>NW_027176153.1:5569222-5876722 GCF_023055335.1 Clinocottus analis
GATTTAAACTTGTTGTCAGTGAACTTAAAATGATCAGTGGACAAGTGTGGGATCTTCTGGCTGAAAAGGAAAAAGATGCAGATGTTAATAACTGGTTGGGGCCAAAACTGATGACCCTGAGACAGTTTGCAGTAGAAGCTGAACAATGGATGTGTGTTATGAGTCAAAAAGAAATGAGCAAACAAGGTACAGCTGCTGACCATGGTGATGACATAGACGGTGAACAAGATGAAGTAAAAGATGATATGAATCCTGGAGATAGTGCTTCGCAAGTGACACATGTATCTGCTCCATCCAGCATGTGCGTCTTAAAAAGCAAAGTTAGATGGCGTGGTGGAACGCGCCGCAACTTTACAGAGCAAGCAGAAGCTCGAGTTGGAGGAAGCGCTTATTAAAGCGAAGCTGGGGAGACTGACTTTGAATGCAGCAATAGCTGAAAAAAGAGCTCAAGTAAAAGTACTAAAAGGCTATGAGAAGGCAGAGGATGGCGTGAACAGCTATCTTTACTCACAATTTGAAGTGCAAAAGGAGGAGCAAGGACTTTTCCCATGCACTAATACGGCTGTACTTGGAGGTACAGTTTGAGCGAAACAGCAGCATACAGAGCCATATACTGTGAGGCCAGGACAGACAGACAGACAACTCTGACAGACAACAGCGTGACAGAAAGTCATGCAAAAGCAAAACCTGATCACGGAAATGATGGTTGAACATCAGAAACAAGCTCAGCTACCAGTCAGAGAAGTTACAATTTTCAGGGGTGATCCACTCACCTACAGATCCTTTATCAGAGCTTTTGAACAACAGCAGAAAAATGATAGTGATGCAGACAAACTCTACTACTTGCAACAATAAAGTGCAGGAGAACTGCAAGAACTCGTTCGTAGCTGTGAGCACATGACATCACGCAGAGGGTTTAGGGAAGCGAAGCGACTGCTTCAAAAGAACTATGGCGATGAGCTGATGATAGCAAGCGCTTACATTTACAAGGCCTTAAAGTGGCCACAAATCAAGTCTGAAGATGGGAAAGCCCTCAATACTTGTGCCATTTTTCTGACTGGATGCCATAATACAATGGAAGATGTGAAGTTCATGGCGGAGATGGATAACCCCACAAATATGAGAATTGTAAACGCTCGCCAACGGGTGCGCCCGCGCCTCAACGGCCGCGCGCGTGCACGGCCGTGCGCGCGCGAATGGCCGCGTTAACGTGTTATTATGGTCGCGTGCACGTTCGTGTGTGTGTGTCTGTGCGCGCGTGTGTGCAGGTCACTTTGGTTATAGACGTCAGGATTAACAGCGTCACTGACGTTCACGTTCTGAGGTTTGACAGATGGTTTTGTAGACACTCAATAATATCAGGTGTTTCACCAACTGCACCTGTAGATCAGTGGTTAGCAACTCTGTCTTAGGGGCAAAGGGTCAGTGGTTCAAACCCCACCTATGGCACATTTTGATTTTTCAAAAAAACTTTTTTTTTTCTTCTGTTGGACTGGACACTGTGGCGGGCCGGGTCGTATGTTTGACACCCCTGATTTAGATGAGGCAGTTTTCCTTTCAACTTTTCCAATTATAAATTTAAACGACAAGAATTTTCAACAGTTCAATTAAATGACTTTGAACTGTAAAATTTTTCAGCAGGTATTTTGCCTTTTCTATATTTTCAATAATGATTTGCTATTTATTTATATATTCATCTATTCCGCAATTTTCAGCTATATTAATATATTCAGCTATTTTTACATATATTCAGCTATTCTTTCATTTTCAAATATATTTAGCTATATTTAGCTAATTTAAGCCATATTCCACTATGTTCAGCTATATTCAGCTATTTCTTTCAAATATTTCAGCTATAAGCTTCAGCTTTTTGCATTCCAACGCATTTTCAGCAGGAAATGCTCTTTCTAGTCTAATGATGTAGTTTCTCTGGATGGTATTGCTTTGGCATCCACCACCACTGTAAGGAATCTTGGAGTTTTATTTGACCAGGACTTGTCCTTTAATCCACATATAAAACAAATTTCAAGAATTGCCTTTTTTCACTTACGTAATATTTCAAAAATCAGACATATCATCTCTCAAAATGATGCAGAAACGTTAATCCATGCATTTGTTACTTCAAGACTAGATTACTGTAACTCCTTACTGCTCTGGAACGGCCCTCAGGTCTCTCCAGTTAATACAAAACGCTGCAGCTCGTAACGAGGACTAGAAAGAGAGATCACATTACTCCTTACTAATGGTTCCCAGAGTCTTAAAAATAGGTTGGGGGCTAGAGCCTCCAGTTATCAAGCTCCTCTTCTGTGGAATAAGCTTCCACTTTCAGTCAGAGGGGCAGACACGGTCACCTCATTTAAGAGTAGACTTAAAACGTTCCTCTTTGACAGAGCTTATAGTTAGGGCTGGCTCATGTTAGCCCTGCTCCAGCCCCTAGATGCTGCTATAGGCCTCGACTGCTGGGGGCATCTTAGGATACACTGAGCTCCCTTCCCTCTTCTTCTTTCTTTTCTTTTCTCATCTCCCCTCTCTTCTCTACTTCTGGATAAGTTATTGTCTTTCAATGCACATTACTAACTCTACTCCTTTCCGGGAGCCTCTGTGTTTCCTTGCCTCAAGTTTCCATGGACCGTGGCTGTCTGAGGTTGGACCTGCCCCGCCTCCCCATGTTTGGTGGCTGTCTGGAGCTGGACATGCCCCCCCACCATTGATGATGGCTGTCTGGAGCTGGTCCTGCATGCTACGATGGACTGTGGCTGGATCATGGTCCATGCCTTCCGCTCATTATATGAATGTTTTTGTCATATTCATGTAATGTGCTGCAACTCTGTTACATTGCTCATTCTGGTCACACTTATTGCTTCTGTCCATCCTGGGAGAGGGATCCTCCTCTGTTGCTCTCCCTCAGGTTTCTTCCCCTTTTCCCTTTTTTACTATCTTTATTTGGGAGTTTTTCCTGATCCGATGTGAGGTTCTGGGACACGGATGTCATGTATACAGATTGTAACGCCCTCCGAGGCAAATCTTGTATTTGTGATTTTGGGCTATACAAAATAAACTGAATTGAATTGACTTCATGTGTCATGCTCACGGGGTGTGAGTTTACATTGACAGGGTGTGACTTCACATTAACAGGGTGTGGCTTCACGTTTTATGTTAATGGTATGCGGCTCCACATTAACAGGGGTGTGGCTTCACATTAAAAAAGTGTGGCTGAACGTTATCGGGGTGTGGCTTCATGTTTCATTTTAACAGGGTGTGGCTTTACGTTAATGGGGTGTGGCTTCACGTTCCACGTTAACAGGGTGTGGCTTCACATTAACAGTGTGTGGCTTCATGTTTAATAGGATGTGGCTTCATGTTTAATAGGGTGTGGCTTTACGTCATTGTGTGTTGCTTTACGTTATAGGGTTCGGCTTTACTTTACTGGGGTGTGGCTTCACCTTAACAGGGTGTGGCTACATGTTTAATAGGGTGTGGCTTCACGTTTCATGTTAACAGAGTGTGGCTACATGTTTAATAGGGTGTGGCTTCACGTTTCATGTTAACAGAGTGTGGCTTCACATTAACAGGGTGTGGCTTCATGTTTAATAGGGTGTGGCTTCACATTAACTGGGTGTTGCTTCACATTAACAGGGTGTGGCTTTACGTTAACATGTGTTACTTTACGTTATAGGGTGTGGCTTTACGTTAACGGGGTGTGGCTTTACATTTCAAGTTAACGGGGTGTGGCTTTAAGTTTCATGTTAACGGTTGTGGCTTCAGGTTTTACGTAAACGGGGTGTGGCTTCACATTAACAGGATATGGTTTTAAGTTAACGGGGTGTGGCTTTACTTTACTGGGGTGTGGCTTCACCTAAACAGGGTGTGGTTACATGTTTAATAGGGTGTGGCTTAACATTAACAGGGTGTGGCTCCACTTTCATGTTAACTGAGTGTTGTTTCACATTTACAGGGTGTGGCTTTACGTTAATGGTTGCGGCTTTAAGTTAATGGTGTGTTGCTTCACATTACCTGGTGTGTGGCTTTACTGGGGCGTGGCTTCACATTAACAGGGTGTGGCTTCATGTTTAATAGGGTGTGGCTTTACATTAACGGGGGTGTGGCTTTACGTTTACGGTGCGGCTTCACGTTAACAGAGTTGCGCCCTCACATTAACGGGGCTATTGCTTTACGTTAACAAGGTATGGTTCCACGTTACAGGGGTTTGGATTCACGTTAACAGGGTGTTGCTTCACATTTCATGTTAACGTGGTGTGGCTTCACATTTGCGGGGTATGACTACGTTAACAGGGTTTGGCTTCACATTGACAGGGTATGGTTTCACATGAACGTGGGTGTGGCTTTACATTTACGGGGTGTGGTTTTATGTTAAGAGGGGTGCGCCTTTACATTAATGGGGTTTGGCTTCACATAGAGAGGGTGTGGCTTCACGTTAACAGGGTGTGGCTTCATATTCACGGGGCTGTGGCTTTACGTTAACAGAGTGTGGTTCCATGTTAAAGAGGTTTGGATTCACGTTAACGGGGCGTGGCTTTATGTTTGATAGGGTGTTGCGTCACATTAACAGGGTGTGGCTTCACATAAACGGGGGTGTGGCTTTACGTTAACCGGGTGTGGTTTTTCATCGAGAGGGTGTAGCTTTACGTTAAAAGGGTGTGGCTTCACGTTAATGGGATGAGTCTTTACATTCACAGGAGTGTGGCTTCACATTAAAAGGGTGTGGCTTCACATGAATGGGCTTCACATAGAGAGGCTGTGGCTTTACGTTAACAGGGTGTGGCGTCACATTTACGGGGTGTGGCTTTACTTTACTGGGGTGTGGCTTTACGTTATCGGGTGTGGCTTTTCATAGAGAGGGTGTGGCTTTACGTTAACAGTGTGTGGCTGTACGTTAACGGGGTGTGGCTTTGGGTTAACGGACCGTGGTTTTGGGTTCACGGGTTGTTGCTTTCCGTTTTACGTTAACAGCGTGTGCCTCTTCATGTTAACAGGGTTTTGTTTTACATTACCGGGGGTAATGTGGCTTTACGGGTGGCTTTACGTTAACAGGGTGTGGCTTCATAATAACGGGTTTCGCTTCACGTTAACAGGGTGTGGTTTGACATTAACGGGGTATGGCTTCACTTAAACGTAGTGTGGCTTCATTGATTTCCCATTTTTTAATCTATTTATTGCCTCCACTACATCCTCTATTGAAATATCCCCTGTTAGGGTATCATTCTGTGTCTGTCCTATCTTTGGTAGGTCTAGTGTGTTTAAAAATGACTTAATCTCATCTCTTGGTGCAGACTCTGGCTGTGTATATAACTCCTCATAATATCTCTGGAATGTTCTTTCTATATCCTCCAGCTCTGTTATTAATTGGTTCGTAAGGGGGTCCCTAATTTTATGGATTTGACTCGTCGCGAGTTGTTTACGGGTCCGTCTGGCTAATAATTTAGTGGCTCTCGGCCCTATCTCATAATAATTTTGCTTAAAGAACAGAAACTTCTGTTCCATCTCCTCTATTAGATGTTTATCTATCTCTAGTTTTATGAGTTTAATTTTCTTTTATGTGTCCATGTCTGCCGAATTCTGGTATTCTCGTTCCAATTCCCTCAGTTTTTCTATATTTTTCATAGACTTTGCTAATTTCATTTTTTTTTGCATAAGTCGATTCCGATATTAATCTACCTCTCATAACTACCTTCAAGGCGTCCCAAACCATCGTTGGCTCCACCATCCCATTGTCGCTCACCGTAACATAGTTCTGTATTTCCAATTTGAACTTGTCCTTCCTTTGTTCATTATTCAATAGGCCCACATTCAATCTCCAATTAGTTATTCTTCTTTGGTTACCGATGCCTATGTCAAGGCACAAAGAGTTATGATCAGACACATCTGCACCCCCTATGTGACAATCTTTCACCCTGTGAACATTTCCTGGATACACAAACAAATAATCTATTCTAGAATGTACTTTATGCACCGCCGAATAGTGTGTAAAATCCTTCTCTAGCGGGTGCAGATGCCTCCATAAATTGGCCAATCCCATCTCCTCCAATAATGTACTTACATATTTCGATATTTGGATTTTAGATTTTTTGAGGCTTGTTGTGTCCATGTTATAATTTAAAACTACATTCAAATCCCCGCCACAAATTAGAATCCCTTCTGTTTCCGCTGCGATAACTTCGAATAGTAATCTAAAAAAATGTTTACCACAGTCAAGGGGCGCATACACATTCACCAGAGTAACCTTAACGTTGTCGAGCTTCCCTTTCACAATAATATATCTTCCCTCCCTATCCCTTATCTCTTTTTCGTATTCAAATTGTATCTGATTAGATATCATAATCGTCACGCACCTTCTGGGACCTCCCTTAAAGGAACTACTGTACAGATTTCTATAACCGTATCTCTTAAGCTTGTTGTGCTCTACTTTGTTAAGGTGAGTCTCCTGCAGATATATAATTCGGGCTCTATCGTTCTTTAACTTTGTCATAACTTTGTTTCTCTTTTTGGGGGTATTCAATCCATTGACATTTAGTGACACCAGTGTAACAGTCACACCCACCTAGTCCTAAGTCAATAACCATATTAAGCAGCCTGAATAACAGTAGGTTAAGTAAACAAGGAACAGTTACCATTGCATAACGTGCAATAAAACATAACATTAAATTATAATAAACAATAAAACAAAATACAACCTTCTTCCAAAAGGGGGGAAGTCATCTCCCCCAATTCCCGTTGGTTGGCTGAGGGGAATCCTTCCTCTCAGAAAGGGCCCCTCCCTAGAACCGAAATCAAACCCATTCTGTAGGGTTCCTCTCTGTCTAGATATGTCCAACTCTGTCGTTTCAGTCTCTCTCACTCGGCATCAGTTACCTTGTATTTAGCACAGGTTCGTTGAGATGCCTCCTATGTCGACCGGCTGGGTTCTGTGTCCCTTAAAACATCCCTTCAGGTGTCATCAGGCAATCAGGTGTTTGTTATGAGAACCATCTCTATCCTGATCTTATGTGCCCATCCCCCCATGAACCACACCTTTGAGACTAAACGTTGCTTCTTATCTTCTCACTTTCCCTCTAAATGAACCTTTATTTGACCGGAAACACTAAAGTAAAGTTGTATAGTGTTGTCAGTAGTATGTGGTATTTCTAATCAGGATCGGTAACAATTTTCTCTCTGTCCTACTGCAAGAAAGATGATACCAGCTCTGAAAGAAGAGTCAAGTTAAGAAAGCGACTCCGCTGAAGGGATTGACAACTCTAAATGATAAAAGTAGGGAAAGAGAAAAATACAAAGTCTTATTTGTTCTGTTTTGCATGTTGTATGCATGAAAAAGTGTTGTTGTTTTAAATATATATATATATATATATATATATATATATATATATATATATATATATATATATATATATATATACATATATGTATATATATATAAATATATATATATGGATGTATATATATATACATATATATATATATATATATATATATATATATATATATATATATATATATATATATATATATATATATGTATATGGATGTATATTATTAATCATAATGGTCACCATTATATATACACTACAGCTATAGACTACAGCTACATACTTGCTAATTGCTGCCAGCAATTTCAACGTAATTTAAGAGCATTAAAATGAGGAAATCCAGCTCTCCGGCAGTATAGTCATGAAACCATCAGGTATTCATTAATTTATCATATAACTTGTAGGTCCGGTGATCTCAGACACTTTCTTGATAGAAAGAATTCTTTAAGAAAATCTAGTTTTTAACTATATATATATATATATAGTTAAATACTGTTCGGGCAGTATAGTCATAAAAGCATTATTTATTCATTAAATTATAATATAACTTGTAGATCCGGTATTCTGAGACACTTTCTTGATGAAAAATTAAAAAAATAAATTATTTAAGAAAATCTAGTTTTCAACTCTTCAGCCTCAAACGTCGTTGAAGATCATAAAATGTGTAAATGCAGCTCTCGGGCAGTATAGTCATGAAAGCATAAGGTATTCATTAAATTGTCATAAAACTTGCAGGTCCGGTGTTCTGAGACAATTTATTGATTGACAATTAAAAAAAAAAAAGAATGCTTTAAGAAAATCTAGTATTAAACTCTGTTCAGCCTCAAACGTCGTTTAAGAGCATAAAAATGAGGAAATGCAGCTCTCGGGCAGTATAGTCATGAAAGCGTCAGGTATATATTAAATTATTATGTAACTTGTGGTAGTCAGAAAAACGTGGGAACAACAAACACCCATCTGTTTGGGTTCATAACACCATCCGTAGCCGCACACAGCCCAGTGAATTTCACCAATTCCAGGAACTACGTCTGGTGTTACGTTACTGTTTCCTCCATTCACCATAGAAATAACCACTAGTTCTACTTTATACGTGCTGTGTAAACTCCACATAGTGTGAACATCAAGCGCCATAATGTCTAGGTTCATATTTTTATCTTTAGTCCCAGAACAGCTTCTGCATGACGGCCGCTATCAGCGCTTCTTCCGGGGGTCCGTCAGCAGTTTAAATCAGTCACGGCGACGGGCGGAGCTTCTCAAGGCTGATTGGCTGACGCGGCTATGACTCACGCGATTTTTTCGCCTGAGTTGGGATATTTGAACTCACGCGAATTCGCGCCGTGTCAAACGCTCATTTCGCCCCGCGTCAAACGGGCTGTTCGCGCCGCCTCAAACGAGTGTATCGCGCCGCCCAAAGAAAAAAACGCTTTTTCGCCCCGCGGCGCGTGTTTGCATTGACTTTATATGGAATCTGGTCGCGCGTCAAATTTGCGTCGCGTTCGGTGTGAACACAGCATGAGAACATACAAATGATAAAATGACGCTCTCAGGCAGTATGGTCATGAAAGCATTAGGTATTCATTAAATTGTCATCAAACTTGTAGGTCCGGTGTTCTGAGACAATTTCTTTATTGACAATTTAAAAAAAACAGAATGCTTGAAGAAAATCTAGTATTCAACTCTGTTCAACCTCAAACGTCGTTTAAGAGCATAAAAATGAGGAAATGCAGCTCTCGGGCAGTATAGTCATGAAAGCATCATTTATTCATTAAATGATTATCTAACTTGTAGAACCGGTATTGTGAAACACTTTCTTGATGAAATTTTTTTTTTAAAAGAATTATTTCAGAAAATCTAGTTTTCAACTCTATTCAGCCTCAAACGTTGTTTAAGAGCATAAACATGTGTAACTGCAATTCTCGGGCAGTATAGTCAGGAAAGCATAAGGTAATCATTAAATTATCATATAACTTGTAAGTCCTTTATGCTGAGACACTTTCTTGATGAAAAATTTAAAAAAAAAAGATTTTTTTAAGAAAATCTAGTATTCAATTCTGTTCAGCCTCAAACGTCGTTTAAACAACGTTTTACAATGAACAGAGTTGAAAACTAGATTTTCTTAAAGAATTCATTTCTTTCTAATTTTTCATCAAGAAAGTGTGTCAGAATACCGGACCTACCGACGATTGAGGCTGAACAGAGTTGAAAACTAGATTTTCTTAAAGAATTCATTTTTTTTTAAAATGTCAATCAAGAAAGTATCTTAGAACAGCGGACCTACAAGTTTTATGATAATTTAATGAATACCTGGTGCTTTCATGACTATACTGCCCGGGAGCTGCATTTGCACATTTTTATGCTCTTAAACGAGGATTGAGGCTAAAATGAGTTGAAAACTAGATTTTCTTAAAGAATTCATATTTTTTAAATTGCAATCAAGAAAGTGTCTCAGAATATCGGACGTACAAGTTATATTATAATTTAATGATTAGCTGATGCTTTCATGACTCTACTGCCCAGGAGCTGCATTTCCACATTTTTATGCTCTTAAACGACTTTTGAGGCTGAACAGAGTTGAAAACAAGATTTTCTTAAAGAATTCATTTTTTTAAAATTTTTCATCAAGAAAGTGTCTCAGAATAACTGATCTGCAAGTTATATAATAATTTAATGAATACCTTGTGCTTTCATGAATATAATTCCCGAGAGCTGTATTTCCTCATTTTTATGCTCTTAAACGAGGTTTGAGGCAGAACAGAGTTGAAAACTAGATTTTCTAAAAGAATTCTTTTTTTTTTAATTTTTCATCAAGAAAGTGTCTCTACATAAAGGACCTACAAGTTATATAATAATTTAATGAATTCCTGATACTTTCATGACTATGCTGCCCGAGAGCTGCATTTCCTCATTTTTTATGCTCTTAAACGAAGTTTGAGGCTAAACAGATTTGAAAACTAGATTTTCTTAAAGCATTCTTTCTTTTTTTAAATTGCCAATCAAGAAATTTTCTCCGAACACTGGACCTACAAGTTTTATGACAATTTAATGAATACCTTATGCTTTCATGACTATACTGCCCGAGAGCTGCATTTACACATTTTTATGCTCTTAAACGACGTTTGAAGCTGAACAGAGTTGAAAACAAGATTTTCTTAAAGAATTCTTTTTAAAAAAAAAAAATTTCATCAAGAAAGTGTTTCACAATGATCTACAAGTTACATAATCATTTAATGAATAAATGATGCTTTCATGACTCTACTGCCCAAGAGCTGCATTTCCTCATTTTTATGCTCTTAAACGACGTTTGAGGCTGAACAGAGTTGAATACTAGATTTTCTTAAAGCATTCTTTTTTTAAAAAAAATTGCCAATCAAGAAATTGTCTCAGAACACCGGACCTACAAGTTTTATGACAATTTAATGAATACCTTATGCTTTCATGACTATACTGCCCGAGAGCTGCATTTACACATTTTTATGCTCTTAAACGACGTTTGAAGCTGAACAGAGTTGAAAACAAGATTTTCTTAAAGAATTCTTTTTAAAAAAAAAAAATTTCATCAAGAAAGTGTTTCACAATGATCTACAAGTTACATAATCATTTAATGAATAAATGATGCTTTCATGACTCTACTGCCCAAGAGCTGCATTTCCTCATTTTTATGCTCTTAAACGACGTTTGAGGCTGAACAGAGTTGAATACTAGATTTTCTTAAAGCATTCTTTTTTTAAAAAAAATTGCCAATCAAGAAATTGTCTCAGAACACCGGACCTACAAGTTTTATGACAATTTAATGAATACCTTATGCTTTCATGACTATACTGCCCGAGAGCTGCATTTACACATTTTTATGCTCTTAAGAAAGTATCATACAATTTGAAGTTCCGATGTTCTGAGACATTCTTGATTGGAAATAATAAAAAAAAGAATTCTTTAAGAAAATCTTGTTTTCAACTCTGTTCAATCTGAATCATCGTTTAAGAGTATAAAAATGAGTAAATGCAGCTTACGGGAAGTATAGTGATGAAAGCTTCAGGTATTCATGAAAATATCAACAATTCGTAATTCCGATGTGCTGAGACACTTTCTTGATGGAAAATTTAAAGAAAATAGTTCTTTAAGAAAATTTTGTTTTCAACTCTGTTCAGTGTAAATCGCCGTTTAAGAGCATAAAAATGAGTTACTGCAGCTTACGGACAGTATAGTGATGAAAGCTTTAGGTATTCATGAACATATCATATAATTTGAAGTTCCGATGTTCTAAGAGGCTTTCTTGATGGAAAATATAAAAAAAATGAATTCTTTAAGAAAATCAAGTTTTCATCTCTGTTCAGTCTGAAACGTCGTTTAACAGTATAAAAACGAGTAAATGCAACTTACCGACAGTATAGTGATGAAAGCTTCAGGTATTCATTAACATATCATACAATTTGAAGTTCCGATGTTCTAAGACGCTTCCTTGATGGAAAATATAAAAAAATGAATTCTTTAAGAAAATGTAGTTTTCAACACTGTTCAGTGTGAAACGTCGATTAAGAGCATACAAATGAGTAAATGCAGATTACGGGCAGAGGTGTCAAGTAACGAAGTAGAAATACTTCGTTACTCTACTTAAGTAGGAATTTTGAGTATCTATACTTTACTGGAGTATTTTTTTTTTTACTGGAGTATCTGTACTTTCTACTCCCTACTTTTAAAAAAATAGCCTCGTTACTATTTCATTTTGGTTTGTTTTTCATTCCGGTTAGCCAGATAAATCGCGCCATCCGAATAGAGTGAATTTCATTGTGGTTGGAAGAGAAGTATATACCTTTCCGACACCCTATTGTTTTTTTACGCGATGCACCTGAACATGACACGAATCAACCGTTACAATCGCGTCACTCTCAAGCAAGGACATCAGAGAAGCCGATTGCAAATATGTCCGTCTCGGAGAACGCGCGACGAGAAATACGCGCCGCCGAATATCTGTTGTGCCGGGAGGGACAGTCACGTTCAATGCGTGAGACTTGAGAGCCCCGATACTTCCGTCTCTCTGCTCCTCTCTGCCGGCGGTTCCCCTGTCGCGCGAGTTTCTCCAGCGACTGTCTGTTTGGGGTAAATCGGATGTCTACACAGCTGATAGGTTTACAGATGCGCTCCATAGCGGGGAGTTTAAAAAGGAACCAACGCGCCTATGACTTTTTTTTTGCCGTGAGATATGGCTGGTATGGACTTTTTTCAACATACATATTACAATACTTATAGGCAACTAGTTATTATCATGTCTTCCGCTCCATGAAATGCATGTTAATGCTCAGTAGTACACATATGGTACTTTGATGTATTGCATTGTAATAAAATGTGATCATTTTCAATGGGCATATATATGCAGCTGAAACAGGTAGCTTAGTGCATCCCACATTTTTCAATATACCATTTTAATACAACATTATGGCCTTGAGAAAAATGATTGTTTTGGGGGGAGGTGGAGTAGTGCACTATAGGCCCCTCAGATGCGGCTTAAGAAATCGTACTGACTGGGAAAAAGAAATTCCCCTTACATTACTTTTACTGTTTTACTTTTATACTTTTACTTAAGTAAAAAGCTTGAGTTGATACTTCTACTTTTACAAAAGTATTTCTATATCCTAGTATCTATACTTCTACTTAACTCTCCTGTTGCCTTCTGGGTCAAAAAGACCCACGTTCGAGTGTTTATGTATTTGTGTGTATCGCGGTCTCAGGGTCACAAAATGATCCACGACCAGTGTATACGTATGCAAGCATGGATGTACGTATAAATCCCTAAAGCCCGTCGTCCTCGGGTCATAACGACTCGCGTCTTTCCACCGAGCCCTCGCCGTCGCCCTGTGGTCTGTTCGACCCTCGAGTTTGAGCGAGCCCTCGGCCTCGTCCCCCGGGTCAAACTGACCCGTGTTTATCGCCGAGCTCCCGGCCCCTGTCCCCAGGGTCAGAATGACCCGCATATATTGCCGAGCTCCCGGCCCTCGTCCCCGGGGTCAGAATGACCCGCGTTTATCGAGAGCTCGCGGCCTCGTCCCCCGGGGTCAAACTGACCCGCATGTATCGCCGAGCTCCCGGCCTCGTCCCCGGGGTCAGAATGACCCGTGAGCCCTCGGCCTCGTCCTCGGGTCGAAACGACCCGAGTTTTACCTTGTCATCCCGTATGCTAAATGTAAAAAATAAATAAATAAATGATACAAATAAAGACATGACAAGACAGTTGCATTGTATTGTTTTTTTCTTACATTTATTTAGTCATCACCAGTGTTACAAGCAACGACACAGAACAAACACACACACACACACACACACACACACACACACACACACACACACACACACACACACACACACACACACACACACACATACGCCAAACGGGCGAACCGACGTTCGGATTCCGTCGCGGCGGCGGCGGCCCGCCCCTCGGGCAAACGCGGAATCGTCAAAGGCCCGGTCCCGGTCCCGGTCGCGGTCCCTCTCTCGATCGAGGCTGTCGGACTCGACTCTCCACGCTCTCAACAGCGGCGGCGGCGCTTGGTCCGCCCTCTGCGGAAAAATCACCCGTCGCCTGGCTTCTCGAGCGGCAGCGGAATCGTCCCAGGCCGGCACGGTCGCGGCCAGAGCCCATTCGATCGGCCTGGACGGGATCGCATTCCAGCAGTTCGACCCGCCCCGCGCTTCTCGTTCTATGAAAGGGGTGTACTTGTACGCTGTATTTATACACAATTTATTCACATCTGCGTAATCCCGCGGTCGGCTTCGTTGGTGCGCTCGCGCTGATCGAAGGCTCTTTAGCCAAGACGCGTGACGTCATTTCGTACGTGTCCAGATTGTAAAGCCCTCTGAGGCTTTTACAAAAAAAGAGAAAATAATAATAATAATGTGTATTTGTTATTCTGAGCTATTCAAAATAAACTGAATTGATTCAAATTGAAATGAGGTGTCACAAGTTACTATGTGCGAATATGAAAGGGGTGTACTTATAGGCTGTATTTATACACAATTTATTCACATCAGCGTAATCCCGCGGTCGGCCTCGTTGGTGTGCTCGCGCTGATCGAAGGCTCTTTAACAAAGACAGATTGACCCCGCAGGACACGGGGTGTGCGAGGAATGAGTGAGGACAACACGAGGGTTAAGTAATTAATGTGAATACTTTTGACACCGCTGCTTACGGGCAGTATGAAAGTGTAAGTATTTATAAAAGTATCATACAATTTGAAGGTCTGATGTGCTGAGACACTTTATTTATGGGACGGTTTAAAAAAAAAAAGAATTGTTTAAGAAAATGTAGTTTTCAACTCCGTTTAGCCTAAAATGTCGTGTATGAAAATGAGTAAATGCAGCTTTCGGGCAGTAGAGAAATGGAAGCGTTAGGTATTCATTAAAAGCTCATTTAATTTGTAGTTCCGCTATTTTGAAACACTTTCTTCATGGAAAATTTCAAAAAAATAATTCTTTAAGAAAATCTAGTTTTCAACTCTGTTCAGTCTGAAACGTCGTTTAAGAGCATAAAAATGGGTAACTATAGCTTTTTTGGCAGCATTAAAGCTTCAGGTATTCATGAAAATATCAACAATTCGTAATTCCGATGTGCTGAGACACTTTCTTGATGGAAAATTATAAGAAAATAGTTCTTTAAGAAAGTTTAGTTTTCAACTCTGTTCAGTCTGAAACGTCGTTTAAGTGCATAAAAATGGGTAACTGCAGCTCACGGTCAGTATAGTGATGAAAGCTTCGGGTTTCATGAACATATTACACAATTTGATGTTCCGATGTTCTGAGAAACTTTCTTGAAGGAAAATATAAAAAATGAATTCTTTAAGAAAATCTAGTTTTCAACTCTATTCAGTCCGTTTAAGAGCATAAAAATGAGTTACTGCAGCTCACGGGCATTATAGTGATGAAAGCTTCAGGTATTCATGAACATATCATACAATTTGAATTTCTGATGTTCTCAGAGGCTTTCTTGATGGAAAATATAAAAAAAATTAATTCTTTAAGAAAATCAAGTTTTCAACTCTGTTCAGTCAGAAACGTCGTTTATGAGAATAAAAATGGGTAACTGCAGCTTTCGGGCAGCATTAAAGCTTCAGGTATTCATGAAAATATCAACAATTCGTAATTCCGATGTGCTGAGACACTTTCTTGATGAAAAATTATAAGAAAATAGTTCTTTAAGAAAGTTTAGTTTTCAACTCTGTTCAGTCTGAAACGTCGTTTAAGTGCATAAAAATGGGTAACTGCAGCTCACGGTCAGTATAGTGATGAAAGCTTCGGGTTTCATGAACATATTACACAATTTGATGTTCCGATGTTCTGAGAAACTTTCTTGATGGAAAATATAAAAAAAAATGAATTCTTTAAGAAAATCTAGTTTTCAACTCTATTCAGTCTGAAACGTCGTTTAAGAGCATAAAAATGAGTTACTGCAGCTCACGGGCATTATAGTGATGAAAGCTTCAGGTATTCATGAACATATCATACAATTTTAAGTTCAGATGTTCTGAGAAACTTTCTTGATGGAAATTTTTTTTTTAAAGAATTCTTTTAGAAAATCTAGTTTTCAACTCTGTTCAGTCTGAATCGTCGTTTAAGAGCATAACAATGAGTAAATGCAGCTTACGGGAAATATAGTCATGAAAGCTTCAGTTATTCATGAACATATCATATAATTTGAATTTCTGATGTTCTCAGAGGCTTTCTTGATAGAAAATATAAAAAAAGTTAATTCTTTAAGAAAATCAAGTTTTCAACTCTGTTCAGTCTGAAACGTCGTTTAAGAGCATAAAAATGGGTAACTGCAGCTCACGGGCAGTAAGTATAGTGATGAAAGCTTCGGGTTTCATGAACATATTACACAATTTGATGTTCCGATGTTCTGAGAAACTTTCTTGATGGAAAATATAAAAAAAATGAATTCTTTAAGAAAATCTAGTTTTCAACTCTATTCAGTCTGAAACGTCGTTTAAGAGCATAAAAATGAGTTACTGCAGCTCACGGGCATTATAGTGATGAAAGCTTCAGGTATTCATGAAAAGTTCAGATGTTCTGAGAAACTTTCTTGATGGAAATTTTTTTTTTAAAGAATTCTTTTAGAAAATCTAGTTTTCAACTCTGTTCAGTCTGAATCGTCGTTTAAGAGCATAAAAATGAGTAAATGCAGCTTACGGGAAATATAGTCATGAAAGCTTCAGTTATTCATGAACATATCATATAATTTGAATTTATGATGTTCTCAGAGGCTTTCTTGATAGAAAATATAAAAAAAGTTAATTCTTTAAGAAAATCAAGTTTTCAACTCTGTTCAGTCAGAAACGTCGTTTAAGAGCATAAAAATGGGTAACTGCAGCTTACGGGAAGTATAGTGATGAAAGCTTCTGGTGTTCATGAACATATCATATAATTTTAATTTCTGATGTTCTCAGAGGCTTTCTTGATGGAAAATATAGAAAAATGAATACTTTAAGAAAATCAAGTTTTCAACTCTGTTCAGTCTGAAACGTCGTTTAAGAGCATAAAAATGGGTAACTGCAGCTCACGGGCAGTATAGTGATGAAAGCTTCAGGTTTCATGAACATATTACACAATTTGATGTTCCCATGTTCTGAGACACTTTCTTGATGGAAAATATTTAAAAAAAGAATTCTTTAAGAAAATCAAGTTTTCAACTCTGTTCAGTCTGAAACGTCGTTTAAGAGCATAAAAATGAGTTACTGCAGCTCACAGCCAGTATAGTGATGAAAGCTTCAGGTATTCATGAACATATCATATAATTTGAATTTCTGATGTTCTCAGAGGCTTTCTTTATGGAAAATATAGAAAAATTAATACTTTAAGAAAATCAAGTTTTCAACTCTGTTCAGTCTGAAACGTCGTTTAAGAGCATAAAAATGGGTAACTGCAGCTTACGGGCAGCATTAAAGCTTCAGGTATTCATGAAAATATCAACAATTCGTAATTCCGATGTGCTTGATGGAAAATTAAAAGAAAATAGTTCTTTAAGAAAATTTAGTTTTCAACTCTGTTCAGTCTGAAACGTCGTTTAAGAGCATAAAAATGAGTGAATGCAGCTTACGGGACGTATAGTGATGAAAGCTTCAGGTATTCATGAACATATCATACAATTTGAAGTTCAGATATTCTGAGACACTTTCTTGATGGAAATTTATTTTTAAAAAGAATTCTTTTAGAAAATCTTGTTTTCAACTCTGTTCAGTGTGGATCGTCGTTTAAGAGCATAAAAATGAGTAAATGCAGCTTACGGGATACTTAAGCTGTGATGAAAGCTTCAGGTATTCATGAACATATATAATTTGAATTTCTCATGTTCTCAGAGGCTTTCTTGATAGAAAATATAGAAAAATGAATTCTTTAAGAAAATCAAGTTTTCAACTCTGTTCAGTCTGAAACGTCGTTTAAGAGCATAAAAATGAGTAAATGCAGCTTACGAGCAGTATAGTGATGAACGCTTCAGGTAATTAAGAAAGTATCATACAATTTGAAGTTCCGATGTTCTGAGACACATTCTTGATTGGAAATTAAAAAAAAAGAATTCTTTTAGAAATTCTTGTTTTCAACTCTGTTCAGTCTGAATCGTCGTTTAAGAGCATAAAAATGGGTAACTGCAGCTCACGGGCTTTATAGTGATGAAAGCTTCAGGTTTGATGAACATATCATATAATTTGAATTTCTGATGTTCTCAGAGGCTTTCTTTATGGAAAATATAGAAAAATTAATACTTTAAGAAAATCAAGTTTTCAACTCTGTTCAGTCTGAAACGTCGTTTAAGAGCATAAAAATGGGTAACTGCATCTTACGGGCAGCATTAAAGCTTCAGGTATTCATGAAAATATCAACAATTCGTAATTCTGATGTGCTGAGACACTTTCTTGATGGAAAATTAAAAGAAAATAGTTCTTTAAGAAAATTTAGTTTTCAACTCTGTTCAGTCTGAAACGTCGTTTAAGAGCATAAAAATGAGTAAATGCAGCTTACGAGCAGTATAGTGATGAACGCTTCAGGTAATTAAGAAAGTATCATACAATTTGAAGTTCCGATGTTCTGAGACACATTCTTGATTGGAAATTAAAAAAAAAGAATTCTTTTAGAAATTCTTGTTTTCAACTCTGTTCAGTCTGAATCGTCGTTTAAGAGCATAAAAATGGGTAACTGCAGCTCACGGGCTTTATAGTGATGAAAGCTTCAGGTTTCATGAACATATCATATAATTTGAATTTCTGATGTTCTCAGAGGCTTTCTTTATGGAAAATATAGAAAAATTAATACTTTAAGAAAATCAAGTTTTCAACTCTGTTCAGTCTGAAACGTCGTTTAAGAGCATAAAAATGAGTAAATGCAGCTTACGAGCAGTATAGTGATGAACGCTTTAGGTAATTAAGAAAGTATCATACAATTTGAAGTTCCGATGTTCTGAGACACATTCTTGATTGGAAATTTAAAAAAAAAAGAATTCTTTTAGAAATTCTTGTTTTCAACTCTGTTCAGTCTGAATCGTCGTTTAAGAGCATAAAAATGGGTAACTGCAGCTCACGGGCTTTATAGTGATGAAAGCTTCAGGTTTCATGAACATATTACACAATTTGATGTTCCCATGTTCTGAGACACTTTCTTGATTGGAAATTTAAAAAAAAAAGAATTCTTTTAGAAAATCTTGTTTTCAACTCTGTTCAGTCTGAATCGTCGTTTAAGAGCATAAAAATGAGTAAATGCAGCTTACGGGACGTATAGTGATGAAAGCGTCAGGTATTCATGAACATATCATATAATTTGAATTTCTGATGCTCTAAGAGGCTTTCTAGATGGAAAATATAAAAAAAAAATGAATTCTTTAAGAAAATCTAGTTTTCAACTCTGTTCAGTGTAAAACGTCGTTTAAGAGCATAAAAATGAGTTACTGCAGCTCACGGGCAGTATAGTGATGAAAGCTTCAGGTATTCATGAACATATCATACAATTTGAAGTTCAGATATTCTGAGACACTTTCTTGATGGAAATTTATTTTTAAAAAGAATTCTTTTAGAAAATCTTGTTTTCAACTCTGTTCAGTCTGAAACGTCGTTTAAGAGCATAAAAATGAGTTACTGCAGCTCACAGCCAGTATAGTGATGAAAGCTTCAGGTATTCATGAACATATCATATAATTTGAATTTCTGATGTTCTCAGAGGCTTTCTTTATGGAAAATATAGAAAAATGAATACTTTAAGAAAATCAAGTTTTCAACTCTGTTCAGTCTGAAACGTCGTTTAAGAGCATAAAAATGGGTAACTGCATCTTACGGGCAGCAGTAAAGCTTCAGGTATTCATGAAAATATCAACAATTGGTAATTCCGATGTGCTTGATGGAAAATTAAAAGAAAATAGTTCTTTAAGAAAATTTAGTTTTCAACTCTGTTCAGTCTGAAACGTCGTTTAAGAGCATAAAAATGAGTAAATGCAGCTTACGAGCAGTATAGTGATGAACGCTTCAGGTAATTAAGAAAGTATCATACAATTTGAAGTTCCGATGTTCTGAGACACATTCTTGATTGGAAATTTAAAAAAAAAGAATTCTTTTAGAAATTCTTGTTTTCAACTCTGTTCAGTCTGAATCGTCGTTTAAGAGCATAAAAATGGGTAACTGCAGCTCACGGGCTTTATAGTGATGAAAGCTTCAGGTTTCATGAACATATTACACAATTTGATGTTCCCATGTTCTGAGACACTTTCTTGATGGAAAATATTTAAAAAAAGAATACTTTAAGAAAATCTAGTTTTCAACTCTGTTCAGTCTGAAACGTCGTTTAAGAGCATAAAAATGAGTAACTGCAGCTCACAGCCAGTATAGTGATGAAAGCTTCAGGTATTCATGAACACATCATATAATTTGAATTTCTGATGTTCTCAGAGGCTTTCTTTATGGAAAATATAGAAAAATTAATACTTTAAGAAAATCAAGTTTTCAACTCTGTTCAGTCTGAAACGTCGTTTAAGAGCATAAAAATGGGTAACTGCATCTTACGGGCAGCATTAAAGCTTCAGGTATTCATGAAATTATCAACAATTCGTAATTCTGATGTGCTGAGACACTTTCTTGATGGAAAATTAAAAGAAAATAGTTCTTTAAGAAAATTTAGTTTTCAACTCTGTTCAGTCTGAAACGTCGTTTAAGAGCATAAAAATGAGTAAATGCAGCTTACGAGCAGTATAGTGATGAACGCTTCAGGTAATTAAGAAAGTAGCATACAATTTGAAGTTCCGATGTTCTGAGACACATTCTTGATTGGAAATTGAAAAAAAAGAATTCTTTTAGAAATTCTTGTTTTCAACTCTGTTCAGTCTGAATCGTCGTTTAAGAGCATAAAAATGAGTAAATGCAGCTTACGGGACGTATAGTGATGAAAGCTTCAGGTATTCATGAACATATCATATAATTTGAAGTTCAAATGTTCTAAGAGGCTTTATTGATGGAAAATATAAAAAAATGAATTCTTTAACCCTCGTGTGGCCTCACCGATCCGTACGCACCCCATGTCCTGCGGGTCAAACTGCCCAATGTCCTTTCATCTGGAGCCTTCGATAAGTGGGCGCTCACACCACTTGCATACTTGCATAGTGTTGATGACACACTCGGGTCAGTTTGACCCAAAGACAACGGCAGGGGCTCGGTGACACACAAGGGTCATTTTGACACAAGGACAACATCAGGGGCTCGGTGACACACTCGGGTCATTTTGACCCAAGGACACCATCAGGGGCTCGGTGACAGACGAGGGTCATTTTGACCCAAGGACAACGGCAGAGTGTTGATGACACACAAGGGTCATTTTGACCTAAGGACAACGGCAGGGGCTCGGTGACACACAAGGGTCATTTTGACCCAAAGACAACATCAGGGTCTCGGTGACACACGAGGGTCATTTTGACCCAAGGACAACGGCAGGGGCTCGGTGACACACTCGGGTCATTTAGACCCAAAGACAACGGCAGAGTGCCGATGACACACAAGGGTCATTTCGACCCAAGGACAACGGCGGGGGCTTGGTGACGATCAACGGTCATGTTGACCCAAGGACAACGACGGGGGGCTTGGTGACGATCGACGGTCATTGTGACCCAAGGACAAATGCAGAGCGGTTCCAACTGTAGCATCTCCGAGCACGTAGGACCTTGGGAAGGCACTTCTCTGAATCAGTTGGGGGACTTTCCGACAGTTCCGACGGTCCTAACCTCGAGCTCGTGGGACCTCCGGGACACAATTATCTGAATTGGCCATTTTGTTTTCACTTCTTCCGCCAGCGCGAACCAAAGTCCGGAGAGACACGGGTTTGCTGCGCTGCCACTACTACGGCCGTCGCGGTTCCAACGATCCCTGCGCCGAGCTCGTGGGACCTCGGGAAGGCACTTTTTTTTTAAATCGGCCATTTTGTTTTTTCTTCTTCGGCTTGTGAAGCTTTCACAGAATGTCGGAAGGCCACGAGTTGGCTGCGCTCCCACTAATACGGCCGTCGCGGTTCCAACGATCCCTCCGTCGAGCTCGTGGGACCTCGGGAAGGCACTTTTTTCTAATCGGCCATTTTGTTTTTGCTTCTTCGGCTTGTGTAGCTGTAACAGAAAGTCGGAAGGACACGGGTTCGCTGCGCTCCCACTAATACGGCCGTCGCGGATCCAACGATCCCTTCGGTTAGCTCGTGGGACCACGGGAAGGCACTTTTTTCAAATCGGCCATTTTGTTTTTGCTTCTTCGGCTCGTGTAGCTGTAACAGAAAGTTGGAAGGACACAGGTTCACTGCGCTCCCACTGGTACGGCCGTCGCGGTTCCAACGATCCCTTCGCCGAGCTCTTGGGACCTCGGGAAGACAGTTTTTTTCAAATCGGCCATTTTGTTTTTGCTTCTTCGGCTCGTGTAGCTGTAACAGAAAGTCGGAAGGACACGGGTTCGCTGCGCTCCCACTAATACGGCCGTCGCGGTTCCACCGATCCCTTCGCCGAGCTCGTGGGACCACGGGAAGGCACTTTTTTCAAATCGGCCATTTTGTTTTTGCTTCTTCGGCTTGTGTAGCTGTAACAGAAAGTCGGAAGGACACGGGTTCGCTGCGCTCCCACTAATACGGCCGTCGCAGATCCAACGATCCCTTCGGCGAGCTCGTGGGACCACGGGAAGGCACTTTTTTCAAATCGGCCATTTTGTTTTTGCTTTTTCGGCTTGTGTAGCTGTAACAGAAAGTCGGAAGGACACGGGTTCGCTGCGCTCCCACTAATACGGCCGTCGCGATTCCAACGATCCCTTCGCCGAGCTCGTGGGACCTCGGGAAGGCACTTTTTTCAAGTCGGCCATTTTGTTTTTGCTTCTTCGGCTCGTGCGGCTTTCACGCAATGTCGGACGGACTCGAGTTTTCGGCCTCCCACTAATACGGCCGTCGCGGTTCCAACGATCCCCTCGCCGAGCTCGTGGGACCTCGGGAAGTCAGTCTTTTCAAATCGGCCATTTTGTTTTTGCTTCTTCGGCTCGTGCGGCTTTCACGCAAAGTCGGAAGGACTCGAGTTTGCTGCGCTCCCACTAATACGGATGTCACGATTCCAACGGTTCCGACCCCGAGCTCGTGAGACCTCGGGAAGTCACTTTTTGCAAATCGGCCATTTTGTTTTTGTTTCTTCGGCTCGTGCGGCTTTCACTGAAAGTCGGACGGACTCGAGTTTTCTGCCTCCCACTAATACGGCCGTCGCGGTTCCAACGATCCCCTCACCGAGCTCGTGGGACCTCGGGAAGTCAGTTTTTTCAAATCGGCCATTTTGTTTTTGCTTCTTCGGCTCGTGCGGCTTTCACGCAAAGTCGGACGGACTCGAGTTTTCGGCCTCCCACTAATACGGCCGTCGCGGTTCCAACGATCCCCTCGCCGAGCTCGTGGGACCTCGGGAAGTCAGTTTTTTCAAATCGGCCATTTTGTTTTTGCTTCTTTGGCTCGTGCGGCTTTCACGCAAAGTCGGAAGGACTCGAGTTTGCTGCGCTCCCACTAATACGGCCGTTGCGGTTCCAACGATCCCTTCGCCGACTTCGTGGGACCTCGGGAAGGCACTTTTTGCAAATCGGCCATTTTGTTTTTGCTTCTTCGGCTCGTGCGGCTTTCACGCAAAGTCGGAAGGACTAGAGTTCGCTGCCTCCAACTAATACGGCCGTCGCGGTTCCAACGAACCCGTCGCCGAGCTCGTGGGACCTCTGGAAGGCACTTTTTTCAAATCGGCCATTTTGTTTTTGCTTCTTCGGCTCGTGCGGCTTTCACGCAATGTCGGACGGACTCGAGTTTTCGGTCTCCCACTAATACGGCCGTCGCGGTTCCAACGATCCCTTCGCCGAGCTCTTGGGACCTCGGGAAGACAGTTTTTTTCAAATCGGCCATTTTGTTTTTGCTTCTTCGGCTCGTGTAGCTGTAACAGAAAGTCGGAAGGACACGGGTTCGCTGCGCTCCCACTAATACGGCCGTCGCGGATCCAACGATCCCTTCGGCGAGCTCGTGGGACCACGGGAAGGCACTTTTTTCAAATCGGCCATTTTGTTTTTGCTTCTTCGGCTCGTGTAGCTGTAACAGAAAGTTGGAAGGACACAGGTTCACTGCGCTCCCACTGGTATGGCCGTCGCGGTTCCAACGATCCCTTCGCCGAGCTCTTGGGACCTCGGGAAGACAGTTTTTTTCAAATCGGCCATTTTGTTTTTGCTTCTTCGGCTCGTGTAGCTGTAACAGAAAGTCGGAAGGACACGGGTTCGCTGCGCTCCCACTAATACGGCCGTCGCGGTTCCACCGATCCCTTCGCCGAGCTCGTGGGACCACGGGAAGGCACTTTTTTCAAATCGGCCATTTTGTTTTTGCTTCTTCGGCTTGTGTAGCTGTAACAGAATGTCGGAAGGACACGGGTTCGCTGCGCTCCCACTAATACGGCCGTCGCAGATCCAACGATCCCTTCGGCGAGCTCGTGGGACCACGGGAAGGCACTTTTTTCAAATCGGCCATTTTGTTTTTGCTTCTTCGGCTCGTGTAGCTGTAACAGAAAGTTGGAAGGACACGGGTTCACTGCGCTCCCACTAATACGGCCGTCACGATTCCAACGATCCCTTCGCCGAGCTCGTGGGACCACGGGAAGGCTCTTTTTTCAAATCGGCCATTTTGTTTTTGCTTCTTCGGCTTGTGTAGCTGTAACAGAAAGTCGGAAGGACACGGGTTCGCTGCGCTCCCACTAATACGGCCGTCGCGATTCCAACGATCCCTTCGCCGAGCTCGTGGGACCTCGGGAAGGCACTTTTTTCAAGTCGGCCATTTTGTTTTTGCTTCTTCGGCTCGTGCGGCTTTCACGCAATGTCGGACGGACTCGAGTTTTCGGCCTCCCACTAATACGGCCGTCGCGGTTCCAACGATCCCCTCGCCGAGCTCGTGGGACCTCGGGAAGTCAGTCTTTTCAAATCGGCCATTTTGTTTTTGCTTCTTCGGCTCGTGCGGCTTTCACGCAAAGTCGGAAGGACTCGAGTTTGCTGCGCTCCCACTAATACGGATGTCACGATTCCAACGGTTCCGACCCCGAGCTCGTGAGACCTCGGGAAGTCACTTTTTGCAAATCGGCCATTTTGTTTTTGTTTCTTCGGCTCGTGCGGCTTTCACTGAAAGTCGGACGGACTCGAGTTTTCTGCCTCCCACTAATACGGCCGTCGCGGTTCCAACGATCCCCTCACCGAGCTCGTGGGACCTCGGGAAGTCAGTTTTTTCAAATCGGCCATTTTGTTTTTGCTTCTTCGGCTCGTGCGGCTTTCACGCAAAGTCGGACGGACTCAAGTTTTCGGCCTCCCACTAATACGGCCGTCGCGGTTCCAACGATCTCTTCGCCGAGTTCGTGGGACCTCGGGAAGGCACTTTTTGCAAATCGGCCATTTTTTTTTTGTTTCTTCGGCTCGTGCGGCTTTCACTGAAAGTCGGACGGACTCGAGTTTTCTGCCTCCCACTAATATGGCCGTCGCGGTTCCAACGAACCCGTCGCCGAGCTCGTGGGACCTCTGGAAGGCACTTTTTTCAAATCGGCCATTTTGTTTTTGCTTCTTCGGCTCGTGCGGCTTTCACGCAAAGTCGGACGGACTCGAGTTTTCGGCATCCCACTAATACGGCCGTCGCGGTTCCAACGATCCCCTCGCCGAGCTCTTGGGACCTCGGGAAGTCAGTTTTTTCAAATCGGCCATTTTGTTTTTGCTTCTTTGGCTCGTGCGGCTTTCACGCAAAGTCGGAAGGACTCGAGTTTGCTGCGCTCCCACTAATACGGCCGTTGCGGTTCCAACGATCCCTTCGCCGAGTTTGTGGGACCTCGGGAAGGCACTTTTTGCAAATCGGCCATTTTGTTTTTGCTTCTTCGGCTCGTGCGGCTTTCACGCAAAGTCGGAAGGACTAGTTTTCGCTGCCTCCAACTAATACGGCCGTCGCGGTTCCAACGAACCCGTCGCCGAGCTCGTGGGACCTCTGGAAGGCACTTTTTTCAAATCGGCCATTTTGTTTTTGCTTCTTCGGCTCGTGCGGCTTTCACGCAATGTCGGACGGACTCGAGTTTTCGGTCTCCCACTAATACGGCCGTCGCGGTTCCAACGATCCCCTCGCCGAGCTCGTGGGACCTCGGGAAGTCAGTCTTTTCAAATCGGCCATTTTGTTTTTGCTTCTTCGGCTCGTGCGGCTTTCACGCAAAGTCGGAAGGACTCGAGTTTGCTGCGCTCCCGCTAATGCGGATGTCGCGATCCCAACGGTTCCGACCCCGAGCTCGTGAGGCCTCGGGAAGTCACTTTTTGCAAATCGGCCATTTTGTTTTTGTTTCTTCGGCTCGTGTGGCTTTCACTGAAAGTCGGAGGGACTCGAGTTTTCTGCCTCCCACTAATACGGCCGTCGCGGTTCCAACGATCCCCTCGCCGAGCTCGTGGGACCTCGGGAAG
Organism: Clinocottus analis; assembly: GCF_023055335.1. Classification (NCBI taxonomy): domain Eukaryota; kingdom Metazoa; phylum Chordata; class Actinopteri; order Perciformes; family Cottidae; genus Clinocottus; species Clinocottus analis. The sequence continues at coordinate 5,595,504 of NW_027176153.1, forward strand.
TCAGGTTTTTCAAATTGGCCATTTTGTTTTTGCTTCTTCGGCTCGTGCGGCTTTCACGCAAAGTCGGACGGACTCGAGTTTTCGGCCTCCCACTAATACGGCCGTCGCGGTTCCAACGATCCCCTCGCTGAGCTCGTGGGACCTCGGGAAGTCAGTTTTTTCAAATCGGCCATTTTGTTTTTGTTTCTTCGGCTTGTGAGGCTTTCACAGAATGTCGGAAGGACACGACTTGGCTGCGCTCCCACTAATACGGCCGTCGCGGTTCCAACGATCCCCTCGCCTAGCTCGTGGGACCTCGGGAAGTCAGTTTTTTCAAATCGGCCATTTTGTTTTTGCTTCTTCGGCTCGTGCGGCTTTCACGCAAAGTTGGAAGGACACGACTTGGCTGCTCTCCCACTAATACGGCCGTCGCGGTTCCAACGATCCCTTTGCCGAGCTGGTGGGACCTCGGGAAGGCACTTTTTGCAAATCGGCCATTTTGTTTTTGCTTCTTCGGCTCGTGCGGCTTTCACGCAAAGTCGGAAGGACTACAGTTCGCTGCCTCCAACTAATATGGCCGTCGCGGTTCCAACGAACCCGTCGCCGAGCTCGTGGGACCTCTGGAAGGCACTTTTTTCAAATCGGCCATTTTGTTTTTGCTTCTTCGGCTTGTGAAGCTTTCACAGAATGAAATTGAAATGAGGTGTCACAAGTTATTATGTGCGAATAAGGACACTATGAAAGGGGTGTACTTATACGCTGTATTTATACACAATTTATTCACATCTGCTTAATCCCGCGGTCGGCTTCGTTGGTGCGCTCGCGCTGATCAAAGGCTCTTTAGCAAAGACAGATTGACCCCGCAGGACACGGGGTGTGCCAGGAATGAGTGAGGACAACACGAGGGTTAAGTAATTAATGTGAATACTTTTGACACCGCTGCTTACGGGCAATATGAAAGCTTAAGTATTTATAAAAGTATCATACAATTTGAAGGTCTGATGTGCTGAGACACTTTATTTATGGAACGGTTTAAAAAAAAAGAATTGTTTAAGAAAATGTAGTTTTCAACTCTGTTTAGCCTAAAATGTCGTGTATGAAAATTAGTAAATGCAGCTTTCGGGAAGTAGAGAAATGGAAGCTACAGGTATTCATTAAAAGCTCATTTAATTTGTAGTTCCGCTATTTTGAAACACTTTCTTCATGGAAAATTAAAAAAAAAAAATTCTTTAAGAAAATCTAGTTTTGAACTCATGAACATATCATATAATTTGAATTTCTGATGCTCTAAGAGGCTTTCTAGATGGAAAATATAAAAAATTGAATTCTTTAAGAAAATCTAGTTTTCAACTCTGTTCAGTGTAAAACGTCGTTTAAGAGCATAAAAATGAGTTACTGCAGCTCACGGGCAGTATAGTGATGAACGCTTCAGGTATTCATGAACATATCATACAATTTGAAGTTCAGATGTTCTGAGACACTTTCTTGATGGAAATTTATTTTGAAAAAGAATTCTTTTAGAAAATCTTGTTTTCAACTCTGTTCAGTCTGAATCGTCGTTTAAGAGCATAGAAATGAGTAAATGCAGCTTACAGGAAGTATAGTGATGAAAGCTTCAGGTATTCATGAACATATCATATAATTTGAATTTCTGATGTTCTAAGAGGCTTTCTTGATGGAAAATATAGAAAAATGAATTCTTTAAGAAAATCAAGTTTTCAACTCTGTTCAGTCTGAAACGTCGTTTAAGAGCATAAAAAGGGGTAACTGCAGCTTACGGGCAGCATTAAAGCTTCAGGTATTCATGAAAATATCAACAATTCGTAATTCCGATGTGCTGAGACACTTTCTTGATGGAAAATTAAAAGAAAATAGTTCTTTAAGAAAATCAAGTTTTCAACTCTGTTCAGTCTAAAACGTCGTTTAACAGTATAAAAACGAGTAAATGCAACTTACTGACAGTATAGTGACGAAAGCTTCAGGTATTCATGAACATATCATACAATTTGAAGTTCCGATGTTTTAAGACGCTTTCTTGATGGAAAATATAAAAAAAATGAATTCTTTAAGAAAATCTAGTTTTCAACACTGTTCAGTGTGAAACGTCGATTAAGAACATACAAATGAGTAAATGCAGATTACGGGCAGAGGTGTCAAATAACGAAGTACAAATACTTCGTTACTCTACTTAAGTAGGAATTTTGAGTATCTATACTTTACAGGAGTATTTTTTTTTCAGACTACTTTTTACTTCTACTCCTTACTTTTTCACGCAAATATCTGTACTTTCTACTCCCTACTTTTTAAAAAATAGCCTCGTTACTATTTCATTTTGGTTTGTTTTTCATTCCGGTTAGCCAGATAAATCGCGCCATCCGAATAGAGTGAATTTGATTGTGGTTGGAAGAGAAGTATATACCTTTCCGACACCCTATTGTTTTTTTACGCGATGCACCTGAACATGACACGAATCAACCGTTACAATCGCGTCACTCTCAAGCAAGGACAGCAGAGAAGTAAATAGGATGTCTATACAGCTGATAGGTTTACAGATGCGCTCCATAGCGGGGAGTTTAAAAAGGAACCAACGCGCCTATGACTTTTTTTTTTGCCGTGAGATATGGCTGGTATGGACTTTTTTCAACATACATATTACAATACTTATAGGCAACTAGTTATTATCATGTCTTCCGCTCCATGAAATGCATGTTAATGCTCAGTAGTACACATATGGTACTTTAATGTATTGCATTGTAATAAAATGTGATCATTTTCAATGGGCATATATATGCAGCTGAAACAGGTAGTGCATCCCACATTTTTCAATATACCATTTTAATACAACATTATGGCCTTGAGAAAAATGATTGTTTTGGGGGGAGGTGGCGTAGTGCACTATAGGCCCCTGAGACGCGGCTTAAGAAATCGTACTGAATGGGAAAAAGAAATTCCCCTTACATTACTTTTACTGTTTTACTTTTAAGTAGTTTTGAAACCCAGTACTTTTATACTTTTACTTAAGTAAAAAGCTTGAGTTGATACTTCTACTTTTACAAAAGTATTTCTATATCCTAGTATCTATACTTCTACTAAACTCTCCTGTTGCCTTCTGGGTCAAAAAGACCCACGTTGGAGTGTTTATGTATTTGTGTGTATCGCGGTCTCAGGGTCACAAAATGATCCACGACCAGTGTATACGTATGCATGCATGCATGTACTTACGTATGAATCCCTAAAGCCCGTCGTCCTCGGGTCAAAACGACTCGCGTCTTTCCACCGAGCCCTCGCCGTCTCCCTGGGGTCTGTTCTACCCTCGAGTTTGAGCGAGCCCTCGGCCTCGTCCCCCGGGTCAAACTGACCCGTGTTTATCTCCGAGCTCCAGGCCCCCGTCCCCCGGGTCAGAATGACCCGCGTTTATCGCCGAGCTCACGGCCTCGTCCCACGGGGTCAGACTGACCCGCGTATATCGCTGAGCTCCCGGCCTCGTCACCGGGGTCAGAATGACCCGCGTCTATCGCCGAACTCCTGGCCCCGTCCCTGGGGTCTAAATGACCCGCGTATATCGCCGAGCTCCCGGCCTCGTCCCCGGCCTCGTCCCCGGGGTCAGAATGACCCGCGTATATCACCGAGCTCCCGGCCTAGTCCCCGGGGTCTAAATGACCTGCATTTATCGCCGAGCTCCCGGGCCCCGTCCCCGGGGTCAGAATGACCCGCGTTTATCGTCGAGCTCTCGGCCCGCGTCCCCCGTGGTCAGAATGAACCTCGTTTATAGCCGAGCTCCCGGCCTCGCTGTCGTCCCCGGGGTCAGAATGACCCGTGAGCCCTCGGCCTCGTCCTCGGGTCGAAAAGACCCAAGTTTTACGTTTTATTACAAGTCATCCCGTATGCTAAATGTAAAAAATAAATAAATAAATGATACAAATAAAGACATGACAAGACAGTTGCATTTTATTGTTTTCTTTCTTACATTTATTTAGTCATCACTATTGTTACAAGCAACGACACAGAACAAACACACACACACACACACACACACACACACACACACACACACACACACACACACACACACACACACACACGAAACGCAGGCGACCGACGTAGCGTTAGAGTTCCCCCGCGAGCTCTTTCGTTCTCCGGTAGCACTGCGAGCTGTGGTTCTGGCGCGCGCGCCCGCACACGTAACACCACGGACGCGCGTCCAGCGTCACGTACATCCCGTCCGTCGGCGTCGGCGTAGCGAGATTCCGAGGGGGGCCGGCGCCGGGGGCCGCGACGGCGTTCGGGTGCTCGACGAACCCTCCGCGGAACCTCTCATCTTCCGATCTCGATCTTCAGACGCTCCGCGGTGTACGTCGCCTTCGGGTAGGTGCGCCCATAGTAAGCGTGCCGATCCAGAAACGTGTCGCCAAGGTGGAGGGGAGTGGCCGGGGGGGCGCGGGGGGCGGGGGGGGGGCACCCGGCTCGAGACGCTCGGGGTCGCGCTCGGCGGACCGGGTAGCTTCCCGTGGGCCCCCTGCGATCCACGGAGCCTGGCTCGCCCGCCAAACGGGCGAACCGACGTTCGGATAAGGTCGCGGCGGCCCCTCGGGCAAACGCGGAATCGTCAAAGGCCCGGTCCCGGTCCCGGTCGCGGTCCCTCTCTCGATCGAGGCTGTCGGACGCGACTCTCCACGCTCTCAACAGCGGCGGCAGCGCTTGGTCCGCCCTCTGCGGAAACATCACCTGTCGCCTGGCTTCTCGAGCGGGAGCGGAATCGTCCCAGGCCGGCACGGTCGCGGCCAGAGCCAATTCGATCGGCCTGGACGGGATCGCATTCCAGCAGTTCGACCCGCCCCGCGCTTCTCGTTCTATGAAAGGGGTGTACTTATACGCTGTATTTTTACACAATTTATTCACATCTGCGTAATCCCGTTGTCGGCTTCGTTGGTGCGCTCGCTCTGATCGAAGGCTCTTTAGCCAAGACGCGTGACGTCATTTCGTACGTGTCCAGATTGTAAAGCCCTCTGAGGCGTTTACAAAAAAAAAGAAAATAATAATGTGTATTTGTTATTCTGAGCTATTCAAAATAACCTGAACTGATTCAAATTGAAATGCGGTGTCACAAGTTATTATGTGCGAATAAGGACACTATGAAAGGGGTGTACTTATACGCTGTATTTATACACAATTTATTCAAATCTGCGTAATCCCGCGGTCGGCTTCGTTGGTGCGCTCGCGCTGATCGAAGGCTCTTTAGCCAAGACGCGTGACGTCATTTCGTACGTGTCCAGATTGTAAAGCCCTCTGAGGCGTTTACAAAAAAAAGAAAATAATAATAATAATGTGTATTTGTTATTCTGAGCTATTCAAAATAAACTGAATTGATTCAAATTGAAGTGAGGTGTCACAGGTTATTATGTGCGAATAAGGACACTATGAAAGGGGTGTACTTATACGCTGTATTTATACACAATTTATTCACATCTGCGTAATCCCGCGGTCGGCTTCGTTGGTGCGCTCGCTCTGATCGAAGGCTCTTTAGCCAAGACGCGTGACGTCATTTCGTACGTGTCCAGATTGTAAAGCCCTCTGAGGCGTTTACAAAAAAAAGAAAATAATAATAATAATGTGTATTTGTTATTCTGAGCTATTCAAAATAAACTGAATTGATTCAAATTGAAATGAGGTGTCACAAGTTATTATGTGCGAATAAGGACACTATGAAAGGGGTGTACTTATACGCTGTATTTATACACAATTTATTCACATCTGCGTAATCCCGCGGTCGGCTTCGTTGGTGCGCTCGCGCTGATCGAAGGCTCTTTAGCCAAGACGCGTGACGTCATTTCGTACGTGTCCAGATTGTAAAGCCCTCTGAGGCGTTTACAAAAAAAAGAAAATAATAATAATAATGTGTATTTTTTATTCTGAGCTATTCAAAATAAACTGAATTGATTCAAATTGAAATGCGGTGTCACAAGTTATTATGTGCGAATAAGGACACTATGAAAGGGGTGTACTTATACGCTGTATTTATACACAATTTATTCACATCTGCGTAATCCCGCGGTCGGCTTCGTTGGTGTGCTCGCGCTGATCGAAGGCTCTTTAGCAAAGACAGATTGACCCCGAAGGACACCCGGTGTGCGAGGAATGAGTGAGGACAACACGAGGGTTAAGTAATTAATGTGAATACTTTTGACACCGCTGCTTACGGGCAGTATGAAAGCTTAAGTATTAATGAAAGTATCATACAATTTGAAGTTCTGATGTACTGAGACACTTTATTTATGGAACGGTTAAAAAAAAAAGAATTGTTTAACAAAATGTAGTTTTCAACTGCAGCTTTCGGGCAGTAGAGAAATGGAAGCTTCAGGTATTCATTAAAAGCTCATTTAATTGGTAGTTCCGCTATTTTGAAACTTTTCTTGATGGAAAATTAAAAAAATTTAAAAAAAAATTCTTTAAGAAAATCTAGTTTTCAACTCTGTTCAGTCTGTAACGTCGTTTAAGAGCATAAAAATTGGTAACTGCAGCTCACGGGCAGTATAGTGATGAAAGCTTCAGGTTTCATGAACATATTACACAATTTGATGTTCCCATGTTCTGAGACACTTTCTTGATTGGAAATTTAAAAAAAAAAGAATTCTTTTAGAAAATCTTGTTTTCAACTCTGTTCAGTCTGAATCGTCGTTTAAGAGCATAAAAATGAGTAAATGCAGCTTACGGGACGTATAGTGATGAAAGCGTCAGGTATTCATGAACATATCATATAATTTGAATTTCTGATGCTCTAAGAGGCTTTCTAGATGGAAAATATAAAAAAAAAATGAATTCTTTAAGAAAATCTAGTTTTCAACTCTGTTCAGTGTAAAACGTCGTTTAAGAGCATAAAAATGAGTTACTGCAGCTCACGGGCAGTATAGTGATGAAAGCTTCAGGTATTCATGAACATATCATACAATTTGAAGTTCAGATATTCTGAGACACTTTCTTGATGGAAATTTATTTTTAAAAAGAATTCTTTTAGAAAATCTTGTTTTCAACTCTGTTCAGTCTGAAACGTCGTTTAAGAGCATAAAAATGAGTTACTGCAGCTCACAGCCAGTATAGTGATGAAAGCTTCAGGTATTCATGAACATATCATATAATTTGAATTTCTGATGTTCTCAGAGGCTTTCTTTATGGAAAATATAGAAAAATGAATACTTTAAGAAAATCAAGTTTTCAACTCTGTTCAGTCTGAAACGTCGTTTAAGAGCATAAAAATGGGTAACTGCATCTTACGGGCAGCAGTAAAGCTTCAGGTATTCATGAAAATATCAACAATTGGTAATTCCGATGTGCTTGATGGAAAATTAAAAGAAAATAGTTCTTTAAGAAAATTTAGTTTTCAACTCTGTTCAGTCTGAAACGTCGTTTAAGAGCATAAAAATGAGTAAATGCAGCTTACGAGCAGTATAGTGATGAACGCTTCAGGTAATTAAGAAAGTATCATACAATTTGAAGTTCCGATGTTCTGAGACACATTCTTGATTGGAAATTGAAAAAAAAAGAATTCTTTTAGAAATTCTTGTTTTCAACTCTGTTCAGTCTGAATCGTCGTTTAAGAGCATAAAAATGGGTAACTGCAGCTCACGGGCTTTATAGTGATGAAAGCTTCAGGTTTCATGAACATATTACACAATTTGATGTTCCCATGTTCTGAGACACTTTCTTGATGGAAAATATTTAAAAAAAGAATACTTTAAGAAAATCTAGTTTTCAACTCTGTTCAGTCTGAAACGTCGTTTAAGAGCATAAAAATGAGTTACTGCAGCTCACAGCCAGTATAGTGATGAAAGCTTCAGGTATTCATGAACACATCATATAATTTGAATTTCTGATGTTCTCAGAGGCTTTCTTTATGGAAAATATAGAAAAATTAATACTTTAAGAAAATCAAGTTTTCAACTCTGTTCAGTCTGAAACGTCGTTTAAGAGCATAAAAATGGGTAACTGCATCTTACGGGCAGCATTAAAGCTTCAGGTATTCATGAAATTATCAACAATTCGTAATTCTGATGTGCTGAGACACTTTCTTGATGGAAAATTAAAAGAAAATAGTTCTTTAAGAAAATTTAGTTTTCAACTCTGTTCAGTCTGAAACGTCGTTTAAGAGCATAAAAATGAGTAAATGCAGCTTACGAGCAGTATAGTGATGAACGCTTCAGGTAATTAAGAAAGTAGCATACAATTTGAAGTTCCGATGTTCTGAGACACATTCTTGATTGGAAATTGAAAAAAAAGAATTCTTTTAGAAATTCTTGTTTTCAACTCTGTTCAGTCTGAATCGTCGTTTAAGAGCATAAAAATGAGTAAATGCAGCTTACGGGACGTATAGTGATGAAAGCTTCAGGTATTCATGAACATATCATATAATTTGAAGTTCAAATGTTCTAAGAGGCTTTATTGATGGAAAATATAAAAAAATGAATTCTTTAACCCTCGTGTGGCCTCACCGATCCGTACGCACCCCATGTCCTGCGGGTCAAACTGCCCAATGTCCTTTCATCTGGAGCCTTCGATAAGTGGGCGCTCACACCACTTGCATACTTGCATAGTGTTGATGACACACTCGGGTCAGTTTGACCCAAAGACAACGGCAGGGGCTCGGTGACACACAAGGGTCATTTTGACACAAGGACAACATCAGGGGCTCGGTGACACACTCGGGTCATTTTGACCCAAGGACAACGGCAGAGTGTTGATGACACACAAGGGTCATTTTGACCTAAGGACAACGGCAGGGGCTCGGTGACACACAAGGGTCATTTTGACCCAAAGACAACATCAGGGTCTCGGTGACACACGAGGGTCATTTTGACCCAAGGACAACGGCAGGGGCTCGGTGACACACTCGGGTCATTTAGACCCAAAGACAACGGCAGAGTGCCGATGACACACAAGGGTCATTTCGACCAAAGGACAACGGCGGGGGCTTGGTGACGATCAACGGTCATGTTGACCCAAGGACAACGACGGGGGGCTTGGTGACGATCGACGGTCATTGTGACCCAAGGACAAATGCAGAGCGGTTCCAACTGTAGCATCTCCGAGCACGTAGGACCTTGGGAAGGCACTTCTCTGAATCAGTTGGGGGACTTTCCGACAGTTCCGACGGTCCTAACCTCGAGCTCGTGGGACCTCCGGGACACAATTATCTGAATTGGCCATTTTGTTTTCACTTCTTCCGCCAGCGCGAACCAAAGTCCGGAGAGACACGGGTTTGCTGCGCTGCCACTACTACGGCCGTCGCGGTTCCAACGATCCCTGCGCCGAGCTCGTGGGACCTCGGGAAGGCACTTTTTTTTTAAATCGGCCATTTTGTTTTTTCTTCTTCGGCTTGTGAAGCTTTCACAGAATGTCGGAAGGACACGAGTTGGCTGCGCTCCCACTAATACGGCCGTCGCGGTTCCAACGATCCCTCCGTCGAGCTCGTGGGACCTCGGGAAGGCACTTTTTTCTAATCGGCCATTTTGTTTTTGCTTCTTCGGCTTGTGTAGCTGTAACAGAAAGTCGGAAGGACACGGGTTCGCTGCGCTCCCACTAATACGGCCGTCGCGGATCCAACGATCCCTTCGGCGAGCTCGTGGGACCACGGGAAGGCACTTTTTTCAAATCGGCCATTTTGTTTTTGCTTCTTCGGCTCGTGTAGCTGTAACAGAAAGTTGGAAGGACACAGGTTCACTGCGCTCCCACTGGTACGGCCGTCGCGGTTCCAACGATCCCTTCGCCGAGCTCTTGGGACCTCGGGAAGACAGTTTTTTTCAAATCGGCCATTTTGTTTTTGCTTCTTCGGCTCGTGTAGCTGTAACAGAAAGTCGGAAGGACACGGGTTCGCTGCGCTCCCACTAATACGGCCGTCGCGGTTCCACCGATCCCTTCGCCGAGCTCGTGGGACCACGGGAAGGCACTTTTTTCAAATCGGCCATTTTGTTTTTGCTTCTTCGGCTTGTGTAGCTGTAACAGAAAGTCGGAAGGACACGGGTTCGCTGCGCTCCCACTAATACGGCCGTCGCAGATCCAACGATCCCTTCGGCGAGCTCGTGGGACCACGGGAAGGCACTTTTTTCAAATCGGCCATTTTGTTTTTGCTTCTTCGGCTTGTGTAGCTGTAACAGAAAGTCGGAAGGACACGGGTTCGCTGCGCTCCCACTAATACGGCCGTCGCGATTCCAACGATCCCTTCGCCGAGCTCGTGGGACCTCGGGAAGGCACTTTTTTCAAGTCGGCCATTTTGTTTTTGCTTCTTCGGCTCGTGCGGCTTTCACGCAATGTCGGACGGACTCGAGTTTTCGGCCTCCCACTAATACGGCCGTCGCGGTTCCAACGATCCCCTCGCCGAGCTCGTGGGACCTCGGGAAGTCAGTCTTTTCAAATCGGCCATTTTGTTTTTGCTTCTTCGGCTCGTGCGGCTTTCACGCAAAGTCGGAAGGACTCGAGTTTGCTGCGCTCCCACTAATACGGATGTCACGATTCCAACGGTTCCGACCCCGAGCTCGTGAGACCTCGGGAAGTCACTTTTTGCAAATCGGCCATTTTGTTTTTGTTTCTTCGGCTCGTGCGGCTTTCACTGAAAGTCGGACGGACTCGAGTTTTCTGCCTCCCACTAATACGGCCGTCGCGGTTCCAACGATCACCTCACCGAGCTCGTGGGACCTCGGGAAGTCAGTTTTTTCAAATCGGCCATTTCGTTTTTGCTTCTTCGGCTCGTGCGGCTTTCACGCAAAGTCGGACGGACTCGAGTTTTCGGCCTCCCACTAATACGGCCGTCGCGGTTCCAACGATCCCCTCGCCGAGCTCGTGGGACCTCGGGAAGTCAGTTTTTTCAAATCGGCCATTTTGTTTTTGCTTCTTTGGCTCGTGCGGCTTTCACGCAAAGTCGGAAGGACTCGAGTTTGCTGCGCTCCCACTAATACGGCCGTTGCGGTTCCAACGATCCCTTCGCCGACTTCGTGGGACCTCGGGAAGGCACTTTTTGCAAATCGGCCATTTTGTTTTTGTTTCTTCGGCTCGTGCGGCTTTCACTGAAAGTCGGACGGACTCGAGTTTTCTGCCTCCCACTAATATGGCCGTCGCGGTTCCAACGAACCCGTCGCCGAGCTCGTGGGACCTCTGGAAGGCACTTTTTTCAAATCGGCCATTTTGTTTTTGCTTCTTCGGCTCGTGCGGCTTTCACGCAAAGTCGGACGGACTCGAGTTTTCGGACTCCCACTAATACGGCCGTCGCGGTTCCAACGATCCCCTCGCCGAGCTCGTGGGACCTCGGGAAGTCAGTTTTTTCAAATCGGCCATTTTGTTTTTGCTTCTTTGGCTCGTGCGGCTTTCACGCAAAGTCGGAAGGACTCGAGTTTGCTGCGCTCCCACTAATACGGCCGTTGCGGTTCCAACGATCCCTTCGCCGAGTTCGTGGGACCTCGGGAAGGCACTTTTTGCAAATCGGCCATTTTGTTTTTGCTTCTTCGGCTCGTGCGGCTTTCACGCAAAGTCGGAAGGACTAGAGTTCGCTGCCTCCAACTAATTCGGCCGTCGCGGTTCCAACGAACCCGTCGCCGAGCTCGTGGGACCTCTGGAAGGCACTTTTTTCAAATCGGCCATTTTGTTTTTGCTTCTTCGGCTCGTGCGGCTTTCACGCAATGTCGGACGGACTCGAGTTTTCGGTCTCCCACTAATACGGCCGTCGCGGTTCCAACGATCCCCTCGCCGAGCTCGTGGGACCTCGGGAAGTCAGTCTTTTCAAATCGGCCATTTTGTTTTTGCTTCTTCGGCTCGTGCGGCTTTCACGCAAAGTCGGAAGGACTCGAGTTTGCTGCACTCCCGCTAATGCGGATGTCGCGATCCCAACGGTTCCGACCCCGAGCTCGTGAGGCCTCGGGAAGTCACTTTTTGCAAATCGGCCATTTTGTTTTTGTTTCTTCGGCTCGTGTGGCTTTCACTGAAAGTCGGAGGGACTCGAGTTTTCTGCCTCCCACTAATACGGCCGTCGCGGTTCCAACGATCCCTCCGTCGAGCTCGTGGGACCTCGGGAAGGCACTTTTTTCTAATCGGCCATTTTGTTTTTGCTTCTTCGGCTCGTGCGGCTTTCACGCAAAGTCGGAAGGACACGAGTTGGCTGCCCTCCCACTGCTACGGCCGTCGCGGTTCCAAAGATCCCTTCGCCGAGCTCTTGGGACCTCGGGAAGACAGTTTTTTTCAAATCGGCCATTTTGTTTTTGCTTCTTCGGCTCGTGTAGCTGTAACAGAAAGTCGGAAGGACACGGGTTCGCTGCGCTCCCACTAATACGGCCGTCGCGGATCCAACGATCCCTTCGGCGAGCTCGTGGGACCACGGGAAGGCACTTTTTTCAAATCGGCCATTTTGTTTTTGCTTCTTCGGCTCGTGTAGCTGTAACAGAAAGTTGGAAGGACACGGGTTCACTGCGCTCCCACTGGTACGGCCGTCGCGGTTCCAACGATCACTTCGCCGAGCTCTTGGGACCTCGGGAAGACAGTTTTTTTCAAATCGGCCATTTTGTTTTTGCTTCTTCGGCTCGTGTAGCTGTAACAGAAAGTCGGAAGGACACGGGTTCGCTGCGCTCCCACTAATACGGCCGTCGCGGTTCCACCGATCCCTTCGCCGAGCTCGTGGGACCACGGGAAGGCACTTTTTTCAAATCGGCCATTTTGTTTTTGCTTCTTCGGCTTGTGTAGCTGTAACAGAAAGTCGGAAGGACACGGGTTCGCTGCGCTCCCACTAATACGGCCGTCGCGGATCCAACGATCCCTTCGGCGAGCTCGTGGGACCACGGGAAGGCACTTTTTCAAATCGGCCATTTTGTTTTTGCTTCTTCGGCTCGTGTAGCTGTAACAGAAAGTTGGAAGGACACAGGTTCACTGCGCTCCCACTGGTACGGCCGTCGCGGTTCCAACGATCCCTTCGCCGAGCTCTTGGGACCTCGGGAAGACAGTTTTTTTCAAATCGGCCATTTTGTTTTTGCTTCTTCGGCTCGTGTAGCTGTAACAGAAAGTCGGAAGGACACGGGTTCGCTGCGCTCCCACTAATACGGCCGTCGCGGTTACACCGATCCCTTCGCCGAGCTCGTGGGACCACGGGAAGGCACTTTTTTCAAATCGGCCATTTTGTTTTTGCTTCTTCGGCTTGTGTAGCTGTAACAGAAAGTCGGAAGGACACGGGTTCGCTGCGCTCCCACTAATACGGCCGTCGCGGTTCCACCGATCCCTTCGCCGAGCTCGTGGGACCACGGGAAGGCACTTTTTTCAAATCGGCCATTTTGTTTTTGCTTCTTCGGCTTGTGTAGCTGTAACAGAAAGTCGGAAGGACACGGGTTCGCTGCGCTCCCACTAATACGGCCGTCGCAGATCCAACGATCCCTTCGGCGAGCTCGTGGGACCACGGGAAGGCACTTTTTTCAAATCGGCCATTTTGTTTTTGCTTCTTCGGCTTGTGTAGCTGTAACAGAAAGTCGGAAGGACACGGGTTCGCTGCGCTCCCACTAATACGGCCGTCGCGATTCCAACGATCCCTTCGCCGAGCTCGTGGGACCTCGGGAAGGCACTTTTTTCAAGTCGGCCATTTTGTTTTTGCTTCTTCGGCTCGTGCGGCTTTCACGCAATGTCGGACGGACTCGAGTTTTCGGCCTCCCACTAATACGGCCGTCGCGGTTCCAACGATCCCCTCGCCGAGCTCGTGGGACCTCGGGAAGTCAGTCTTTTCAAATCGGCCATTTTGTTTTTGCTTCTTCGGCTCGTGCGGCTTTCACGCAAAGTCGGAAGGACTCGAGTTTGCTGCGCTCCCACTAATACGGATGTCACGATTCCAACGGTTCCGACCCCGAGCTCGTGAGACCTCGGGAAGTCACTTTTTGCAAATCGGCCATTTTGTTTTTGTTTCTTCGGCTCGTGCGGCTTTCACTGAAAGTCGGACGGACTCGAGTTTTCTGCCTCCCACTAATACGGCCGTCGCGGTTCCAACGATCACCTCACCGAGCTCGTGGGACCTCGGGAAGTCAGTTTTTTCAAATCGGCCATTTCGTTTTTGCTTCTTCGGCTCGTGCGGCTTTCACGCAAAGTCGGACGGACTCGAGTTTTCGGCCTCCCACTAATACGGCCGTCGCGGTTCCAACGATCCCCTCGCCGAGCTCGTGGGACCTCGGGAAGTCAGTTTTTTCAAATCGGCCATTTTGTTTTTGCTTCTTTGGCTCGTGCGGCTTTCACGCAAAGTCGGAAGGACTCGAGTTTGCTGCGCTCCCACTAATACGGCCGTTGCGGTTCCAACGATCCCTTCGCCGACTTCGTGGGACCTCGGGAAGGCACTTTTTGCAAATCGGCCATTTTGTTTTTGTTTCTTCGGCTCGTGCGGCTTTCACTGAAAGTCGGACGGACTCGAGTTTTCTGCCTCCCACTAATATGGCCGTCGCGGTTCCAACGAACCCGTCGCCGAGCTCGTGGGACCTCTGGAAGGCACTTTTTTCAAATCGGCCATTTTGTTTTTGCTTCTTCGGCTCGTGCGGCTTTCACGCAAAGTCGGACGGACTCGAGTTTTCGGACTCCCACTAATACGGCCGTCGCGGTTCCAACGATCCCCTCGCCGAGCTCGTGGGACCTCGGGAAGTCAGTTTTTTCAAATCGGCCATTTTGTTTTTGCTTCTTTGGCTCGTGCGGCTTTCACGCAAAGTCGGAAGGACTCGAGTTTGCTGCGCTCCCACTAATACGGCCGTTGCGGTTCCAACGATCCCTTCGCCGAGTTCGTGGGACCTCGGGAAGGCACTTTTTGCAAATCGGCCATTTTGTTTTTGCTTCTTCGGCTCGTGCGGCTTTCACGCAAAGTCGGAAGGACTAGAGTTCGCTGCCTCCAACTAATTCGGCCGTCGCGGTTCCAACGAACCCGTCGCCGAGCTCGTGGGACCTCTGGAAGGCACTTTTTTCAAATCGGCCATTTTGTTTTTGCTTCTTCGGCTCGTGCGGCTTTCACGCAATGTCGGACGGACTCGAGTTTTCGGTCTCCCACTAATACGGCCGTCGCGGTTCCAACGATCCCCTCGCCGAGCTCGTGGGACCTCGGGAAGTCAGTCTTTTCAAATCGGCCATTTTGTTTTTGCTTCTTCGGCTCGTGCGGCTTTCACGCAAAGTCGGAAGGACTCGAGTTTGCTGCACTCCCGCTAATGCGGATGTCGCGATCCCAACGGTTCCGACCCCGAGCTCGTGAGGCCTCGGGAAGTCACTTTTTGCAAATCGGCCATTTTGTTTTTGTTTCTTCGGCTCGTGTGGCTTTCACTGAAAGTCGGAGGGACTCGAGTTTTCTGCCTCCCACTAATACGGCCGTCGCGGTTCCAACGATCCCTCCGTCGAGCTCGTGGGACCTCGGGAAGGCACTTTTTTCTAATCGGCCATTTTGTTTTTGCTTCTTCGGCTCGTGCGGCTTTCACGCAAAGTCGGAAGGACACGAGTTGGCTGCCCTCCCACTGCTACGGCCGTCGCGGTTCCAAAGATCCCTTCGCCGAGCTCTTGGGACCTCGGGAAGACAGTTTTTTTCAAATCGGCCATTTTGTTTTTGCTTCTTCGGCTCGTGTAGCTGTAACAGAAAGTCGGAAGGACACGGGTTCGCTGCGCTCCCACTAATACGGCCGTCGCGGATCCAACGATCCCTTCGGCGAGCTCGTGGGACCACGGGAAGGCACTTTTTTCAAATCGGCCATTTTGTTTTTGCTTCTTCGGCTCGTGTAGCTGTAACAGAAAGTTGGAAGGACACGGGTTCACTGCGCTCCCACTGGTACGGCCGTCGCGGTTCCAACGATCACTTCGCCGAGCTCTTGGGACCTCGGGAAGACAGTTTTTTTCAAATCGGCCATTTTGTTTTTGCTTCTTCGGCTCGTGTAGCTGTAACAGAAAGTCGGAAGGACACGGGTTCGCTGCGCTCCCACTAATACGGCCGTCGCGGTTCCACCGATCCCTTCGCCGAGCTCGTGGGACCACGGGAAGGCACTTTTTTCAAATCGGCCATTTTGTTTTTGCTTCTTCGGCTTGTGTAGCTGTAACAGAAAGTCGGAAGGACACGGGTTCGCTGCGCTCCCACTAATACGGCCGTCGCGGATCCAACGATCCCTTCGGCGAGCTCGTGGGACCACGGGAAGGCACTTTTTCAAATCGGCCATTTTGTTTTTGCTTCTTCGGCTCGTGTAGCTGTAACAGAAAGTTGGAAGGACACAGGTTCACTGCGCTCCCACTGGTACGGCCGTCGCGGTTCCAACGATCCCTTCGCCGAGCTCTTGGGACCTCGGGAAGACAGTTTTTTTCAAATCGGCCATTTTGTTTTTGCTTCTTCGGCTCGTGTAGCTGTAACAGAAAGTCGGAAGGACACGGGTTCGCTGCGCTCCCACTAATACGGCCGTCGCGGTTACACCGATCCCTTCGCCGAGCTCGTGGGACCACGGGAAGGCACTTTTTTCAAATCGGCCATTTTGTTTTTGCTTCTTCGGCTTGTGTAGCTGTAACAGAAAGTCGGAAGGACACGGGTTCACTGCGCTCCCACTAATACGGCCGTCGCGATTCCAACGATCCCTTCGCCGAGCTCGTGGGACCTCGGGAAGGCACTTTTTTCAAGTCGGCCATTTTGTTTTTGCTTCTTCGGCTCGTGCGGCTTTCACGCAATGTCGGACGGACTCGAGTTTTCGGCCTCCCACTAATACGGCCGTCGCGGTTCCAACGATCCCCTCGCCGAGCTCGTGGGACCTCGGGAAGTCAGTTTTTTCAAATCGGCCATTTTGTTTTTGCTTCTTTGGCTCGTGCGGCTTTCACGCAAAGTCGGAAGGACTCGAGTTTGCTGCGCTCCCACTAATACGGCCGTTGCGGTTCCAACGATCCCTTCGCCGAGTTCGTGGGACCTCGGGAAGGCACTTTTTGCAAATCGGCCATTTTTTTTTTGTTTCTTCGGCTCGTGCGGCTTTCACTGAAAGTCGGACGGACTCGAGTTTTCTGCCTCCCACTAATACGGCCGTTGCGGTTCCAACGATCCCTTCGCCGAGTTCGTGGGACCTCGGGAAGGCACTTTTTGCAAATCGGCCATTTTGTTTTTGCTTCTTCGGCTCGTGCGGCTTTCACGCAAAGTCGGAAGGACTAGAGTTCGCTGCCTCCAACTAATACGGCCGTCGCGGTTCCAACGAACCCGTCGCCGAGCTCGTGGGACCTCTGGAAGGCACTTTTTTCAAATCGGCCATTTTGTTTTTGCTTCTTCGGCTCGTGCGGCTTTCACGCAATGTCGGACGGACTCGAGTTTTCGGTCTCCCACTAATACGGCCGTCGCGGTTCCAACGATCCCCTCGCCGAGCTCGTGGGACCTCGGGAAGTCAGTCTTTTCAAATCGGCCATTTTGTTTTTGCTTCTTCGGCTCGTGCGGCTTTCACTGAAAGTCGGAGGGACTCGAGTTTTCTGCCTCCCACTAATACGGCCGTCGCGGTTCCAACGATCCCCTCGCCGAGCTCGTGGGACCTCGGGAAGTCAGTTTTTTCAAATCGGCCATTTTGTTTTTGCTTCTTTGGCTCGAGCGGCTTTCACGCAAAGTCGGAAGGACTCGAGTTTGCTGCGCTCCCACTAATACGGCCGTTGCGGTTCCAACGATCCCTTCGCCGAGCTCATGGGACCTCGGGAAGGCACTTTTTGCAAATCGGCCATTTTGTTTTTGTTTCTTCGGCTTGTGAGGCTTTCACAGAATGTCGGAAGGACACGACTTGGCTGCGCTCCCACTAATACGGCCGTCGCGGTTCCAACGATCCCCTCGCCTAGCTCGTGGGACCTCGGGAAGTCAGTTTTTTCAAATCGGCCATTTTGTTTTTGCTTCTTCGGCTCGTGCGGCTTTCACGCAAAGTTGGAAGGACACGACTTGGCTGCTCTCCCACTAATACGGCCGTCGCGGTTCCAACGATCCCTTCGCTGAGCTGGTGGGACCTCGGGAAGGCACTTTTTGCAAATCGGCCATTTTGTTTTTGCTTCTTCGGCTCGTGCGGCTTTCACGCAAAGTCGGAAGGACTACAGTTCGCTGCCTCCAACTAATATGGCCGTCGCGGTTCCAACGATCCCGTCGCCGAGCTCGTGGGACCTCTGGAAGGCACTTTTTTCAAATCGGCCATTTTGTTTTTGCTTCTTCGGCTTGTGAAGCTTTCACAGAATGAAATTGAAATGAGGTGTCACAAGTTATTATGTGCGAATAAGGACACTATGAAAGGGGTGTACTTATACGCTGTATTTATACACAATTTATTCACATCTGCTTAATCCCGCCGTCGGCTTCGTTGGTGCGCTCGCGCTGATCAAAGGCTCTTTAGCAAAGACAGATTGACCCCGCAGGACACGGGGTGTGCCAGGAATGAGTGAGGACAACACGAGGGTTAAGTAATTAATGTGAATACTTTTGACACCGCTGCTTACGGGCAATATGAAAGCTTAAGTATTTATAAAAGTATCATACAATTTGAAGGTCTGATGTGCTGAGACACTTTATTTATGGAACGGTTTAAAAAAAAAGAATTGTTTAAGAAAATGTAGTTTTCAACTCCGTTTAGCCTAAAATGTCGTATATGAAAACTAGTAAATGCAGCTTTCGGGAAGTAGAGAAATGGAAGCTACAGGTATTCATTAAAAGCTCATTTAATTTGTAGTTCCGATATTTTGAAACACTTTCTTCATGGAAAATTTAAAAAAAAAAATTCTTTAAGAAAATCTAGTTTTGAACTCATGAACATATCATATAATTTGAATTTCTGATACTCTAAGAGGCTTTCTTGATGGAAAATATTAAAAAAAAGAATTCTTTAAGAAAATCAAGTTTTCAACTCTGTTCAGTCTGAAACGTCGTTTATGTGCATAAAAATGGGTAACTGCAGCTCACAGGCAGTATAGTGATGAAAGCTTCGGGTTTCATGAACATATTACACAATTTGATGTTCCGATGTTCTGAGAAACTTTCTTGATGGAAAATATAAAAAAAATGAATTCTTTAAGAAAATCTAGTTTTCAACTCTATTCAGTCTGAAACGTCGTTTAAGAGCATAAAAATGAGTTACTGCAGCTCACGGGCATTATAGTGATGAAAGCTTCAGGTATTCATGAAAAGTTCAGATGTTCTGAGAAACTTTCTTGATGGGACCTCGGGAAGGCACTTTTTTCTAATCGGCCATTTTGTTTTTGCTTCTTCGGCTCGTGCGGCTTTCACGCAAAGTCGGAAGGACACGAGTTGGCTGCGCTCCCACTGGTACGGCCGTCGCGGTTCCAAAGATCCCTTCGCCGAGCTCGTGGGACCACGGGAAGGCACTTTTTTCAAATCGGCCATTTTGTTTTTGCTTCTTCGGCTTGTGTAGCTGTAACAGAAAGTCGGAAGGACACGGGTTCGCTGCGCTCCCACTAATACGGCCGTCGCAGATCCAACGATCCCTTCGGCGAGCTCGTGGGACCACGGGAAGGCACTTTTTTCAAATCGGCCATTTTGTTTTTGCTTCTTCGGCTCGTGTAGCTGTAACAGAAAGTTGGAAGGACACGGGTTCGCTGCGCTCCCACTAATACGGCCGTCACGATTCCAACGATCCCTTCGCCGAGCTCGAGGGACCACGGGAAGGCACTTTTTTCAAATCGGCCATTTTGTTTTTGCTTCTTCGGCTTGTGTAGCTGTAACAGAAAGTCGGAAGGACACGGGTTTGCTGCGCTCCCACTAATACGGCCGTCGCGATTCCAACGATCCCTTCGCCGAGCTCGTGGGACCTCGGGAAGGCACTTTTTTCAAGTCGGCCATTTTGTTTTTGCTTCTTCGGCTCTTGCGGCTTTCACGCAATGTCGGACGGACTCGAGTTTTCGGCCTCCCACTAATACGGCCGTTGCGGTTCCAACGATCCCTTCGCCGAGCTCATGGGACCTCGGGAAGGCACTTTTTGCAAATCGGCCATTTTGTTTTTGCTTCTTCGGCTCGTGCGGCTTTCACGCAAAGTCGGAAGGACTCGAGTTTGCTGCGCTCCCACTAATACGGATGTCGCGATTCCAACGGTTCCGACCCCGAGCTCGTGAGACCTCGGGAAGGCACTTTTTGCAAATCGGCCATTTTGTTTTTGTTTCTTCGGCTCGTGCGGCTTTCACTGAAAGTCGGACGGACTCCAGTTTTCGGCCTCCCACTAATATGGCCGTCGCGGTTCCAACGAACCCGTCGCCGAGCTCGTGGGACCTCTGGAAGGCACTTTTTTCAAATTGGCCATTTTGTTTTTGCTTCTTCGGCTAGTGCGGCTTTCACGCAAAGTCGGACGGACTCGAGTTTTCGGCCTCCCACTAATACGGCCGTCGCGGTTCCAACGATCCCCTCGCCGAGCTCGTGGGACCTCGGGAAGTCAGTTTTTTCAAATCGGCCATTTTGTTTTTGCTTCTTTGGCTCGAGCGGCTTTCACGCAAAGTCGGAAGGACTCGAGTTTGCTGCGCTCCCACTAATACGGCCGTTGCGGTTCCAACGATCCCTTCGCCGAGCTCATGGGACCTCGGGAAGGCACTTTTTGCAAATCGGCCATTTTGTTTTTGTTTCTTCGGCTTGTGAGGCTTTCACAGAATGTCGGAAGGACACGACTTGGCTGCGCTCCCACTAATACTGCCGTCGCGGTTCCAACGATCCCCTCGCCTAGCTCGTGGGACCTCGGGAAGTCAGTTTTTTCAAATCGGCCATTTTGTTTTTGCTTCTTCGGCTCGTGCGGCTTTCACGCAAAGTTGGAAGGAAACGACTTGGCTGCACTCCCACTAATACGGCCGTCGCGGTTCCAACGATCCCTTCGCCGAGCTGGTGGGACCTCGGGAAGGCACTTTTTGCAAATCGGCCATTTTGTTTTTGCTTCTTCGGCTCGTGCGGCTTTCACGCAAAGTCGGAAGGACTAGAGTTCGCTGCCTCCAACTAATATGGCCGTCGCGGTTCCAACGAACCCGTCGCCGAGCTCGTGGGACCTCTGGAAGGCACTTTTTTCAAATCGGCCATTTTGTTTTTGCTTCTTCGGCTTGTGAAGCTTTCACAGAATGAAATTGAAATGAGGTGTCACAAGTTATTATGTGCGAATAAGGACACTATGAAAGGGGTGTACTTATACGCTGTATTTATACACAATTTATTCACATCTGCTTAATCCCGCGGTCGGCTTCGTTGGTGTGCTCGCGCTGATCAAAGGCTCTTTAGCAAAGACAGATTGACCCCGCAGGACACGGGGTGTGCCAGGAATGAGTGAGGACAACACGAGGGTTAAGTAATTAATGTGAATACTTTTGACACCGCTGCTTACGGGCAATATGAAAGCTTAAGTATTTATAAAAGTATCATACAATTTGAAGGTCTGATGTGCTGAGACACTTTATTTATGGAACGGTTTAAAAAAAAAGAATTGTTTAAGAAAATGTAGTTTTCAACTCCGTTTAGCCTAAAATGTCGTATATGAAAACTAGTAAATGCAGCTTTCGGGAAGTAGAGAAATGGAAGCTACAGGTATTCATTAAAAGCTCATTTAATTTGTAGTTCCGCTATTTTGAAACACTTTCTTCATGGAAAATTTAAAAAAAAAAATTCTTTAAGAAAATCTAGTTTTGAACTCTGTTCAGTCTAAAACGTCGTTTAAGAGCATAAAAATGAGTTACTGCAGCTCACGGGCAGTATAGTGATGCACGCTTCAGGTATTCATGAACATATCATACAATTTGAAGTTCAGATGTTCTGAGACACTTTCTTGATGGAAATTTATTTTGAAAAAGAATTCTTTTAGAAAATCTTGTTTTCAACTCTGTTCAGTCTGAATCGTCGTTTAAGAGCATAAAAATGAGTAAATGCAGCTTACGGGAAGTATAGTGATGAAAGCTTCAGGTATTCATGAACATATCATATAATTTGAATTTTTGATCTTCTAAGAGGCTTTCTTGATGGAAAATATAGAAAAATGAATTCTTTAAGAAAATCAAGTTTTCAACTCTGTTCAGTCTGAAACGTCGTTTAAGAGCATAAAAAGGGGTAACTGCAGCTTACGGGCAGCATTAAAGCTTCAAGTATTCATGAAAATATCAACAATTCGTAATTCCGATGTGCTGAGACACTTTCTTGATGGAAAATTAAAAGAAAATAGTTCTTTAAGAAAATCAAGTTTTCAACTCTGTTCAGTCTAAAACGTCGTTTAACAGTATAAAAACGAGTAAATGCAACTTACTGACAGTATAGTGACGAAAGCTTCAGGTATTCATGAACATATCATACAATTTGAAGTTCCGATGTTTTAAGACGTTTTCTTGATGGAAAATATATAAAAAAAAATGAATTCTTTAAGAAAATCTAGTTTTCAACACTGTTCAGTGTGAAACGTCGATTAAGAACATACAAATGAGTAAATGCAGATTACGGGCAGAGGTGTCAAGTAACGAAGTACAAATACTTCGTTACTCTACTTAAGTAGGAATTTTGAGTATCTATACTTTACAGGAGTATTTTTTTTTCAGACTACTTTTTACTTCTACTCCTTACTTTTTCACGCAAATATCTGTGCTTTCTACTCCCTACTTTTTAAAAAATAGCCTCGTTACTATTTCATTTTGGTTTGTTTTTCATTCCGGTTAGCCAGATAAATCGCGCCATCCGAATAGAGTGAATTTGATTGTGGTTGGAAGAGAAGTATATACCTTTCCGACACCCTATTGTTTTTTTACGCGATGCACCTGAACATGACACGAATCAACCGTTACAATCGCGTCACTCTCAAGCAAGGACAGCAGAGAAGTAAATAGGATGTCTATACAGCTGATAGGTTTACAGATGCGCTCCATAGCGGGGAGTTTAAAAAGGAACCAACGCGCCTATGACTTTTTTTTTGTGCCGTGAGATATGGCTGGTATGGACTTTTTTCAACATACATATTACAATACTTATAGGCAACTAGTTATTATCATGTCTTCCGCTCCATGAAATGCATGTTAATGCTCAGTAGTACACATATGGTACTTTAATGTATTGCATTGTAATAAAATGTGATCATTTTCAATGGGCATATATATGCAGCTGAAACAGGTAGTGCATCCCACATTTTTCAATATACCATTTTAATACAACATTATGGCCTTGAGAAAAATGATTGTTTTGGGGGGAGGTGGCGTAGTGCACTATAGGCCCCTGAGACGCGGCTTAAGAAATCGTACTGAATGGGAAAAAGAAATTCCCCTTACATTACTTTTACTGTTTTACTTTTAAGTAGTTTTGAAACCCAGTACTTTTATACTTTTACTTAAGTAAAAAGCTTGAGTTGATACTTCTACTTTTACAAAAGTATTTCTATATCCTAGTATCTATACTTCTACTAAACTCTCCTGTTGCCTTCTGGGTCAAAAAGACCCACGTTGGAGTGTTTATGTATTTGTGTGTATCGCGGTCTCAGGGTCACAAAATGATCCACGACCAGTGTATAGGTATGCATGCATGCATGTACTTACGTATGAATCCCTAAAGCCCGTCGTCCTCGGGTCAAAACGACTCGCGTCTTTCCACCGAGCCCTCGCCGTCTCCCTGGGGTCTGTTCTACCCTCGAGTTTGAGCGAGCCCTCGGCCTCGTCCCCCGGGTCAAACTGACCCGTGTTTATCTCCGAGCTCCAGGCCCCCGTCCCCCGGGTCAGAATGACCCGCGTTTATCGCCGAGCTCACGGCCTCGTCCCACGGGGTCAGACTGACCCGCGTATATCGCTGAGCTCCCGGCCTCGTCACCGGGGTCAGAATGACCCGCGTCTATCGCCGAACTCCTGGCCCCGTCCCTGGGGTCTAAATGACCCGCGTATATCGCCGAGCTCCCGGCCTCGTCCCCGGCCTCGTCCCCGGGGTCAGAATGACCCGCGTATATCACCGAGCTCCCGGCCTAGTCCCCGGGGTCTAAATGACCTGCATTTATCGCCGAGCTCCCGGGCCCCGTCCCCGGGGTCAGAATGACCCGCGTTTATCGTCGAGCTCTCGGCCCGCGTCCCCCGTGGTCAGAATGAACCTCGTTTATAGCCGAGCTCCCGGCCTCGCTGTCGTCCCCGGGGTCAGAATGACCCGTGAGCCCTCGGCCTCGTCCTCGGGTCGAAACGACCCAAGTTTTACGTTTTATTACAAGTCATCCCGTATGCTAAATGTAAAAAATAAATAAATAAATGATACAAATAAAGACATGACAAGACAGTTGCATTTTATTGTTTTCTTTCTTACATTTATTTAGTCATCACCATTGTTACAAGCAACGACACAGAACAAACACACACACACACACACACACACACACACACACACACACACACACACACACACACACACACACACACACACACACACGAAACGCAGGCGACCGACGTAGCGTTAGAGTTCCCCCGCGAGCTCTTTCGTTCTCCGGTAGCACTGCGAGCTGTGGTTCTGGCGCGCGCGCCCGCACACGTAACACCACGGACGCGCGTCCAGCGTCACGTACATCCCGTCCGTCGGCGTCGGCGTAGCGAGATTCCGAGGGGGGCCGGCGCCGGGGGCCGCGACGGCGTTCGGGTGCTCGACGAACCCTCCGCGGAACCTCTCATCTTCCGATCTCGATCTTCAGACGCTCCGCGGTGTACGTCGCCTTCGGGTAGGTGCGCCCATAGTAAGCGTGCCGATCCAGAAACGTGTCGCCAAGGTGGAGGGGAGTGGCCGGGGGGGCGCGGGAGGCGGGGGGGGGGGGCAGGGGGGGGGGGGGGGGCACCCGGCTCGAGACGCTCGGGGTCGCGCTCGGCGGACCGGGTAGCTTCCCGTGGGCCCCCTGCGATCCACGGAGCCTGGCTCGCCCGCCAAACGGGCGAACCGACGTTCGGATAAGGTCGCGGCGGCGGCGGCCCGCCCCTCGGGCAAACGCGGAATCGTCAAAGGCCCGGTCCCGGTCCCGGTCGCGGTCCCTCTCTCGATCGAGGCTGTCGGACGCGACTCTCCACGCTCTCAACAGCGGCGGCAGCGCTTGGTCCGCCCTCTGCGGAAACATCACCTGTCGCCTGGCTTCTCGAGCGGGAGCGGAATCGTCCCAGGCCGGCACGGTCGCGGCCAGAGCCAATTCGATCGGCCTGGACGGGATCGCATTCCAGCAGTTCGACCCGCCCCGCGCTTCTCGTTCTATGAAAGGGGTGTACTTATACGCTGTATTTATACACAATTTATTCACATCTGCGTAATCCCGTTGTCGGCTTCGTTGGTGCGCTCGCTCTGATCGAAGGCTCTTTAGCCAAGACGCGTGACGTCATTTCGTACGTGTCCAGATTGTAAAGCCCTCTGAGGCGTTTACAAAAAAAAAAGAAAATAATAATGTGTATTTGTTATTCTGAGCTATTCAAAATAAACTGAATTGATTCAAATTGAAGTGAGGTGTCACAGGTTATTATGTGCGAATAAGGACACTATGAAAGGGGTGTACTTATACGCTGTATTTATACACAATTTATTCACATCTGCGTAATCCCGCGGTCGGCTTCGTTGGTGCGCTCGCTCTGATCGAAGGCTCTTTAGCCAAGACGCGTGACGTCATTTCGTACGTGTCCAGATTGTAAAGCCCTCTGAGGCGTTTACAAAAAAAAGAAAATAATAATAATAATGTGTATTTGTTATTCTGAGCTATTCAAAATAAACTGAATTGATTCAAATTGAAATGAGGTGTCACAAGTTATTATGTGCGAATAAGGACACTATGAAAGGGGTGTACTTATACGCTGTATTTATACACAATTTATTCACATCTGCGTAATCCCGCGGTCGGCTTCGTTGGTGCGCTCGCGCTGATCGAAGGGTCTTTAGCCAAGACGCGTGACGTCATTTCGTACGTGTCCAGATTGTAAAGCCCTCTGAGGCGTTTACAAAAAAAAGAAAATAATAATAATAATAATGTGTATTTTTTATTCTGAGCTATTCAAAATAAACTGAATTGATTCAAATTGAAATGCGGTGTCACAAGTTATTATGTGCGAATAAGGACACTATGAAAGGGGTGTACTTATACGCTGTATTTATACACAATTTATTCACATCTGCGTAATCCCGCGGTCGGCTTCGTTGGTGTGCTCGCGCTGATCGAAGGCTCTTTAGCAAAGACAGATTGACCCCGAAGGACACCCGGTGTGCGAGGAATGAGTGAGGACAACACTAGGGTTAAGTAATTAATGTGAATACTTTTGACACCGCTGCTTACGGGCAGTATGAAAGCTTAAGTATTAATGAAAGTATCATACAATTTGAAGTTCTGATGTACTGAGACACTTTATTTATGGAACGGTTAAAAAAAAAAGAATTGTTTAACAAAATGTAGTTTTCAACTCCGTTTACCCTAAAATGTCGTGTATGAAAATGAGTGAATGCAGCTTTCGGGCAGTAGAGAAATGGAAGCTTCAGGTATTCATTAAAAGCTCATTTAATTGGTAGTTCCGCTATTTTGAAACTTTTCTTGATGGAAAATTAAAAAAATTTTAAAAAAAATTCTTTAAGAAAATCTAGTTTTCAACTCTGTTCAGTCTGTAACGTCGTTTAAGAGCATAAAAATTGGTAACTGCAGCTCACGGGCAGTATAGTGATGAAAGCTTCAGGTTTCATGAACATATTACACAATTTGATGTTCCCATGTTCTGAGACACTTTCTTGATTGGAAATTTTAAAAAAAAGAATTCTTTTAGAAAATCTTGTTTTCAACTCTGTTCAGTCTGAATCGTCGTTTAAGAGCATAAAAATGAGTAAATGCAGCTTACGGGACGTATAGTGATGAAAGCGTCAGGTATTCATGAACATATCATATAATTTGAATTTCTGATGCTCTAAGAGGCTTTCTAGATGGAAAATATAAAAAAAAATGAATTCTTTAAGAAAATCTAGTTTTCAACTCTGTTCAGTGTAAAACGTCGTTTAAGAGCATAAAAATGAGTTACTGCAGCTCACGGGCAGTATAGTGATGAAAGCTTCAGGTATTCATGAACATATCATACAATTTGAAGTTCAGATATTCTGAGACACTTTCTTGATGGAAATTTATTTTTAAAAAGAATTCTTTTAGAAAATCTTGTTTTCAACTCTGTTCAATGTGAATCGTCGTTTAAGAGCATAAAATGGGTAACTGCAGCTCACGGGCAGTATAGTGATGAAAGCTTCAGGTTTCATGAACATATTACACAATTTGATGTTCCCATGTTCTGAGACACTTTCTTGATGGAAAATATTTTAAAAAAGAATTCTTTAACAAAAATCTAGTTTTCAACTCTGTTCAGTCTGAAACGTCGTTTAAGAGCATAAAAATGAGTTACTGCAGCTCACAGCCAGTATAGTGATGAAAGCTTCAGGTATTCATGAACATATCATATAATTTGAATTTCTGATGTTCTCAGAGGCTTTCTTTATGGAAAATATAGAAAAATTAATACTTTAAGAAAATCAAGTTTTCAACTCTGTTCAGTCTGAAACGTCGTTTAAGAGCATAAAAATGAGTAAATGCAGCTTACGAGCAGTATAGTGATGAACGCTTTAGGTAATTAAGAAAGTATCATACAATTTGAAGTTCCGATGTTCTGAGACACATTCTTGATTGGAAATTTAAAAAAAAAAGAATTCTTTTAGAAATTCTTGTTTTCAACTCTGTTCAGTCTGAATCGTCGTTTAAGAGCATAAAAATGGGTAACTGCAGCTCACGGGCTTTATAGTGATGAAAGCTTCAGGTTTCATGAACATATTACACAATTTGATGTTCCCATGTTCTGAGACACTTTCTTGATGGAAAATATTTAAAAAAAGAATACTTTAAGAAAATCTAGTTTTCAACTCTGTTCAGTCTGAAACGTCGTTTAAGAGCATAAAAATGAGTTACTGCAGCTCACAGCCAGTATAGTGATGAAAGCTTCAGGTATTCATGAACACATCATATAATTTGAATTTCTGATGTTCTCAGAGGCTTTCTTTATGGAAAATATAGAAAAATTAATACTTTAAGAAAATCAAGTTTTAAACTCTGTTCAGTCTGAAACGTCGTTTAAGAGCATAAAAATGGGTAACTGCATCTTACGGGCAGCATTAAAGCTTCAGGTATTCATGAAATTATCAACAATTCGTAATTCTGATGTGCTGAGACACTTTCTTGATGGAAAATTAAAAGAAAATAGTTCTTTAAGAAAATTTAGTTTTCAACTCTGTTCAGTCTGAAACGTCGTTTAAGAGCATAAAAATGAGTAAATGCAGCTTACGAGCAGTATAGTGATGAACGCTTCAGGTAATTAAGAAAGTAGCATACAATTTGAAGTTCCGATGTTCTGAGACACATTCTTGATTGGAAATTGAAAAAAAAAGAATTCTTTTAGAAATTCTTGTTTTCAACTCTGTTCAGTCTGAATCGTCGTTTAAGAGCATAAAAATGAGTAAATGCAGCTTACGGGACGTATAGTGATGAAAGCTTCAGGTATTCATGAACATATCATATAATTTGAAGTTCAAATGTTCTAAGAGGCTTTATTGATGGAAAATATAAAAAAATGAATTCTTTAACCCTCGTGTGGCCTCACCGATCCGTACGCACCCAATGTCCTGCGGGTCAAACTGCCCAATGTCCTTTCATCTGGAGCCTTCGATAAGTGGGCGCTCACACCACTTGCATACTTGCATAGTGTTGATGACACACTCGGGTCAGTTTGACCCAAAGACAACGGCAGGGGCTCGGTGACACACAAGGGTCATTTTGACACAAGGACAACGGCAGAGTGTTGATGACACACAAGGGTCATTTTGACCCAAGGACAACAGCAGGGGCTCGGTGACACACAAGGGTCATTTTGACCCAAGGACAACATCAGGGGCTCGGTGACACACTCGGGTCATTTTGACCCAAGGACAACATCAGGGGCTCGGTGACACACTCGGGTCATTTAGACCCAAGGACAACGGCAGAGTGCCGATGACACACAAGGGTCATTTCGACCCAAGGACAACGGCGGGGGCTTGGTGACGATCAACGGTCATGTTGACCCAAGGACAACGACGGGGGGCTTGGTGACGATCGACGGTCATTGTGACCCAAGGACAAATGCAGAGCGGTTCCAACTGTAGCATCTCCGAGCACGTAGGACCTTGGGAAGGCACTTCTCTGAATCAGTTGGGGGACTTTCCGACAGTTCCGACGGTCCTAACCTCGAGCTCGTGGGACCTCCGGGACACAATTATCTGAATTGGCCATTTTGTTTTCACTTCTTCCGCCAGCGCGAACCAAAGTCCGGAGAGAAACGGGTTTGCTGCGCTGCCACTACTACGGCCGTCGCGGTTCCAACGATCCTTGCACCGAGCTCGTGGGACCTCGGGAAGGCACTTTTTTAAAAATCGGCCATTTTGTTTTTGCTTCTTCGGCTTGTGAAGCTTTCACAGAATGTCGGAAGGACACGAGTTGGCTGCGCTCCCACTAATACGGCCGTCGCGGTTCCAACGATCCCTCCGTCGAGCTCGTGGGACCTCGGGAAGGCACTTTTTTCTAATCGGCCATTTTGTTTTTGCTTCTTCGGCTCGTGCGGCTTTCACGCAAAGTCGGAAGGACACGAGTTGGCTGCGCTCCCACTGGTACGGCCGTCGCGGTTCCAAAGATCCCTTCGCCGAGCTCTTGGGACCTCGGGAAGACAGTTTTTTTCAAATCGGCCATTTTGTTTTTGCTTCTTCGGCTCGTGTAGCTGTAACAGAAAGTCGGAAGGACACGGGTTCGCTGCGCTCCCACTAATACGGCCGTCGCGGTTCCACCGATCCCTTCGCCGAGCTCGTGGGACCACGGGAAGGCACTTTTTTCAAATCGGCCATTTTGTTTTTGCTTCTTCGGCTTGTGTAGCTGTAACAGTAAGTCGGAAGGACACGGGTTCGCTGCGCTCCCACTAATACGGCCGTCGCGGATCCAACGATCCCTTCGGCGAGCTCGTGGGACCACGGGAAGGCACTTTTTTCAAATCGGCCATTTTGTTTTTGCTTCTTCGGCTCGTGTAGCTGTAACAGAAAGTTGGAAGGACACGGGTTCACTGCGCTCCCACTGGTACGGCCGTCGCGGTTCCAACGATCCCTTCGCCGAGCTCTTGGGACCTCGGGAAGACAGTTTTTTTCAAATCGGCCATTTTGTTTTTGCTTCTTCGGCTCGTGTAGCTGTAACAGAAAGTCGGAAGGACACGGGTTCGCTGCGCTCCCACTAATACGGCCGTCGCGGTTCCACCGATCCCTTCGCCGAGCTCGTGGGACCACGGGAAGGCACTTTTTTCAAATCGGCCATTTTGTTTTTGCTTCTTCGGCTTGTGTAGCTGTAACAGAAAGTCGGAAGGACACGGGTTCGCTGCGCTCCCACTAATACGGCCGTCGCGATTCCAACGATCCCTTCGCCGAGCTCGTGGGACCTCGGGAAGGCACTTTTTTCAAGTCGGCCATTTTGTTTTTGCTTCTTCGGCTCGTGCGGCTTTCACGCAATGTCGGACGGACTCGAGTTTTCGGCCTCCCACTAATACGGCCGTCGCGGTTCCAACGATCCCCTCGCCGAGCTCGTGGGACCTCGGGAAGTCAGTCTTTTCAAATCGGCCATTTTGTTTTTGCTTCTTCGGCTCGTGCGGCTTTCACGCAAAGTCGGAAGGACTCGAGTTTGCTGCGCTCCCACTAATACGGATGTCACGATTCCAACGGTTCCGACCCCGAGCTCGTGAGACCTCGGGAAGGCACTTTTTGCAAATCGGCCATTTTGTTTTTGTTTCTTCGGCTCGTGCGGCTTTCACTGAAAGTCGGACGGACTCGAGTTTTCTGCCTCCCACTAATACGGCCGTCGCGGTTCCAACGATCCCCTCACCGAGCTCGTGGGACCTCGGGAAGTCAGTTTTTTCAAATCGGCCATTTTGTTTTTGCTTCTTCGGCTCGTGCGGCTTTCACGCAAAGTCGGACGGACTCGAGTTTTCGGCCTCCCACTAATACGGCCGTCGCGGTTCCAACGATCCCCTCGCCGAGCTCGTGGGACCTCGGGAAGTCAGTTTTTTCAAATCGGCCATTTTGTTTTTGCTTCTTTGGCTCGTGCGGCTTTCACGCAAAGTCGGAAGGACTCGAGTTTGCTGCGCTCCCACTAATACGGCCGTTGCGGTTCCAACGATCCCTTCGCCGAGTTCGTGGGACCTCGGGAAGGCACTTTTTGCAAATCGGCCATTTTTTTTTTGTTTCTTCGGCTCGTGCGGCTTTCACTGAAAGTCGGACGGACTCGAGTTTTCTGCCTCCCACTAATATGGCCGTCGCGGTTCCAACGAACCCGTCGCCGAGCTCGTGGGACCTCTGGAAGGCACTTTTTTCAAATCGGCCATTTTGTTTTTGCTTCTTCGGCTCGTGCGGCTTTCACGCAAAGTCGGACGGACTCGAGTTTTCGGCATCCCACTAATACGGCCGTCGCGGTTCCAACGATCCCCTCGCCGAGCTCGTGGGACCTCGGGAAGTCAGTTTTTTCAAATCGGCCATTTTGTTTTTGCTTCTTTGGCTCGTGCGGCTTTCACGCAAAGTCGGAAGGACTCGAGTTTGCTGCGCTCCCACTAATACGGCCGTTGCGGTTCCAACGATCCCTTTGCCGAGTTCGTGGGACCTCGGGAAGGCACTTTTTGCAAATCGGCCATTTTGTTTTTGCTTCTTCGGCTCGTGCGGCTTTCACGCAAAGTCGGAAGGACTAGAGTTCGCTGCCTCCAACTAATACGGCCGTCGCGGTTCCAACGAACCCGTCGCCGAGCTCGTGGGACCTCTGGAAGGCACTTTTTTCAAATCGGCCATTTTGTTTTTGCTTCTTCGGCTCGTGCGGCTTTCACGCAATGTCGGACGGACTCGAGTTTTCGGTCTCCCACTAATACGGCCGTCGCGGTTCCAACGATCCCCTCGCCGAGCTCGTGGGACCTCGGGAAGTCAGTCTTTTCAAATCGGCCATTTTGTTTTTGCTTCTTCGGCTCGTGCGGCTTTCACGCAAAGTCGGAAGGACTCGAGTTTGCTGCGCTCCCGCTAATGCGAATGTCGCGATCCCAACGGTTCCGACCCCGAGCTCGTGAGGCCTCGGGAAGTCACTTTTTGCAAATCGGCCATTTTGTTTTTGTTTCTTCGGCTCGTGTGGCTTTCACTGAAAGTCGGAGGGACTCGAGTTTTCTGCCTCCCACTAATACGGCCGTCGCGGTTCCAACGATCCCCTCGCCGAGCTCGTGGGACCTCGGGAAGTCAGGTTTTTCAAATTGGCCATTTTGTTTTTGCTTCTTCGGCTCGTGCGGCTTTCACGCAAAGTCGGACGGACTCGAGTTTTCGGCCTCCCACTAATACGGCCGTCGCGGTTCCAACGATCCCCTCGCTGAGCTCGTGGGACCTCGGGAAGTAAGTTTTTTCAAATCGGCCATTTTGTTTTTGTTTCTTCGGCTTGTGAGGCTTTCACAGAATGTCGGAAGGACACGAATTGGCTGCGCTCCCACTAATACGGCCGTCGCGGTTCCAACGATCCCCTCGCCTAGCTCGTGGGACCTCGGGAAGTCAGTTTTTTCAAATCGGCCATTTTGTTTTTGCTTCTTTGGCTCGAGCGGCTTTCACGCAAAGTCGGAAGGACTCGAGTTTGCTGCGCTCCCACTAATACGGCCGTTGCGGTTCCAACGATCCCTTCGCCGAGCTCATGGGACCTCGGGAAGGCACTTTTTGCAAATCGGCCATTTTGTTTTTGTTTCTTCGGCTTGTGAGGCTTTCACGCAAAGTCGGAAGGACTCGAGTTTGCTGCGCTCCCACTAATACGGCCGTTGCGGTTCCAACGATCCCTTCGCCGAGCTCATGGGACCTCGGGAAGGCACTTTTTGCAAATCGGCCATTTTGTTTTTGTTTCTTCGGCTTGTGAGGCTTTCACAGAATGTCGGAAGGACACGACTTGGCTGCGCTCCCACTAATACGGCCGTCGCGGTTCCAACGATCCACTCGTAGCTCGTGGGACCTCGGGAAGTCAGTTTTTTCAAATCGGCCATTTTGTTTTTGCTTCTTCGGCTCGTGCGGCTTTCACGCAAAGTTGGAAGTACACGACTTGGCTGCACTCCCACTAATACGGCCGTCGCGGTTCCAACGATCCCTTCGCCGAGCTGGTGGGACCTCGGGAAGGCACTTTTTGCAAATCGGCCATTTTGTTTTTGCTTCTTCGGCTCGTGCGGCTTTCACGCAAAGTCGGAAGGACTAGAGTTCGCTGCCTCCAACTAATATGGCCGTCGCGGTTCTAACGAACCTGTCGCCGAGCTCGTGGGACCTCTGGAAGGCACTTTTTTCAAATCGGCCATTTTGTTTTTGCTTCTTCGGCTTGTGAAGCTTTCACAGAATGAAATTGAAATGAGGTGTCACAAGTTATTATGTGCGAATAAGGACACTATGAAAGGGGTGTACTTATACGCTGTATTTATACACAATTTATTCACATCTGCTTAATCCCGCGGTCGGCTTCGTTGGTGCGCTCGCGCTGATCAAAGGCTCTTTAGCAAAGACAGATTGACCCCGCAGGACACGGGGTGTGCCAGGAATGAGTGAGGACAACATGAGGGTTAAGTAATTAATGTGAATACTTTTGACACCGCTGCTTACGGGCAATATGAAAGCTTAAGTATTTATAAAAGTATCATACAATTTGAAGGTCTGATGTGCTGAGACACTTTATTTATGGAACGGTTTAAAAAAAAAGAATTGTTTAAGAAAATGTAGTTTTCAACTCTGTTTAGCCTAAAATGTCGTGTATGAAAATTAGTAAATGCAGCTTTCGGGAAGTAGAGAAATGGAAGCTACAGGTATTCATTAAAAGCTCATTTAATTTGTAGTTCCGCTATTTTGAAACACTTTCTTCATGGAAAATTAAAAAAAAAAAATTCTTTAAGAAAATCTAGTTTTGAACTCATGAACATATCATATAATTTGAATTTCTGATGCTCTAAGAGGCTTTCTAGATGGAAAATATAAAAAATTGAATTCTTTAAGAAAATCTAGTTTTCAACTCTGTTCAGTGTAAAACGTCGTTTAAGAGCATAAAAATGAGTTACTGCAGCTCACGGGCAGTATAGTGATGAACGCTTCAGGTATTCATGAACATATCATACAATTTGAAGTTCAGATGTTCTGAGACACTTTCTTGATGGAAATTTATTTTGAAAAAGAATTCTTTTAGAAAATCTTGTTTTCAACTCTGTTCAGTCTGAATCGTCGTTTAAGAGCATAAAAATGAGTAAATGCAGCTTACGGGAAGTATAGTGATGAAAGCTTCAGGTATTCATGAACATATCATATAATTTGAATTTCTGATGTTCTAAGAGGCTTTCTTGATGGAAAATATAGAAAAATGAATTCTTTAAGAAAATCAAGTTTTCAACTCTGTTCAGTCTGAAACGTCGTTTAAGAGCATAAAAAGGGGTAACTGCAGCTTACGGGCAGCATTAAAGCTTCAGGTATTCATGAAAATATCAACAATTCGTAATTCCGATGTGCTGAGACACTTTCTTGATGGAAAATTAAAAGAAAATAGTTCTTTAAGAAAATCAAGTTTTCAACTCTGTTCAGTCTAAAACGTCGTTTAACAGTATAAAAACGAGTAAATGCAACTTACTGACAGTATAGTGACGAAAGCTTCAGGTATTCATGAACATATCATACAATTTGAAGTTCCGATGTTTTAAGACGCTTTCTTGATGGAAAATATAAAAAAAATGAATTCTTTAAGAAAATCTAGTTTTCAACACTGTTCAGTGTGAAACGTCGATTAAGAACATACAAATGAGTAAATGCAGATTACGGGCAGAGGTGTCAAGTAACGAAGTACAAATACTTCGTTACTCTACTTAAGTAGGAATTTTGAGTATCTATACTTTACAGGAGTATTTTTTTTTCAGACTACTTTTTACTTCTACTTCTTACTTTTTCACGCAAATATCTGTACTTTCTACTCCCTACTTTTTAAAAAATAGCCTCGTTACTATTTCATTTTGGTTTGTTTTTCATTCCGGTTAGCCAGATAAATCGCGCCATCCGAATAGAGTGAATTTGATTGTGGTTGGAAGAGAAGTATATACCTTTCCGACACCCTATTGTTTTTTTACGCGATGCACCTGAACATGACACGAATCAACCGTTACAATCGCGTCACTCTCAAGCAAGGACAGCAGAGAAGTAAATAGGATGTCTATACAGCTGATAGGTTTACAGATGCGCTCCATAGCGGGGAGTTTAAAAAGGAACCAACGCGCCTATGACTTTTTTTTTTGCCGTGAGATATGGCTGGTATGGACTTTTTTCAACATACATATTACAATACTTATAGGCAACTAGTTATTATCATGTCTTCCGCTCCATGAAATGCATGTTAATGCTCAGTAGTACACATATGGTACTTTAATGTATTGCATTGTAATAAAATGTGATCATTTTCAATGGGCATATATATGCAGCTGAAACAGGTAGTGCATCCCACATTTTTCAATATACCATTTTAATACAACATTATGGCCTTGAGAAAAATGATTGTTTTGGGGGGAGGTGGCGTAGTGCACTATAGGCCCCTGAGACGCGGCTTAAGAAATCGTACTGAATGGGAAAAAGAAATTCCCCTTACATTACTTTTACTGTTTTACTTTTAAGTAGTTTTGAAACCCAGTACTTTTATACTTTTACTTAAGTAAAAAGCTTGAGTTGATACTTCTACTTTTACAAAAGTATTTCTATATCCTAGTATCTATACTTCTACTAAACTCTCCTGTTGCCTTCTGGGTCAAAAAGACCCACGTTGGAGTGTTTATGTATTTGTGTGTATCGCGGTCTCAGGGTCACAAAATGATCCACGACCAGTGTATACGTATGCATGCATGCATGTACTTACGTATGAATCCCTAAAGCCCGTCGTCCTCGGGTCAAAACGACTCGCGTCTTTCCACCGAGCCCTCGCCGTCTCCCTGGGGTCTGTTCTACCCTCGAGTTTGAGCGAGCCCTCGGCCTCGTCCCCCGGGTCAAACTGACCCGTGTTTATCTCCGAGCTCCAGGCCCCCGTCCCCCGGGTCAGAATGACCCGCGTTTATCGCCGAGCTCACGGCCTCGTCCCACGGGGTCAGACTGACCCGCGTATATCGCTGAGCTCCCGGCCTCGTCACCGGGGTCAGAATGACCCGCGTCTATCGCCGAACTCCTGGCCCCGTCCCTGGGGTCTAAATGACCCGCGTATATCGCCGAGCTCCCGGCCTCGTCCCCGGCCTCGTCCCCGGGGTCAGAATGACCCGCGTATATCACCGAGCTCCCGGCCTAGTCCCCGGGGTCTAAATGACCTGCATTTATCGCCGAGCTCCCGGGCCCCGTCCCCGTGGTCAGAATGAACCTCGTTTATAGCCGAGCTCCCGGCCTCGCTGTCGTCCCCGGGGTCAGAATGACCCGTGAGCCCTCGGCCTCGTCCTCGGGTCGAAACGACCCAAGTTTTACGTTTTATTACAAGTCATCCCGTATGCTAAATGTAAAAAATAAATAAATAAATGATACAAATAAAGACATGACAAGACAGTTGCATTTTATTGTTTTCTTTCTTACATTTATTTAGTCATCACCATTGTTACAAGCAACGACACAGAACAAACACACACACACACACACACACACACACACACACACACACACACACACACACACACACACACACACACACACACACACACACACACACGAAACGCAGGCGACCGACGTAGCGTTAGAGTTCCCCCGCGAGCTCTTTCGTTCTCCGGTAGCACTGCGAGCTGTGGTTCTGGCGCGCGCGCCCGCACACGTAACACCACGGACGCGCGTCCAGCGTCACGTACATCCCGTCCGTCGGCGTCGGCGTAGCGAGATTCCGAGGGGGGCCGGCGCCGGGGGCCGCGACGGCGTTCGGGTGCTCGACGAACCCTCCGCGGAACCTCTCATCTTCCGATCTCGATCTTCAGACGCTCCGCGGTGTACGTCGCCTTCGGGTAGGTGCGCCCATAGTAAGCGTGCCGATCCAGAAACGTGTCGCCAAGGTGGAGGGGAGTGGCCGGGGGGGGCGCGGGGGGCGGGGGGGGGCAGGGGGGGAGGGGCACCCGGCTCGAGACGCTCGGGGTCGCGCTCGGCGGACCGGGTAGCTTCCCGTGGGCCCCCTGCGATCCACGGAGCCTGGCTCGCCCGCCAAACGGGCGAACCGACGTTCGGATAAGGTCGCGGCGGCGGCGGCCCGCCCCTCGGGCAAACGCGGAATCGTCAAAGGCCCGGTCCCGGTCCCGGTCGCGGTCCCTCTCTCGATCGAGGCTGTCGGACGCGACTCTCCACGCTCTCAACAGCGGCGGCAGCGCTTGGTCCGCCCTCTGCGGAAACATCACCTGTCGCCTGGCTTCTCGAGCGGGAGCGGAATCGTCCCAGGCCGGCACGGTCGCGGCCAGAGCCAATTCGATCGGCCTGGACGGGATCGCATTCCAGCAGTTCGACCCGCCCCGCGCTTCTCGTTCTATGAAAGGGGTGTACTTATACGCTGTATTTATACACAATTTATTCACATCTGCGTAATCCCGTTGTCGGCTTCGTTGGTGCGCTCGCTCTGATCGAAGGCTCTTTAGCCAAGACGCGTGACGTCATTTCGTACGTGTCCAGATTGTAAAGCCCTCTGAGGCGTTTACAAAAAAAAAAGAAAAGAATAATATGTATTTGTTATTCTGAGCTATTCAAAATAACCTGAACTGATTCAAATTGAAATGCGGTGTCACAAGTTATTATGTGCGAATAAGGACACTATGAAAGGGGTGTACTTATACGCTGTATTTATACACAATTTATTCACATCTGCGTAATCCCGCGGTCGGCTTCGTTGGTGCGCTCGCTCTGATCGAAGGCTCTTTAGCCAAGACGCGTGACGTCATTTCGTACGTGTCCAGATTGTAAAGCCCTCTGAGGCGTTTACAAAAAAAAAGAAAATAATAATGTGTATTTGTTATTCTGAGCTATTCAAAATAACCTGAACTGATTCAAATTGAAATGCGGTGTCACAAGTTATTATGTGCGAATAAGGACACTATGAAAGGGGTGTACTTATACGCTGTATTTATACACAATTTATTCACATCTGCGTAATCCCGCGGTCGGCTTCGTTGGTGCGCTCGCGCTGATCGAAGGCTCTTTAGCCAAGACGCGTGACGTCATTTCGTACGTGTCCAGATTGTAAAGCCCTCTGAAGCGTTTACAAAAAAAAGAAAATAATAATAATAATGTGTATTTGTTATTCTGAGCTATTCAAAATAAACTGAATTGATTCAAATTGAAGTGAGGTGTCACAGGTTATTATGTGCGAATAAGGACACTATGAAAGGGGTGTACTTATACGCTGTATTTATACACAATTTATTCACATCTGCGTAATCACGCGGTCGGCTTCGTTGGTGCGCTCGCTCTGATCGAAGGCTCTTTAGCCAAGACGCGTGACGTCATTTCGTACGTGTCCAGATTGTAAAGCCCTCTGAGGCGTTTACAAAAAAAAGAAAATAATAATAATAATGTGTATTTGTTATTCTGAGCTATTCAAAATAAACTGAATTGATTCAAATTGAAATGAGGTGTCACAAGTTATTATGTGCGAATAAGGACACTATGAAAGGGGTGTACTTATACACTGTATTTATACACAATTTATTCAAATCTGCGTAATCCCGCGGTCGGCTTCGTTGGTGCGCTCGCGCTGATCGAAGGCTCTTTAGCCAAGACGCGTGACGTCATTTCGTACGTGTCCAGATTGTAAAGCCCTCTGAGGCGTTTACAAAAAAAAGAAAATAATAATAATAATAATGTGTATTTTTTATTCTGAGCTATTCAAAATAAACTGAATTGATTCAAATTGAAATGCGGTGTCACAAGTTATGTGCGAATAAGGACACTATGAAAGGGGTGTACTTATACGCTGTATTTATACACAATTTATTCACATCTGCGTAATCCCGCGGTCGGCTTCGTTGGTGTGCTCGCGCTGATCGAAGGCTCTTTAGCAAAGACAGATTGACCCCGAAGGACACCCGGTGTGCGAGGAATGAGTGAGGACAACACTAGGGTTAAGTAATTAATGTGAATACTTTTGACACCGCTGCTTACGGGCAGTATGAAAGCTTAAGTATTAATGAAAGTATCATACAATTTGAAGTTCTGATGTACTGAGACACTTTATTTATGGAACGGTTAAAAAAAAAAGAATTGTTTAACAAAATGTAGTTTTCAACTCCGTTTACCCTAAAATGTCGTGTATGAAAATGAGTGAATGCAGCTTTCGGGCAGTAGAGAAATGGAAGCTTCAGGTATTCATTAAAAGCTCATTTAATTGGTAGTTCCGTTATTTTGAAACTTTTCTTGATGGAAAATTAAAAAAATTTAAAAAAAAATTCTTTAAGAAAATCTAGTTTTCAACTCTGTTCAGTCTGTAACGTCGTTTAAGAGCATAAAAATTGGTAACTGCAGCTCACGGGCAGTATAGTGATGAAAGCTTCAGGTTTCATGAACATATTACACAATTTGATGTTCCCATGTTCTGAGACACTTTCTTGATTGGAAATTTTAAAAAAAAGAATTCTTTTAGAAAATCTTGTTTTCAACTCTGTTCAGTCTGAATCGTCGTTTAAGAGCATAAAAATGAGTAAATGCAGCTTACGGGACGTATAGTGATGAAAGCGTCAGGTATTCATGAACATATCATATAATTTGAATTTCTGATGCTCTAAGAGGCTTTCTAGATGGAAAATATAAAAAAAATGAATTCTTTAAGAAAATCTAGTTTTCAACTCTGTTCAGTTTAAAACGTCGTTTAAGAGC
Organism: Clinocottus analis; assembly: GCF_023055335.1. Taxonomy (NCBI): domain Eukaryota; kingdom Metazoa; phylum Chordata; class Actinopteri; order Perciformes; family Cottidae; genus Clinocottus; species Clinocottus analis. Next base: position 5,635,339 of record NW_027176153.1, read on the forward strand.
ATAAAAATGAGTTACTGCAGCTCACGGGCAGTATAGTGATGAAAGCTTCAGGTATTCATGAACATATCATACAATTTGAAGTTCAGATATTCTGAGACACTTTCTTGATGGAAATTTATTTTTAAAAAGAATTCTTTTAGAAAATCTTGTTTTCAACTCTGTTCAATGTGAATCGTCGTTTAAGAGCATAAAAATGGGTAACTGCAGCTCACGGGCTTTATAGTGATGAAAGCTTCAGGTTTCATGAACATATTACACAATTTGATGTTCCCATGTTCTGAGACACTTTCTTGATGGAAAATATTTTAAAAAAGAATTCTTTAACAAAAATCTAGTTTTCAACTCTGTTCAGTCTGAAACGTCGTTTAAGAGCATAAAAATGAGTTACTGCAGCTCACAGCCAGTATAGTGATGAAAGCTTCAGGTATTCATGAACATATCATATAATTTGAAGTTCAAATGTTCTAAGAGGCTTTATTGATGGAAAATATAAAAAAATGAATTCTTTAACCCTCGTGTGGCCTCACCGATCCGTACGCACCCCATGTCCTGCGGGTCAAACTGCCCAATGTCCTTTCATCTGGAGCCTTCGATAAGTGGGCGCTCACACCACTTGCATACTTGCATAGTGTTGATGACACACTCGGGTCAGTTTGACCCAAAGACAACGGCAGGGGCTCGGTGACACACAAGGGTCATTTTGACACAAGGACAACATCAGGGGCTCGGTGACACACTCGGGTCATTTTGACCCAAGGACACCATCAGGGGCTCGGTGACAGACGAGGGTCATTTTGACCCAAGGACAACGGCAGAGTGTTGATGACACACAAGGGTCATTTTGACCCAAGGACAACGGCAGGGGCTCGGTGACACACAAGGGTCATTTTGACCCAAGGACAACATCAGGGGCTCGGTGACACACTCGGGTCATTTTGACCCAAGGACAACATCAGGGGCTCGGTGACACACTCGGGTCATTTAGACCCAAGGACAACGGCAGAGTGCCGATGACACACAAGGGTCATTTCGACCCAAGGACAACGGCGGGGGCTTGGTGACGATCAACGGTCATGTTGACCCAAGGACAACGACGGGGGGCTTGGTGACGATCGACGGTCATTGTGACCCAAGGACAAATGCAGAGCGGTTCCAACTGTAGCATCTCCGAGCACGTAGGACCTTGGGAAGGCACTTCTCTGAATCAGTTGGGGGACTTTCCGACAGTTCCGACGGTCCTAACCTCGAGCTCGTGGGACCTCCGGGACACAATTATCTGAATTGGCCATTTTGTTTTCACTTCTTCCGCCAGCGCGAACCAAAGTCCGGAGAGACACGGGTTTGCTGCGCTGCCACTACTACGGCCGTCGCGGTTCCAACGATCCCTGCACCGAGCTCGTGGGACCTCGGGAAGGCACTTTTTTAAAAATCGGCCATTTTGTTTTTGCTTCTTCGGCTTGTGAAGCTTTCACAGAATGTCGGAAGGACACGAGTTGGCTGCGCTCCCACTAATACGGCCGTCGCGGTTCCAACGATCCCTCCGTCGAGCTCGTGGGACCTCGGGAAGGCACTTTTTTCTAATCGGCCATTTTGTTTTTGCTTCTTCGGCTCGTGCGGCTTTCACGCAAAGTCGGAAGGACACGAGTTGGCTGCGCTCCCACTAATACGGCCGTCGCGGTTCCAACGATCCCCTCGCTGAGCTCGTGGGACCTCGGGAAGTCAGTTTTTTCAAATCGGCCATTTTGTTTTTGTTTCTTCGGCTTGTGAGGCTTTCACAGAATGTCGGAAGGACACGAATTGGCTGCGCTCCCACTAATACGGCCGTCGCGGTTCCAACGATCCCCTCGCCTAGCTCGTGGGACCTCGGGAAGTCAGTTTTTTCAAATCGGCCATTTTGTTTTTGCTTCTTTGGCTCGAGCGGCTTTCACGCAAAGTCGGAAGGACTCGAGTTTGCTGCGCTCCCACTAATACGGCCGTTGCGGTTCCAACGATCCCTTCGCCGAGCTCATGGGACCTCGGGAAGGCACTTTTTGCAAATCGGCCATTTTGTTTTTGTTTCTTCGGCTTGTGAGGCTTTCACGCAAAGTCGGAAGGACTCGAGTTTGCTGCGCTCCCACTAATACGGCCGTTGCGGTTCCAACGATCCCTTCGCCGAGCTCATGGGACCTCGGGAAGGCACTTTTTGCAAATCGGCCATTTTGTTTTTGTTTCTTCGGCTTGTGAGGCTTTCACAGAATGTCGGAAGGACACGACTTGGCTGCGCTCCCACTAATACGGCCGTCGCGGTTCCAACGATCCCCTCGCCTAGCTCGTGGGACCTCGGGAAGTCAGTTTTTTCAAATCGGCCATTTTGTTTTTGCTTCTTCGGCTCGTGCGGCTTTCACGCAAAGTTGGAAGTACACGACTTGGCTGCACTCCCACTAATACGGCCGTCGCGGTTCCAACGATCCCTTCGCCGAGCTGGTGGGACCTCGGGAAGGCACTTTTTGCAAATCGGCCATTTTGTTTTTGCTTCTTCGGCTCGTGCGGCTTTCACGCAAAGTCGGAAGGACTAGAGTTCGCTGCCTCCAACTAATATGGCCGTCGCGGTTCTAACGAACCCGTCGCCGAGCTCGTGGGACCTCTGGAAGGCACTTTTTTCAAATCGGCCATTTTGTTTTTGCTTCTTCGGCTTGTGAAGCTTTCACAGAATGAAATTGAAATGAGGTGTCACAAGTTATTATGTGCGAATAAGGACACTATGAAAGGGGTGTACTTATACGCTGTATTTATACACAATTTATTCACATCTGCTTAATCCCGCGGTCGGCTTCGTTGGTGCGCTCGCGCTGATCAAAGGCTCTTTAGCAAAGACAGATTGACCCCGCAGGACACGGGGTGTGCCAGGAATGAGTGAGGACAACATGAGGGTTAAGTAATTAATGTGAATACTTTTGACACCGCTGCTTACGGGCAATATGAAAGCTTAAGTATTTATAAAAGTATCATACAATTTGAAGGTCTGATGTGCTGAGACACTTTATTTATGGAACGGTTTAAAAAAAAAGAATTGTTTAAGAAAATGTAGTTTTCAACTCTGTTTAGCCTAAAATGTCGTGTATGAAAATTAGTAAATGCAGCTTTCGGGAAGTAGAGAAATGGAAGCTACAGGTATTCATTAAAAGCTCATTTAATTTGTAGTTCCGCTATTTTGAAACACTTTCTTCATGGAAAATTAAAAAAAAAAAATTCTGTAAGAAAATCTAGTTTTGAACTCATGAACATATCATATAATTTGAATTTCTGATGCTCTAAGAGGCTTTCTAGATGGAAAATATAAAAAATTGAATTCTTTAAGAAAATCTAGTTTTCAACTCTGTTCAGTGTAAAACGTCGTTTAAGAGCATAAAAATGAGTTACTGCAGCTCACGGGCAGTATAGTGATGAACGCTTCAGGTATTCATGAACATATCATACAATTTGAAGTTCAGATGTTCTGAGACACTTTCTTGATGGAAATTTATTTTGAAAAAGAATTCTTTTAGAAAATCTTGTTTTCAACTCTGTTCAGTCTGAATCGTCGTTTAAGAGCATAGAAATGAGTAAATGCAGCTTACAGGAAGTATAGTGATGAAAGCTTCAGGTATTCATGAACATATCATATAATTTGAATTTCTGATGTTCTAAGAGGCTTTCTTGATGGAAAATATAGAAAAATGAATTCTTTAAGAAAATCAAGTTTTCAACTCTGTTCAGTCTGAAACGTCGTTTAAGAGCATAAAAAGGGGTAACTGCAGCTTACGGGCAGCATTAAAGCTTCAGGTATTCATGAAAATATCAACAATTCGTAATTCCGATGTGCTGAGACACTTTCTTGATGGAAAATTAAAAGAAAATAGTTCTTTAAGAAAATCAAGTTTTCAACTCTGTTCAGTCTAAAACGTCGTTTAACAGTATAAAAACGAGTAAATGCAACTTACTGACAGTATAGTGACGAAAGCTTCAGGTATTCATGAACATATCATACAATTTGAAGTTCCGATGTTTTAAGACGCTTTCTTGATGGAAAATATAAAAAAAATGAATTCTTTAAGAAAATCTAGTTTTCAACACTGTTCAGTGTGAAACGTCGATTAAGAACATACAAATGAGTAAATGCAGATTACGGGCAGAGGTGACAAGTAACGAAGTACAAATACTTCGTTACTCTACTTAAGTAGGAATTTTGAGTATCTATACTTTACAGGAGTATTTTTTTTTCAGACTACTTTTTACTTCTACTCCTTACTTTTTCACGCAAATATCTGTACTTTCTACTCCCTACTTTTTAAAAAATAGCCTCGTTACTATTTCATTTTGGTTTGTTTTTCATTCCGGTTAGCCAGATAAATCGCGCCATCCGAATAGAGTGAATTTGATTGTGGTTGGAAGAGAAGTATATACCTTTCCGACACCCTATTGTTTTTTTACGCGATGCACCTGAACATGACACGAATCAACCGTTACAATCGCGTCACTCTCAAGCAAGGACAGCAGAGAAGCCGATTGCAAATATGTCCGTCTCGGAGAACGCGCGACGAGAAATACGCGCCGCCGAATATCTGTTGTGCCGGGAGGGACAGTCACGTTCAATGCGTGAGACTTGAGAGCCCCGATACTTCCGTCTCTCTGCTCCTCTCTGCCGGCGGTTCCCCTGTCGCGCGAGTTTCTCCAGCGACTGTCTGTTTGGGGTAAATAGGATGTCTATACAGCTGATAGGTTTACAGATGCGCTCCATAGCGGGGAGTTTAAAAAGGAACCAACGCGCCTATGACTTTTTTTTTGCCGTGAGATATGGCTGGTATGGACTTTTTTCAACATACATATTACAATACTTATAGGCAACTAGTTATTATCATGTCTTCCGCTCCATGAAATGCATGTTAATGCTCAGTAGTACACATATGGTACTTTAATGTATTGCATTGTAATAAAATGTGATCATTTTCAATGGGCATATATATGCAGCTGAAACAGGTAGTGCATCCCACATTTTTCAATATACCATTTTAATACAACATTATGGCCTTGAGAAAAATGATTGTTTTGGGGGGAGGTGGCGTAGTGCACTATAGGCCCCTGAGACGCGGCTTAAGAAATCGTACTGAATGGGAAAAAGAAATTCCCCTTACATTACTTTTACTGTTTTACTTTTAAGTAGTTTTGAAACCCAGTACTTTTATACTTTTACTTAAGTAAAAAGCTTGAGTTGATACTTCTACTTTTACAAAAGTATTTCTATATCCTAGTATCTATACTTCTACTAAACTCTCCTGTTGCCCTCTGGGTCAAAAAGACCCACGTTGGAGTGTTTATGTATTTGTGTGTATCGCGGTCTCAGGGTCACAAAATGATCCACGACCAGTGTATACGTATGCATGCATGCATGTACTTACGTATGAATCCCTAAAGCCCGTCGTCCTCGGGTCAAAACGACTCGCGTCTTTCCACCGAGCCCTCGCCGTCTCCCTGGGGTCTGTTCTACCCTCGAGTTTGAGCGAGCCCTCGGCCTCGTCCCCCGGGTCAAACTGACCCGTGTTTATCTCCGAGCTCCAGGCCCCCGTCCCCCGGGTCAGAATGACCCGCGTTTATCGCCGAGCTCACGGCCTCGTCCCACGGGGTCAGACTGACCCGCGTATATCGCTGAGCTCCCGGCCTCGTCACCGGGGTCAGAATGACCCGCGTCTATCGCCGAACTCCTGGCCCCGTCCCTGGGGTCTAAATGACCCGCGTATATCGCCGAGCTCCCGGCCTCGTCCCCGGCCTCGTCCCCGGGGTCAGAATGACCCGCGTATATCACCGAGCTCCCGGCCTAGTCCCCGGGGTCTAAATGACCTGCATTTATCGCCGAGCTCCCGGGCCCCGTCCCCGGGGTCAGAATGACCCGCGTTTATCGTCGAGCTCTCGGCCCGCGTCCCCCGTGGTCAGAATGAACCTCGTTTATAGCCGAGCTCCCGGCCTCGCTGTCGTCCCCGGGGTCAGAATGACCCGTGAGCCCTCGGCCTCGTCCTCGGGTCGAAACGACCCAAGTTTTACGTTTTATTACAAGTCATCCCGTATGCTAAATGTAAAAAATAAATAAATAAATGATACAAATAAAGACATGACAAGACAGTTGCATTTTATTGTTTTCTTTCTTACATTTATTTAGTCATCACCATTGTTACAAGCAACGAGCCAAGACGCGTGACGTCATTTCGTACGTGTCCAGATTGTAAAGCCCTCTGAGGCGTTTACACAAAAAAAAGAAAATAATAATGTGTATTTGTTATTCTGAGCTATTCAAAATAACCTGAACTGATTCAAATTGAAATGCGGTGTCACAAGTTATTATGTGCGAATAAGGACACTATGAAAGGGGTGTACTTATACGCTGTATTTATACACAATTTATTCACATCTGCGTAATCCCGCGGTCGGCTTCGTTGGTGCGCTCGCGCTGATCGAAGGCTCTTTAGCCAAGACGCGTGACGTCATTTCGTACGTGTCCAGATTGTAAAGCCCTCTGAGGCGTTTACAAAAAAAAGAAAATAATAATAATAATGTGTATTTGTTATTCTGAGCTATTCAAAATAAACTGAATTGATTCAAATTGAAGTGAGGTGTCACAGGTTATTATGTGCGAATAAGGACACTATGAAAGGGGTGTACTTATACGCTGTATTTATACACAATTTATTCACATCTGCGTAATCCCGCGGTCGGCTTCGTTGGTGCGCTCGCTCTGATCGAAGGCTCTTTAGCCAAGACGCGTGACGTCATTTCGTACGTGTCCAGATTGTAAAGCCCTCTGAGGCGTTTACAAAAAAAAAAAAAATAATAATAATAATAATGTGTATTTGTTATTCTGAGCTATTCAAAATAAACTGAATTGATTCAAATTGAAATGAGGTGTCACAAGTTATTATGTGCGAATAAGGACACTATGAAAGGGGTGTACTTATACGCTGTATTTATACACAATTTATTCACATCTGCGTAATCCCGCGGTCGGCTTCGTTGGTGCGCTCGCGCTGATCGAAGGCTCTTTAGCCAAGACGCGTGACGTCATTTCGTACGTGTCCAGATTGTAATGCCCTCTGAGGCGTTTACAAAAAATAGAAAATAATAATAATAATAATGTGTATTTTTTATTCTGAGCTATTCAAAATAAACTGAATTGATTCAAATTGAAATGCGGTGTCACAAGTTATTATGTGCGAATAAGGACACTATGAAAGGGGTGTACTTATACGCTGTATTTATACACAATTTATTCACATCTGCGTAATCCCGCGGTCGGCTTCGTTGGTGTGCTCGCGCTGATCGAAGGCTCTTTAGCAAAGACAGATTGACCCCGAAGGACACCCGGTGTGCGAGGAATGAGTGAGGACAACACTAGGGTTAAGTAATTAATGTGAATACTTTTGACACCGCTGCTTACGGGCAGTATGAAAGCTTAAGTATTAATGAAAGTATCATACAATTTGAAGTTCTGATGTACTGAGACACTTTATTTATGGAACGGTTAAAAAAAAAAGAATTGTTTAACAAAATGTAGTTTTCAACTCCGTTTACCCTAAAATGTCGTGTATGAAAATGAGTGAATGCAGCTTTCGGGCAGTAGAGAAATGGAAGCTTCAGGTATTCATTAAAAGCTCATTTAATTGGTAGTTCCGCTATTTTGAAACTTTTCTTGATGGAAAATTAAAAAAATTTAAAAAAAAATTCTTTAAGAAAATCTAGTTTTCAACTCTGTTCAGTCTGTAACGTCGTTTAAGAGCATAAAAATTGGTAACTGCAGCTCACGGGCAGTATAGTGATGAAAGCTTCAGGTTTCATGAACATATTACACAATTTGATGTTCCCATGTTCTGAGACACTTTCTTGATTGGAAATTTAAAAAAAAGAATTCTTTTAGAAAATCTTTTTTTCAACTCTGTTCAGTCTGAATCGTCGTTTAAGAGCATAAAAACGAGTAAATGCAGCTTACGGGACGTATATTGATGAAAGCGTCAGGTATTCATGAACATATCATATAATTTGAATTTCTGATGCTCTAAGAGGCTTTCTTGATGGAAAATATAGAAAAATGAATTCTTTAAGAAAATCTAGTTTTCAACTCTGTTCAGTGTAAAACGTCGTTTAAGAGCATAAAAATGAGTTACTGCAGCTCACGGGCAGTATAGTGATGAAAGCTTCAGGTATTCATGAACATATCATACAATTTGAAGTTCAGATATTCTGAGACACTTTCTTGATGGAAATTTATTTTTAAAAAGAATTCTTTTAGAAAATCTTGTTTTCAACTCTGTTCAATGTGAATCGTCGTTTAAGAGCATAAAAATGGGTAACTGCAGCTCACGGGCAGTATAGTGATGAAAGCTTCAGGTTTCATGAACATATTACACAATTTGATGTTCCCATGTTCTGAGACACTTTCTTGATGGAAAATATTTTAAAAAAGAATTCTTTAACAAAAATCTAGTTTTCAACTCTGTTCAGTCTGAAACGTCGTTTAAGAGCATAAAAATGAGTTACTGCAGCTCACAGCCAGTATAGTGATGAAAGCTTCAGGTATTCATGAACATATCATATAATTTGAATTTCTGATGTTCTCAGAGGCTTTCTTTATGGAAAATATAGAAAAATTAATACTTTAAGAAAATCAAGTTTTCAACTCTGTTCAGTCTGAAACGTCGTTTAAGAGCATAAAAATGAGTAAATGCAGCTTACGAGCAGTATAGTGATGAACGCTTTAGGTAATTAAGAAAGTATCATACAATTTGAAGTTCCGATGTTCTGAGACACATTCTTGATTGGAAATTTAAAAAAAAAAGAATTCTTTCAGAAATTCTTGTTTTCAACTCTGTTCAGTCTGAATCGTCGTTTAAGAGCATAAAAATGGGTAACTGCAGCTCACGGGCTTTATAGTGATGAAAGCTTCAGGTTTCATGAACATATTACACAATTTGATGTTCCCATGTTCTGAGACACTTTCTTGATGGAAAATATTTAAAAAAAGAATACTTTAAGAAAATCTAGTTTTCAACTCTGTTCAGTCTGAAACGTCGTTTAAGAGCATAAAAATGAGTTACTGCAGCTCACAGCCAGTATAGTGATGAAAGCTTCAGGTATTCATGAACACATCATATAATTTGAATTTCTGATGTTCTCAGAGGCTTTCTTTATGGAAAATATAGAAAAATTAATACTTTAAGAAAATCAAGTTTTCAACTCTGTTCAGTCTGAAACGTCGTTTAAGAGCATAAAAATGGGTAACTGCATCTTACGGGCAGCATTAAAGCTTCAGGCATTCATGAAATTATCAACAATTCGTAATTCTGATGTGCTGAGACACTTTCTTGATGGAAAATTAAAAGAAAATAGTTCTTTAAGAAAATTTAGTTTTCAACTCTGTTCAGTCTGAAACGTCGTTTAAGAGCATAAAAATGAGTAAATGCAGCTTACGAGCAGTATAGTGATGAACGCTTCAGGTAATTAAGAAAGTAGCATACAATTTGAAGTTCCGATGTTCTGAGACACATTCTTGATTGGAAATTGAAAAAAAAGAATTCTTTTAGAAATTCTTGTTTTCAACTCTGTTCAGTCTGAATCGTCGTTTAAGAGCATAAAAATGAGTAAATGCAGCTTACGGGACGTATAGTGATGAAAGCTTCAGGTATTCATGAACATATCATATAATTTGAAGTTCAAATGTTCTAAGAGGCTTTATTGATGGAAAATATAAAAAAATGAATTCTTTAACCCTCGTGTGGCCTCACCGATCCGTACGCATCCCATGTCCTGCGGGTCAAACTGCCCAATGTCCTTTCATCTGGAGCCTTCGATAAGTGGGCGCTCACACCACTTGCATACTTGCATAGTGTTGATGACACACTCGGGTCAGTTTGACCCAAAGACAACGGCAGGGGCTCGGTGACACACAAGGGTCATTTTGACACAAGGTCAACATCAGCGGCTCGGTGACACACTCGGGTCATTTTGACCCAAGGACACCATCAGGGGCTCGGTGACAGACGAGGGTCATTTTGACCCAAGGACAACGGCAGAGTGTTGATGACACACAAGGGTCATTTTGACCCAAGGACAACGGCAGGGGCTCGGTGACACACAAGGGTCATTTTGACCCAAGGACAACATCAGGGGCTCGGTGACACACTCGGGTCATTTTGACCCAAGGACAACATCAGGGGCTCGGTGACACACTCGGGTCATTTAGACCCAAGGACAACGGCAGAGTGCCGATGACACACAAGGGTCATTTCGACCCAAGGACAACGGCGGGGGCTTGGTGACGATCAACGGTCATGTTGACCCAAGGACAACGACGGGGGGCTTGGTGACGATCGACGGTCATTGTGACCCAAGGACAAATGCAGAGCGGTTCCAACTGTAGCATCTCCGAGCACGTAGGATCTTGGGAAGGCACTTCTCTGAATCAGTTGGGGGACTTTCCGACAGTTCCGACGGTCCTAACCTCGAGCTCGTGGGACCTCCGGGACACAATTATCTGAATTGGCCATTTTGTTTTCACTTCTTCCGCCAGCGCGAACCAAAGTCCGGAGAGACACGGGTTTGCTGCGCTGCCACTACTACGGCCGTCGCGGTTCCAACGATCCCTGCGCCGAGCTCGTGGGACCTCGGGAAGGCACTTTTTTAAAAATCGGCCATTTTGTTTTTGCTTCTTCGGCTTGTGAAGCTTTCACAGAATGTCGGAAGGACACGAGTTGGCTGCGCTCCCACTAATACGGCCGTCGCGGTTCCAACGATCCCTCCGTCGAGCTCGTGGGACCTCGGGAAGGCACTTTTTTCTAATCGGCCATTTTGTTTTTGCTTCTTCGGCTCGTGCGGCTTTCACGCAAAGTCGGAAGGACACGAGTTGGCTGCGCTCCCACTGGTACGGCCGTCGCGGTTCCAAAGATCCCTTCGCCGAGCTCTTGGGACCTCGGGAAGACAGTTTTTTTCAAATCGGCCATTTTGTTTTTGCTTCTTCGGCTCGTGTAGCTGTAACAGAAAGTCGGAAGGACACGGGTTCGCTGCGCTCCCACTAATACGGCCGTCGCGGTTCCACCGATCCCTTCGCCGAGCTCGTGGGACCACGGGAAGGCACTATTTTCAAATCGGCCATTTTGTTTTTGCTTCTTCGGCTTGTGTAGCTGTAACAGAAAGTCGGAAGGACACGGGTTCGCTGCGCTCCCACTAATACGGCCGTCGCGGATCCAACGATCCCTTCGGCGAGCTCGTGGGACCACGGGAAGGCACTTTTTTCAAATCGGCCATTTTGTTTTTGCTTCTTCGGCTCGTGTAGCTGTAACAGAAAGTTGGAAGGACACAGGTTCACTGCGCTCCCACTGGTACGGCCGTCGCGGTTCCAACGATCCCTTCGCCGAGCTCTTGGGACCTCGGGAAGACAGTTTTTTTCAAATCGGCCATTTTGTTTTTGCTTCTTCGGCTCGTGTAGCTGTAACAGAAAGTCGGAAGGACACGGGTTCGCTGCGCTCCCACTAATACGGCCGTCGCGGTTCCACCGATCCCTTCGCCGAGCTCGTGGGACCACGGGAAGGCACTTTTTTCAAATCGGCCATTTTGTTTTTGCTTCTTCGGCTTGTGTAGCTGTAACAGAAAGTCGGAAGGACACGGGTTCGCTGCGCTCCCACTAATACGGCCATCGCAGATCCAACGATCCCTTCGGCGAGCTCGTGGGACCACGGGAAGGCACTTTTTTCAAATCGGCCATTTTGTTTTTGCTTCTTCGGCTCGTGTAGCTGTAACAGAAAGTTGGAAGGACACGGGTTCGCTGCGCTCCCACTAATACGGCCGTCACGATTCCAACGATCCCTTCGCCGAGCTCGTGGGACCACGGGAAGGCACTTTTTTCAAATCGGCCATTTTGTTTTTGCTTCTTCGGCTTGTGTAGCTGTAACAGAAAGTCGGAAGGACACGGGTTCGCTGCGCTCCCACTAATACGGCCGTCGCGATTCCAACGATCCCTTCGCCGAGCTCGTGGGACCTCGGGAAGGCACTTTTTTCAAGTCGGCCATTTTGTTTTTGCTTCTTCGGCTCGTGCGGCTTTCACGCAATGTCGGACGGACTCGAGTTTTCGGCCTCCCACTAATACGGCCGTCGCGGTTCCAACGATCCCCTCGCCGAGCTCGTGGGACCTCGGGAAGTCAGTCTTTTCAAATCGGCCATTTTGTTTTTGCTTCTTCGGCTCGTGCGGCTTTCACGCAAAGTCGGAAGGACTCGAGTTTGCTGCGCTCCCACTAATACGGATGTCACGATTCCAACGGTTCCGACCCCGAGCTCGTGAGACCTCGGGAAGGTACTTTTTGCAAATCGGCCATTTTGTTTTTGTTTCTTCGGCTCGTGCGGCTTTCACTGAAAGTCGGACGGACTCGAGTTTTCGGCCTCCCACTAATACGGCCGTCGCGGTTCCAACGATCCCCTCGCCGAGCTCGTGGGACCTCGGGAAGTCAGTTTTTTCAAATCGGCCATTTTGTTTTTGCTTCTTCGGCTCGTGCGGCTTTCACGCAAAGTCGGAAGGACTCGAGTTTGCTGCGCTCCCACTAATACGGCCGTTGCGGTTCCAACGATCCCCTCGCCGAGCTCGTGGGACCTCGGGAAGTCAGGTTTTTCAAATTGGCCATTTTGTTTTTGCTTCTTCGGCTCGTGCGGCTTTCACGCAAAGTCGGACGGACTCGAGTTTTCGGCCTCCCACTAATACGGCCGTCGCGGTTCCAACGATCCCCTCGCCGAGCTCGTGGGACCTCGGGAAGTCAGTTTTTTCAAATCGGCCATTTTGTTTTTGCTTCTTCGGCTCGTGCGGCTTTCACGCAAAGTCGGAAGGACTCGAGTTTGCTGCGCTCCCACTAATGCGGATGTCGCGATCCCAACGGTTCCGACCCCGAGCTCGTGAGGCCTCGGGAAGTCACTTTTTGCAAATCGGCCATTTTGTTTTTGTTTCTTCGGCTCGTGTGGCTTTCACTGAAAGTCGGAGGGACTCGAGTTTTCGGCCTCCCACTAATACGGCCGTCGCGGTTCCAACGATCCCCTCGCCGAGCTCGTGGGACCTCGGGAAGTCAGGTTTTTCAAATTGGCCATTTTGTTTTTGCTTCTTCGGCTCGTGCGGCTTTCACGCAAAGTCGGACGGACTCGAGTTTTCGGCCTCCCACTAATACGGCCGTCGCGGTTCCAACGATCCCCTCGCCGAGCTCGTGGGACCTCGGGAAGTCAGTTTTTTCAAATCGGCCATTTTGTTTTTGCTTCTTTGGCTCGTGCGGCTTTCACGCAAAGTCGGAAGGACTCGAGTTTGCTGCGCTCCCACTAATACGGCCGTTGCGGTTCCAACGATCCCCTCGCCGAGCTCGTGGGACCTCGGGAAGTCAGGTTTTTCAAATTGGCCATTTTGTTTTTGCTTCTTCGGCTCGTGCGGCTTTCACGCAAAGTCGGACGGACTCGAGTTTTCGGCCTCCCACTAATACGGCCGTCGCGGTTCCAACGATCCCCTCGCCGAGCTCGTGGGACCTCGGGAAGTCAGTTTTTTCAAATCGGCCATTTTGTTTTTGCTTCTTCGGCTCGTGCGGCTTTCACGCAAAGTTGGAAGTACACGACTTGGCTGCACTCCCACTAATACGGCCGTCGCGGTTCCAACGATCCCCTCGCCGAGCTCGTGGGACCTCGGGAAGTCAGTTTTTTCAAATCGGCCATTTTGTTTTTGCTTCTTTGGCTCGTGCGGCTTTCACGCAAAGTCGGAAGGACTCGAGTTTGCTGCGCTCCCACTAATACGGCCGTTGCGGTTCCAACGATCCCTTCGCCGAGTTCGTGGGACCTCGGGAAGGCACTTTTTGCAAATCAGCCATTTTGTTTTTGCTTCTTCGGCTCGTGCGGCTTTCACGCAAAGTCGGAAGGACTAGAGTTCGCTGCCTCCAACTAATACGGCCGTCGCGGTTCCAACGCACCCGTCGCCGAGCTCGTGGGACCTCTGGAAGGCACTTTTTTCAAATCGGCCATTTTGTTTTTGCTTCTTCGGCTCGTGCGGCTTTCACGCAATGTCGGACGGACTCGAGTTTTCGGCCTCCCACTAATACGGCCGTCGCGGTTCCAACGATCCCCTCGCCGAGCTCGTGGGACCTCGGGAAGTCAGTCTTTTCAAATCGGCCATTTTGTTTTTGCTTCTTCGGCTCGTGCGGCTTTCACGCAAAGTCGGAAGGACTCGAGTTTGCTGCGCTCCCACTAATACGGATGTCGCGATCCCAACGGTTCCGACCCCGAGCTCGTGAGGCCTCGGGAAGTCACTTTTTGCAAATCGGCCATTTTGTTTTTGTTTCTTCGGCTCGTGTGGCTTTCACTGAAAGTCGGAGGGACTCGAGTTTTCTGCCTCCCACTAATACGGCCGTCGCGGTTCCAACGATCCCCTCGCCGAGCTCGTGGGACCTCGGGAAGTCAGGTTTTTCAAATCGGCCATTTTGTTTTTGCTTCTTCGGCTCGTTCGGCTTTCACGCAAAGTCGGACGGACTCGAGTTTTCGGCCTCCCACTAATACGGCCGTCGCGGTTCCAACGATCCCCTCGCCGAGCTCGTGGGACCTCGGGAAGTCAGTTTTTTCAAATCGGCCATTTTGTTTTTGCTTCTTCGGCTCGTGCGGCTTTCACGCAAAGTCGGAAGGACTCGAGTTTGCTGCGCTCCCACTAATGCGGATGTCGCGATCCCAACGGTTCCGACCCCGAGCTCGTGAGGCCTCGGGAAGTCACTTTTTGCAAGTCGGCCATTTTGTTTTTGTTTCTTCGGCTCGTGTGGCTTTCACTGAAAGTCGGAGGGACTCGAGTTTTCGGCCTCCCACTAATACGGCCGTCGCGGTTCCAACGATCCCCTCGCCGAGCTCGTGGGACCTCGGGAAGTCAGGTTTTTCAAATTGGCCATTTTGTTTTTGCTTCTTCGGCTCGTGCGGCTTTCACGCAAAGTCGGAAGGACTAGAGTTCGCTGCCTCCAACTAATACGGCCGTCGCGGTTCCAACGCACCCGTCGCCGAGCTCGTGGGACCTCTGGAAGGCACTTTTTTCAAATCGGCCATTTTGTTTTTGCTTCTTCGGCTCGTGCGGCTTTCACGCAATGTCGGACGGACTCGAGTTTTCGGCCTCCCACTAATACGGCCGTCGCGGTTCCAACGATCCCCTCGCCGAGCTCGTGGGACCTCGGGAAGTCAGTCTTTTCAAATCGGCCATTTTGTTTTTGCTTCTTCGGCTCGTGCGGCTTTCACGCAAAGTCGGAAGGACTCGAGTTTGCTGCGCTCCCACTAATGCGGATGTCGCGATCCCAACGGTTCCGACCCCGAGCTCGTGAGGCCTCGGGAAGTCACTTTTTGCAAATCGGCCATTTTGTTTTTGTTTCTTCGGCTCGTGTGGCTTTCACTGAAAGTCGGAGGGACTCGAGTTTTCTGCCTCCCACTAATACGGCCGTCGCGGTTCCAACGATCCCCTCGCCGAGCTCGTGGGACCTCGGGAAGTCAGGTTTTTCAAATTGGCCATTTTGTTTTTGCTTCTTCGGCTCGTGCGGCTTTCACGCAAAGTCGGAAGGACTCGAGTTTGCTGCGCTCCCACTAATACGGCCGTTGCGGTTCCAACGATCCCTTCGCCGAGCTCATGGGACCTCGGGAAGGCACTTTTTGCAAATCGGCCATTTTGTTTTTGTTTCTTCGGCTTGTGAGGCTTTCACAGAATGTCGGAAGGACACGACTTGGCTGCGCTCCCACTAATACGGCCGTCGCGGTTCCAACGATCCCCTCGCCTAGCTCGTGGGACCTCGGGAAGTCAGTTTTTTCAAATCGGCCATTTTGTTTTTGCTTCTTCGGCTCGTGCGGCTTTCACGCAAAGTTGGAAGTACACGACTTGGCTGCACTCCCACTAATACGGCCGTCGCGGTTCCAACGATCCCTTCGCCGAGCTGGTGGGACCTCGGGAAGGCACTTTTTGCAAATCGGCCATTTTGTTTTTGCTTCTTCGGCTCGTGCGGCTTTCACGCAAAGTCGGAAGGACTAGAGTTCGCTGCCTCCAACTAATATGGCCGTCGCGGTTCTAACGAACCCGTCGCCGAGCTCGTGGGACCTCTGGAAGGCACTTTTTTCAAATCGGCCATTTTGTTTTTGCTTCTTCGGCTTGTGAAGCTTTCACAGAATGAAATTGAAATGAGGTGTCACAAGTTATTATGTGCGAATAAGGACACTATGAAAGGGGTGTACTTATACGCTGTATTTATACACAATTTATTCACATCTGCTTAATCCCGCGGTCGGCTTCGTTGGTGCGCTCGCGCTGATCAAAGGCTCTTTAGCAAAGACAGATTGACCCCGCAGGACACCCGGTGTGCGAGGAATGAGTGAGGACAACACTAGGGTTAAGTAATTAATGTGAATACTTTTGACACCGCTGCTTACGGGCAATATGAAAGCTTAAGTATTTATAAAAGTATCATACAATTTGAAGGTCTGATGTGCTGAGACACTTTATTTATGGAACGGTTTAAAAAAAAAGAATTGTTTAAGAAAATGTAGTTTTCAACTCTGTTTAGCCTAAAATGTCGTGTATGAAAATTAGTAAATGCAGCTTTCGGGAAGTAGAGAAATGGAAGCTACAGGTATTCATTAAAAGCTCATTTAATTTGTAGTTCCGCTATTTTGAAACACTTTCTTCATGGAAAATTAAAAAAAAAAAATTCTTTAAGAAAATCTAGTTTTGAACTCATGAACATATCATATAATTTGAATTTCTGATGCTCTAAGAGGCTTTCTAGATGGAAAATATAAAAAATTGAATTCTTTAAGAAAATCTAGTTTTCAACTCTGTTCAGTGTAAAACGTCGTTTAAGAGCATAAAAATGAGTTACTGCAGCTCACGGGCAGTATAGTGATGAACGCTTCAGGTATTCATGAACATATCATACAATTTGAAGTTCAGATGTTCTGAGACACTTTCTTGATGGAAATTTATTTTGAAAAAGAATTCTTTTAGAAAATCTTGTTTTCAACTCTGTTCAGTCTGAATCGTCGTTTAAGAGCATAGAAATGAGTAAATGCAGCTTACAGGAAGTATAGTGATGAAAGCTTCAGGTATTCATGAACATATCATATAATTTGAATTTCTGATGTTCTAAGAGGCTTTCTTGATGGAAAATATAGAAAAATGAATTCTTTAAGAAAATCAAGTTTTCAACTCTGTTCAGTCTGAAACGTCGTTTAAGAGCATAAAAAGGGGTAACTGCAGCTTACGGGCAGCATTAAAGCTTCAGGTATTCATGAAAATATCAACAATTCGTAATTCCGATGTGCTGAGACACTTTCTTGATGGAAAATTAAAAGAAAATAGTTCTTTAAGAAAATCAAGTTTTCAACTCTGTTCAGTCTAAAACGTCGTTTAACAGTATAAAAACGAGTAAATGCAACTTACTGACAGTATAGTGACGAAAGCTTCAGGTATTCATGAACATATCATACAATTTGAAGTTCCGATGTTTTAAGACGCTTTCTTGATGGAAAATATAAAAAAAATGAATTCTTTAAGAAAATCTAGTTTTCAACACTGTTCAGTGTGAAACGTCGATTAAGAACATACAAATGAGTAAATGCAGATTACGGGCAGAGGTGACAAGTAACGAAGTACAAATACTTCGTTACTCTACTTAAGTAGGAATTTTGAGTATCTATACTTTACAGGAGTATTTTTTTTTCAGACTACTTTTTACTTCTACTCCTTACTTTTTCACGCAAATATCTGTACTTTCTACTCCCTACTTTTTAAAAAATAGCCTCGTTACTATTTCATTTTGGTTTGTTTTTCATTCCGGTTAGCCAGATAAATCGCGCCATCCGAATAGAGTGAATTTGATTGTGGTTGGAAGAGAAGTATATACCTTTCCGACACCCTATTGTTTTTTTACGCGATGCACCTGAACATGACACGAATCAACCGTTACAATCGCGTCACTCTCAAGCAAGGACAGCAGAGAAGCCGATTGCAAATATGTCCGTCTCGGAGAACGCGCGACGAGAAATACGCGCCGCCGAATATCTGTTGTGCCGGGAGGGACAGTCACGTTCAATGCGTGAGACTTGAGAGCCCCGATACTTCCGTCTCTCTGCTCCTCTCTGCCGGCGGTTCCCCTGTCGCGCGAGTTTCTCCAGCGACTGTCTGTTTGGGGTAAATAGGATGTCTATACAGCTGATAGGTTTACAGATGCGCTCCATAGCGGGGAGTTTAAAAAGGAACCAACGCGCCTATGACTTTTTTTTTGCCGTGAGATATTGCTGGTATGGACTTTTTTCAACATACATATTACAATACTTATAGGCAACTAGTTATTATCATGTCTTCCGCTCCATGAAATGCATGTTAATGCTCAGTAGTACACATATGGTACTTTAATGTATTGCATTGTAATAAAATGTGATCATTTTCAATGGGCATATATATGCAGCTGAAACAGGTAGTGCATCCCACATTTTTCAATATACCATTTTAATACAACATTATGGCCTTGAGAAAAATGATTGTTTTGGGGGGAGGTGGCGTAGTGCACTATAGGCCCCTGAGACGCGGCTTAAGAAATCGTACTGAATGGGAAAAAGAAATTCCCCTTACATTACTTTTACTGTTTTACTTTTAAGTAGTTTTGAAACCCAGTACTTTTATACTTTTACTTAAGTAAAAAGCTTGAGTTGATACTTCTACTTTTACAAAAGTATTTCTATATCCTAGTATCTATACTTCTACTAAACTCTCCTGTTGCCCTCTGGGTCAAAAAGACCCACGTTGGAGTGTTTATGTATTTGTGTGTATCGCGGTCTCAGGGTCACAAAATGATCCACGACCAGTGTATACGTATGCATGCATGCATGTACTTACGTATGAATCCCTAAAGCCCGTCGTCCTCGGGTCAAAACGACTCGCGTCTTTCCACCGAGCCCTCGCCGTCTCCCTGGGGTCTGTTCTACCCTCGAGTTTGAGCGAGCCCTCGGCCTCGTCCCCCGGGTCAAACTGACCCGTGTTTATCTCCGAGCTCCAGGCCCCCGTCCCCCGGGTCAGAATGACCCGCGTTTATCGCCGAGCTCACGGCCTCGTCCCACGGGGTCAGACTGACCCGCGTATATCGCTGAGCTCCCGGCCTCGTCACCGGGGTCAGAATGACCCGCGTCTATCGCCGAACTCCTGGCCCCGTCCCTGGGGTCTAAATGACCCGCGTATATCGCCGAGCTCCCGGCCTCGTCCCCGGCCTCGTCCCCGGGGTCAGAATGACCCGCGTATATCACCGAGCTCCCGGCCTAGTCCCCGGGGTCTAAATGACCTGCATTTATCGCCGAGCTCCCGGGCCCCGTCCCCGGGGTCAGAATGACCCGCGTTTATCGTCGAGCTCTCGGCCCGCGTCCCCCGTGGTCAGAATGAACCTCGTTTATAGCCGAGCTCCCGGCCTCGCTGTCGTCCCCGGGGTCAGAATGACCCGTGAGCCCTCGGCCTCGTCCTCGGGTCGAAACGACCCAAGTTTTACGTTTTATTACAAGTCATCCCGTATGCTAAATGTAAAAAATAAATAAATAAATGATACAAATAAAGACATGACAAGACAGTTGCATTTTATTGTTTTCTTTCTTACATTTATTTAGTCATCACCATTGTTACAAGCAACGAGCCAAGACGCGTGACGTCATTTCGTACGTGTCCAGATTGTAAAGCCCTCTGAGGCGTTTACACAAAAAAAAGAAAATAATAATGTGTATTTGTTATTCTGAGCTATTCAAAATAACCTGAACTGATTCAAATTGAAATGCGGTGTCACAAGTTATTATGTGCGAATAAGGACACTATGAAAGGGGTGTACTTATACGCTGTATTTATACACAATTTATTCACATCTGCGTAATCCCGCGGTCGGCTTCGTTGGTGCGCTCGCGCTGATCGAAGGCTCTTTAGCCAAGACGCGTGACGTCATTTCGTACGTGTCCAGATTGTAAAGCCCTCTGAGGCGTTTACAAAAAAAAGAAAATAATAATAATAATGTGTATTTGTTATTCTGAGCTATTCAAAATAAACTGAATTGATTCAAATTGAAGTGAGGTGTCACAGGTTATTAAGTGCGAATAAGGACACTATGAAAGGGGTGTACTTATACGCTGTATTTATACACAATTTATTCACATCTGCGTAATCCCGCGGTCGGCTTCGTTGGTGCGCTCGCTCTGATCGAAGGCTCTTTAGCCAAGACGCGTGACGTCATTTCGTACGTGTCCAGATTGTAAAGCCCTCTGAGGCGTTTACAAAAAAAAGAAAATAATAATAATAATGTGTATTTGTTATTCTGAGCTATTCAAAATAAACTGAATTGATTCAAATTGAAATGAGGTGTCACAAGTTATTATGTGCGAATAAGGACACTATGAAAGGGGTGTACTTATACGCTGTATTTATACACAATTTATTCACATCTGCGTAATCCCGCGGTCGGCTTCGTTGGTGCGCTCGCGCTGATCGAAGGCTCTTTAGCCAAGACGCGTGACGTCATTTCGTACGTGTCCAGATTGTAATGCCCTCTGAGGCGTTTACAAAAAATAGAAAATAATAATAATAATAATGTGTATTTTTTATTCTGAGCTATTCAAAATAAACTGAATTGATTCAAATTGAAATGCGGTGTCACAAGTTATTATGTGCGAATAAGGACACTATGAAAGGGGTGTACTTATACGCTGTATTTATACACAATTTATTCACATCTGCGTAATCCCGCGGTCGGCTTCGTTGGTGTGCTCGCGCTGATCGAAGGCTCTTTAGCAAAGACAGATTGACCCCGAAGGACACCCGGTGTGCGAGGAATGAGTGAGGACAACACTAGGGTTAAGTAATTAATGTGAATACTTTTGACACCGCTGCTTACGGGCAGTATGAAAGCTTAAGTATTAATGAAAGTATCATACAATTTGAAGTTCTGATGTACTGAGACACTTTATTTATGGAACGGTTAAAAAAAAAAGAATTGTTTAACAAAATGTAGTTTTCAACTCCGTTTACCCTAAAATGTCGTGTATGAAAATGAGTGAATGCAGCTTTCGGGCAGTAGAGAAATGGAAGCTTCAGGTATTCATTAAAAGCTCATTTAATTGGTAGTTCCGCTATTTTGAAACTTTTCTTGATGGAAAATTAAAAAAATTTAAAAAAAAATTCTTTAAGAAAATCTAGTTTTCAACTCTGTTCAGTCTGTAACGTCGTTTAAGAGCATAAAAATTGGTAACTGCAGCTCACGGGCAGTATAGTGATGAAAGCTTCAGGTTTCATGAACATATTACACAATTTGATGTTCCCATGTTCTGAGACACTTTCTTGATTGGAAATTTAAAAAAAAGAATTCTTTTAGAAAATCTTGTTTTCAACTCTGTTCAGTCTGAATCGTCGTTTAAGAGCATAAAAACGAGTAAATGCAGCTTACGGGACGTATATTGATGAAAGCGTCAGGTATTCATGAACATATCATATAATTTGAATTTCTGATGCTCTAAGAGGCTTTCTAGATGGAAAATATAAAAAAAAATGAATTCTTTAAGAAAATCTAGTTTTCAACTCTGTTCAGTGTAAAACGTCGTTTAAGAGCATAAAAATGAGTTACTGCAGCTCACGGGCAGTATAGTGATGAAAGCTTCAGGTATTCATGAACATATCATACAATTTGAAGTTCAGATATTCTGAGACACTTTCTTGATGGAAATTTATTTTTAAAAAGAATTCTTTTAGAAAATCTTGTTTTCAACTCTGTTCAATGTGAATCGTCGTTTAAGAGCATAAAAATGGGTAACTGCAGCTCACGGGCAGTATAGTGATGAAAGCTTCAGGTTTCATGAACATATTACACAATTTGATGTTCCCATGTTCTGAGACACTTTCTTGATGGAAAATATTTTAAAAAAGAATTCTTTAACAAAAATCTAGTTTTCAACTCTGTTCAGTCTGAAACGTCGTTTAAGAGCATAAAAATGAGTTACTGCAGCTCACAGCCAGTATAGTGATGAAAGCTTCAGGTATTCATGAACATATCATATAATTTGAATTTCTGATGTTCTCAGAGGCTTTCTTTATGGAAAATATAGAAAAATTAATACTTTAAGAAAATCAAGTTTTCAACTCTGTTCAGTCTGAAACGTCGTTTAAGAGCATAAAAATGAGTAAATGCAGCTTACGAGCAGTATAGTGATGAACGCTTTAGGTAATTAAGAAAGTATCATACAATTTGAAGTTCCGATGTTCTGAGACACATTCTTGATTGGAAATTTTAAAAAAAAAGAATTCTTTCAGAAATTCTTGTTTTCAACTCTGTTCAGTCTGAATCGTCGTTTAAGAGCATAAAAATGGGTAACTGCAGCTCACGGGCTTTATAGTGATGAAAGCTTCAGGTTTCATGAACATATTACACAATTTGATGTTCCCATGTTCTGAGACACTTTCTTGATGGAAAATATTTAAAAAAAGAATACTTTAAGAAAATCTAGTTTTCAACTCTGTTCAGTCTGAAACGTCGTTTAAGAGCATAAAAATGAGTTACTGCAGCTCACAGCCAGTATAGTGATGAAAGCTTCAGGTATTCATGAACACATCATATAATTTGAATTTCTGATGTTCTCAGAGGCTTTCTTTATGGAAAATATAGAAAAATTAATACTTTAAGAAAATCAAGTTTTCAACTCTGTTCAGTCTGAAACGTCGTTTAAGAGCATAAAAATGGGTAACTGCATCTTACGGGCAGCATTAAAGCTTCAGGTATTCATGAAATTATCAACAATTCGTAATTCTGATGTGCTGAGACACTTTCTTGATGGAAAATTAAAAGAAAATAGTTCTTTAAGAAAATTTAGTTTTCAACTCTGTTCAGTCTGAAACGTCGTTTAAGAGCATAAAAATGAGTAAATGCAGCTTACGAGCAGTATAGTGATGAACGCTTCAGGTAATTAAGAAAGTAGCATACAATTTGAAGTTCCGATGTTCTGAGACACATTCTTGATTGGAAATTGAAAAAAAAGAATTCTTTTAGAAATTCTTGTTTTCAACTCTGTTCAGTCTGAATCGTCGTTTAAGAGCATAAAAATGAGTAAATGCAGCTTACGGGACGTATAGTGATGAAAGCTTCAGGTATTCATGAACATATCATATAATTTGAAGTTCAAATGTTCTAAGAGGCTTTATTGATGGAAAATATAAAAAAATGAATTCTTTAACCCTCGTGTGGCCTCACCGATCCGTACGCATCCCATGTCCTGCGGGTCAAACTGCCCAATGTCCTTTCATCTGGAGCCTTCGATAAGTGGGCGCTCACACCACTTGCATACTTGCATAGTGTTGATGACACACTCGGGTCAGTTTGACCCAAAGACAACGGCAGGGGCTCGGTGACACACAAGGGTCATTTTGACACAAGGTCAACATCAGCGGCTCGGTGACACACTCGGGTCATTTTGACCCAAGGACACCATCAGGGGCTCGGTGACAGACGAGGGTCATTTTGACCCAAGGACAACGGCAGAGTGTTGATGACACACAAGGGTCATTTTGACCCAAGGACAACGGCAGGGGCTCGGTGACACACAAGGGTCATTTTGACCCAAGGACAACATCAGGGGCTCGGTGACACACTCGGGTCATTTTGACCCAAGGACAACATCAGGGGCTCGGTGACACACTCGGGTCATTTAGACCCAAGGACAACGGCAGAGTGCCGATGACACACAAGGGTCATTTCGACCCAAGGACAACGGCGGGGGCTTGGTGACGATCAACGGTCATGTTGACCCAAGGACAACGACGGGGGGCTTGGTGACGATCGACGGTCATTGTGACCCAAGGACAAATGCAGAGCGGTTCCAACTGTAGCATCTCCGAGCACGTAGGATCTTGGGAAGGCACTTCTCTGAATCAGTTGGGGGACTTTCCGACAGTTCCGACGGTCCTAACCTCGAGCTCGTGGGACCTCCGGGACACAATTATCTGAATTGGCCATTTTGTTTTCACTTCTTCCGCCAGCGCGAACCAAAGTCCGGAGAGACACGGGTTTGCTGCGCTGCCACTACTACGGCCGTCGCGGTTCCAACGATCCCTGCGCCGAGCTCGTGGGACCTCGGGAAGGCACTTTTTTAAAAATCGGCCATTTTGTTTTTGCTTCTTCGGCTTGTGAAGCTTTCACAGAATGTCGGAAGGACACGAGTTGGCTGCGCTCCCACTAATACGGCCGTCGCGGTTCCAACGATCCCTCCGTCGAGCTCGTGGGACCTCGGGAAGGCACTTTTTTCTAATCGGCCATTTTGTTTTTGCTTCTTCGGCTCGTGCGGCTTTCACGCAAAGTCGGAAGGACACGAGTTGGCTGCGCTCCCACTGGTACGGCCGTCGCGGTTCCAAAGATCCCTTCGCCGAGCTCTTGGGACCTCGGGAAGACAGTTTTTTTCAAATCGGCCATTTTGTTTTTGCTTCTTCGGCTCGTGTAGCTGTAACAGAAAGTCGGAAGGACACGGGTTCGCTGCGCTCCCACTAATACGGCCGTCGCGGTTCCACCGATCCCTTCGCCGAGCTCGTGGGACCACGGGAAGGCACTTTTTTCAAATCGGCCATTTTGTTTTTGCTTCTTCGGCTTGTGTAGCTGTAACAGAAAGTCGGAAGGACACGGGTTCGCTGCGCTCCCACTAATACGGCCGTCGCGGATCCAACGATCCCTTCGGCGAGCTCGTGGGACCACGGGAAGGCACTTTTTTCAAATCGGCCATTTTGCTTTTGCTTCTTCGGCTCGTGTAGCTGTAACAGAAAGTTGGAAGGACACAGGTTCACTGCGCTCCCACTGGTACGGCCGTCGCGGTTCCAACGATCCCTTCGCCGAGCTCTTGGGACCTCGGGAAGACAGTTTTTTTCAAATCGGCCATTTTGTTTTTGCTTCTTCGGCTCGTGTAGCTGTAACAGAAAGTCGGAAGGACACGGGTTCGCTGCGCTCCCACTAATACGGCCGTCGCGGTTCCACCGATCCCTTCGCCGAGCTCGTGGGACCACGGGAAGGCACTTTTTTCAAATCGGCCATTTTGTTTTTGCTTCTTCGGCTTGTGTAGCTGTAACAGAAAGTCGGAAGGACACGGGTTCGCTGCGCTCCCACTAATACGGCCGTCGCAGATCCAACGATCCCTTCGGCGAGCTCGTGGGACCACGGGAAGGCACTTTTTTCAAATCGGCCATTTTGTTTTTGCTTCTTCGGCTCGTGTAGCTGTAACAGAAAGTTGGAAGGACACGGGTTCGCTGCGCTCCCACTAATACGGCCGTCACGATTCCAAGGATCCCTTCGCCGAGCTCGTGGGACCACGGGAAGGCACTTTTTTCAAATCGGCCATTTTGTTTTTGCTTCTTCGGCTTGTGTAGCTGTAACAGAAAGTCGGAAGGACACGGGTTCGCTGCGCTCCCACTAATACGGCCGTCGCGATTCCAACGATCCCTTCGCCGAGCTCGTGGGACCTCGGGAAGGCACTTTTTTCAAGTCGGCCATTTTGTTTTTGCTTCTTAGGCTCGTGCGGCTTTCACGCAATGTCGGACGGACTCGAGTTTTCGGCCTCCCACTAATACGGCCGTCGCGGTTCCAACGATCCCCTCGCCGAGCTCGTGGGACCTCGGGAAGTCAGTCTTTTCAAATCGGCCATTTTGTTTTTGCTTCTTCGGCTCGTGCGGCTTTCACGCAAAGTCGGAAGGACTCGAGTTTGCTGCGCTCCCACTAATACGGATGTCACGATTCCAACGGTTCCGACCCCGAGCTCGTGAGACCTCGGGAAGGCACTTTTTGCAAATCGGCCATTTTGTTTTTGTTTCTTCGGCTCGTGCGGCTTTCACTGAAAGTCGGACGGACTTGAGTTTTCTGCCTCCCACTAATACGGCCGTCGCGGTTCCAACGATCCCCTCGCCGAGCTCGTGGGACCTCGGGAAGTCAGTTTTTTCAAATCGGCCATTTTGTTTTTGCTTCTTCGGCTCGTGCGGCTTTCACGCAAAGTCGGAAGGACTCGAGTTCGCTGCCTCCAACTAATACGGCCGTCGCGGTTCCAACGCACCCGTCGCCGAGCTCGTGGGACCTCTGGAAGGCACTTTTTTCAAATCGGCCATTTTGTTTTTGCTTCTTCGGCTCGTGCGGCTTTCACGCAATGTCGGACGGACTCGAGTTTTCGGCCTCCCACTAATACGGCCGTCGCGGTTCCAACGATCCCCTCGCCGAGCTCGTGGGACCTCGGGAAGTCAGTCTTTTCAAATCGGCCATTTTGTTTTTGCTTCTTCGGCTCGTGCGGCTTTCACGCAAAGTCGGAAGGACTCGAGTTTGCTGCGCTCCCACTAATGCGGATGTCGCGATCCCAACGGTTCCGACCCCGAGCTCGTGAGGCCTCGGGAAGTCACTTTTTGCAAATCGGCCATTTTGTTTTTGTTTCTTCGGCTCGTGTGGCTTTCACTGAAAGTCGGAGGGACTCGAGTTTTCTGCCTCCCACTAATACGGCCGTCGCGGTTCCAACGATCCCCTCGCCGAGCTCGTGGGACCTCGGGAAGTCAGGTTTTTCAAATTGGCCATTTTGTTTTTGCTTCTTCGGCTCGTGCGGCTTTCACGCAAAGTCGGAAGGACTCGAGTTTGCTGCGCTCCCACTAATACGGCCGTTGCGGTTCCAACGATCCCTTCGCCGAGCTCATGGGACCTCGGGAAGGCACTTTTTGCAAATCGGCCATTTTGTTTTTGTTTCTTCGGCTTGTGAGGCTTTCACAGAATGTCGGAAGGACACGACTTGGCTGCGCTCCCACTAATACGGCCGTCGCGGTTCCAACGATCCCCTCGCCTAGCTCGTGGGACCTCGGGAAGTCAGTTTTTTCAAATCGGCCATTTTGTTTTTGCTTCTTCGGCTCGTGCGGCTTTCACGCAAAGTTAGAAGTACACGACTTGGCTGCACTCCCACTAATACGGCCGTCGCGGTTCCAACGATCCCTTCGCCGAGCTGGTGGGACCTCGGGAAGGCACTTTTTGCAAATCGGCCATTTTGTTTTTGCTTCTTCGGCTCGTGCGGCTTTCACGCAAAGTCGGAAGGACTAGAGTTCGCTGCCTCCAACTAATATGGCCGTCGCGGTTCTAACGAACCCGTCGCCGAGCTCGTGGGACCTCTGGAAGGCACTTTTTTCAAATCGGCCATTTTGTTTTTGCTTCTTCGGCTTGTGAAGCTTTCACAGAATGAAATTGAAATGAGGTGTCACAAGTTATTATGTGCGAATAAGGACACTATGAAAGGGGTGTACTTATACGCTGTATTTATACACAATTTATTCACATCTGCTTAATCCCGCGGTCGGCTTCGTTGGTGCGCTCGCGCTGATCAAAGGCTCTTTAGCAAAGACAGATTGACCCCGCAGGACACGGGGTGTGCCAGGAATGAGTGAGGACAACATGAGGGTTAAGTAATTAATGTGAATACTTTTGACACCGCTGCTTACGGGCAATATGAAAGCTTAAGTATTTATAAAAGTATCATACAATTTGAAGGTCTGATGTGCTGAGACACTTTATTTATGGAACGGTTTAAAAAAAAAGAATTGTTTAAGAAAATGTAGTTTTCAACTCTGTTTAGCCTAAAATGTCGTGTATGAAAATTAGTAAATGCAGCTTTCGGGAAGTAGAGAAATGGAAGCTACAGGTATTCATTAAAAGCTCATTTAATTTGTAGTTCCGCTATTTTGAAACACTTTCTTCATGGAAAATTTTAAAAAAAAAAATCTTTAAGAAAATCTAGTTTTGAACTCATGAACATATCATATAATTTGAATTTCTGATGCTCTAAGAGGCTTTCTAGATGGAAAATATAAAAAATTGAATTCTTTAAGAAAATCTAGTTTTCAACTCTGTTCAGTGTAAAACGTCGTTTAAGAGCATAAAAATGAGTTACTGCAGCTCACGGGCAGTATAGTGATGAACGCTTCAGGTATTCATGAACATATCATACAATTTGAAGTTCAGATGTTCTGAGACACTTTCTTGATGGAAATTTATTTTGAAAAAGAATTCTTTTAGAAAATCTTGTTTTCAACTCTGTTCAGTCTGAATCGTCGTTTAAGAGCATAGAAATGAGTAAATGCAGCTTACAGGAAGTATAGTGATGAAAGCTTCAGGTATTCATGAACATATCATATAATTTGAATTTCTGATGTTCTAAGAGGCTTTCTTGATGGAAAATATAGAAAAATGAATTCTTTAAGAAAATCAAGTTTTCAACTCTGTTCAGTCTGAAACGTCGTTTAAGAGCATAAAAAGGGGTAACTGCAGCTTACGGGCAGCATTAAAGCTTCAGGTATTCATGAAAATATCAACAATTCGTAATTCCGATGTGCTGAGACACTTTCTTGATGGAAAATTAAAAGAAAATAGTTCTTTAAGAAAATCAAGTTTTCAACTCTGTTCAGTCTAAAACGTCGTTTAACAGTATAAAAACGAGTAAATGCAACTTACTGACAGTATAGTGACGAAAGCTTCAGGTATTCATGAACATATCATACAATTTGAAGTTCCGATGTTTTAAGACGCTTTCTTGATGGAAAATATAAAAAAAATGAATTCTTTAAGAAAATCTAGTTTTCAACACTGTTCAGTGTGAAACGTCGATTAAGAACATACAAATGAGTAAATGCAGATTACGGGCAGAGGTGACAAGTAACGAAGTACAAATACTTCGTTACTCTACTTAAGTAGGAATTTTGAGTATCTATACTTTACAGGAGTATTTTTTTTTCAGACTACTTTTTACTTCTACTCCTTACTTTTTCACGCAAATATCTGTACTTTCTACTCCCTACTTTTTAAAAAATAGCCTCGTTACTATTTCATTTTGGTTTGTTTTTCATTCCGGTTAGCCAGATAAATCGCGCCATCCGAATAGAGTGAATTTGATTGTGGTTGGAAGAGAAGTATATACCTTTCCGACACCCTATTGTTTTTTTACGCGATGCACCTGAACATGACACGAATCAACCGTTACAATCGCGTCACTCTCAAGCAAGGACAGCAGAGAAGCCGATTGCAAATATGTCCGTCTCGGAGAACGCGCGACGAGAAATACGCGCCGCCGAATATCTGTTGTGCCGGGAGGGACAGTCACGTTCAATGCGTGAGACTTGAGAGCCCCGATACTTCCGTCTCTCTGCTCCTCTCTGCCGGCGGTTCCCCTGTCGCGCGAGTTTCTCCAGCGACTGTCTGTTTGGGGTAAATAGGATGTCTATACAGCTGATAGGTTTACAGATGCGCTCCATAGCGGGGAGTTTAAAAAGGAACCAACGCGCCTATGACTTTTTTTTTGCCGTGAGATATGGCTGGTATGGACTTTTTTCAACATACATATTACAATACTTATAGGCAACTAGTTATTATCATGTCTTCCGCTCCATGAAATGCATGTTAATGCTCAGTAGTACACATATGGTACTTTAATGTATTGCATTGTAATAAAATGTGATCATTTTCAATGGGCATATATATGCAGCTGAAACAGGTAGTGCATCCCACATTTTTCAATATACCATTTTAATACAACATTATGGCCTTGAGAAAAATGATTGTTTTGGGGGGAGGTGGCGTAGTGCACTATAGGCCCCTGAGACGCGGCTTAAGAAATCGTACTGAATGGGAAAAAGAAATTCCCCTTACATTACTTTTACTGTTTTACTTTTAAGTAGTTTTGAAACCCAGTACTTTTATACTTTTACTTAAGTAAAAAGCTTGAGTTGATACTTCTACTTTTACAAAAGTATTTCTATATCCTAGTATCTATACTTCTACTAAACTCTCCTGTTGCCTTCTGGGTCAAAAAGACCCACGTTGGAGTGTTTATGTATTTGTGTGTATCGCGGTCTCAGGGTCACAAAATGATCCACGACCAGTGTATACGTATGCATGCATGCATGTACTTACGTATGAATCCCTAAAGCCCGTCGTCCTCGGGTCAAAACGACTCGCGTCTTTCCACCGAGCCCTCGCCGTCTCCCTGGGGTCTGTTCTACCCTCGAGTTTGAGCGAGCCCTCGGCCTCGTCCCCCGAGTCAAACTGACCCGTGTTTATCTCCGAGCTCCAGGCCCCCGTCCCCCGGGTCAGAATGACCCGCGTTTATCGCCGAGCTCACGGCCTCGTCCCACGGGGTCAGACTGACCCGCGTATATCGCTGAGCTCCCGGCCTCGTCACCGGGGTCAGAATGACCCGCGTCTATCGCCGAACTCCTGGCCCCGTCCCTGGGGTCTAAATGACCCGCGTATATCGCCGAGCTCCCGGCCTCGTCCCCGGCCTCGTCCCCGGGGTCAGAATGACCTGCGTATATCACCGAGCTCCCGGCCTAGTCCCCGGGGTCTAAATGACCTGCATTTATCGCCGAGCTCCCGGGCCCCGTCCCCGGGGTCAGAATGACCCGCGTTTATCGTCGAGCTCTCGGCCCGCGTCCCCCGTGGTCAGAATGAACCTCGTTTATAGCCGAGCTCCCGGCCTCGCTGTCGTCCCCGGGGTCAGAATGACCCGTGAGCCCTCGGCCTCGTCCTCGGGTCGAAACGACCCAAGTTTTACGTTTTATTACAAGTCATCCCGTATGCTAAATGTAAAAAATAAATAAATAAATGATACAAATAAAGACATGACAAGACAGTTGCATTTTATTGTTTTCTTTCTTACATTTATTTAGTCATCACCATTGTTACAAGCAACGAGCCAAGACGCGTGACGTCATTTCGTACGTGTCCAGATTGTAAAGCCCTCTGAGGCGTTTACACAAAAAAAAGAAAATAATAATGTGTATTTGTTATTCTGAGCTATTCAAAATAACCTGAACTGATTCAAATTGAAATGCGGTGTCACAAGTTATTATGTGCGAATAAGGACACTATGAAAGGGGTGTACTTATACGCTGTATTTATACACAATTTATTCACATCTGCGTAATCCCGCGGTCGGCTTCGTTGGTGCGCTCGCGCTGATCGAAGGCTCTTTAGCCAAGACGCGTGACGTCATTTCGTACGTGTCCAGATTGTAAAGCCCTCTGAGGCGTTTACAAAAAAAAGAAAATAATAATAATAATGTGTATTTGTTATTCTGAGCTATTCAAAATAAACTGAATTGATTCAAATTGAAGTGAGGTGTCACAGGTTATTATGTGCGAATAAGGACACTATGAAAGGGGTGTACTTATACGCTGTATTTATACACAATTTATTCACATCTGCGTAATCCCGCGGTCGGCTTCGTTGGTGCGCTCGCTCTGATCGAAGGCTCTTTAGCCAAGACGCGTGACGTCATTTCGTACGTGTCCAGATTGTAAAGCCCTCTGAGGCGTTTACAAAAAAAAGAAAATAATAATAATAATGTGTATTTGTTATTCTGAGCTATTCAAAATAAACTGAATTGATTCAAATTGAAATGAGGTGTCACAAGTTATTATGTGCGAATAAGGACACTATGAAAGGGGTGTACTTATACGCTGTATTTATACACAATTTATTCACATCTGCGTAATCCCGCGGTCGGCTTCGTTGGTGCGCTCGCGCTGATCGAAGGCTCTTTAGCCAAGACGCGTGACGTCATTTCGTACGTGTCCAGATTGTAATGCCCTCTGAGGCGTTTACAAAAAATAGAAAATAATAATAATAATAATGTGTATTTTTTATTCTGAGCTATTCAAAATAAACTGAATTGATTCAAATTGAAATGCGGTGTCACAAGTTATTATGTGCGAATAAGGACACTATGAAAGGGGTGTACTTATACGCTGTATTTATACACAATTTATTCACATCTGCGTAATCCCGCGGTCGGCTTCGTTGGTGTGCTCGCGCTGATCGAAGGCTCTTTAGCAAAGACAGATTGACCCCGAAGGACACCCGGTGTGCGAGGAATGAGTGAGGACAACACTAGGGTTAAGTAATTAATGTGAATACTTTTGACACCGCTGCTTACGGGCAGTATGAAAGCTTAAGTATTAATGAAAGTATCATACAATTTGAAGTTCTGATGTACTGAGACACTTTATTTATGGAACGGTTAAAAAAAAAAGAATTGTTTAACAAAATGTAGTTTTCAACTCCGTTTACCCTAAAATGTCGTGTATGAAAATGAGTGAATGCAGCTTTCGGGCAGTAGAGAAATGGAAGCTTCAGGTATTCATTAAAAGCTCATTTAATTGGTAGTTCCGCTATTTTGAAACTTTTCTTGATGGAAAATTAAAAAAATTTAAAAAAAAATTCTTTAAGAAAATCTAGTTTTCAACTCTGTTCAGTCTGTAACGTCGTTTAAGAGCATAAAAATTGGTAACTGCAGCTCACGGGCAGTATAGTGATGAAAGCTTCAGGTTTCATGAACATATTACACAATTTGATGTTCCCATGTTCTGAGACACTTTCTTGATTGGAAATTTTAAAAAAAGAATTCTTTTAGAAAATCTTGTTTTCAACTCTGTTCAGTCTGAATCGTCGTTTAAGAGCATAAAAACGAGTAAATGCAGCTTACGGGACGTATAGTGATGAAAGCGTCAGGTATTCATGAACATATCATATAATTTGAATTTCTGATGCTCTAAGAGGCTTTCTAGATGGAAAATATAAAAAAAATGAATTCTTTAAGAAAATCTAGTTTTCAACTCTGTTCAGTTTAAAACGTCGTTTAAGAGCATAAAAATGAGTTACTGCAGCTCACGGGCAGTATAGTGATGAAAGCTTCAGGTATTCATGAACATATCATACAATTTGAAGTTCAGATATTCTGAGACACTTTCTTGATGGAAATTTATTTTTAAAAAGAATTCTTTTAGAAAATCTTGTTTTCAACTCTGTTCAATGTGAATCGTCGTTTAAGAGCATAAAAATGGGTAACTGCAGCTCACGGGCTTTATAGTGATGAAAGCTTCAGGTTTCATGAACATATTACACAATTTGATGTTCCCATGTTCTGAGACACTTTCTTGATGGAAAATATTTTAAAAAAGAATTCTTTAACAAAAATCTAGTTTTCAACTCTGTTCAGTCTGAAACGTCGTTTAAGAGCATAAAAATGAGTTACTGCAGCTCACAGCCAGTATAGTGATGAAAGCTTCAGGTATTCATGAACATATCATATAATTTGAATTTCTGATGTTCTCAGAGGCTTTCTTTATGGAAAATATAGAAAAATTAATACTTTAAGAAAATCAAGTTTTCAACTCTGTTCAGTCTGAAACGTCGTTTAAGAGCATAAAAATGAGTAAATGCAGCTTACGAGCAGTATAGTGATGAACGCTTTAGGTAATTAAGAAAGTATCATACAATTTGAAGTTCCGATGTTCTGAGACACATTCTTGATTGGAAATTTTAAAAAAAAAGAATTCTTTCAGAAATTCTTGTTTTCAACTCTGTTCAGTCTGAATCGTCGTTTAAGAGCATAAAAATGGGTAACTGCAGCTCACGGGCTTTATAGTGATGAAAGCTTCAGGTTTCATGAACATATTACACAATTTGATGTTCCCATGTTCTGAGACACTTTCTTGATGGAAAATATTTAAAAAAAGAATACTTTAAGAAAATCTAGTTTTCAACTCTGTTCAGTCTGAAACGTCGTTTAAGAGCATAAAAATGAGTTACTGCAGCTCACAGCCAGTATAGTGATGAAAGCTTCAGGTATTCATGAACACATCATATAATTTGAATTTCTGATGTTCTCAGAGGCTTTCTTTATGGAAAATATAGAAAAATTAATACTTTAAGAAAATCAAGTTTTCAACTCTGTTCAGTCTGAAACGTCGTTTAAGAGCATAAAAATGGGTAACTGCATCTTACGGGCAGCATTAAAGCTTCAGGTATTCATGAAATTATCAACAATTCGTAATTCTGATGTGCTGAGACACTTTCTTGATGGAAAATTAAAAGAAAATAGTTCTTTAAGAAAATTTAGTTTTCAACTCTGTTCAGTCTGAAACGTCGTTTAAGAGCATAAAAATGAGTAAATGCAGCTTACGAGCAGTATAGTGATGAACGCTTCAGGTAATTAAGAAAGTAGCATACAATTTGAAGTTCCGATGTTCTGAGACACATTCTTGATTGGAAATTGAAAAAAAAGAATTCTTTTAGAAATTCTTGTTTTCAACTCTGTTCAGTCTGAATCGTCGTTTAAGAGCATAAAAATGAGTAAATGCAGCTTACGGGACGTATAGTGATGAAAGCTTCAGGTATTCATGAACATATCATATAATTTGAAGTTCAAATGTTCTAAGAGGCTTTATTGATGGAAAATATAAAAAAATGAATTCTTTAACCCTCGTGTGGCCTCACCGATCCGTACGCATCCCATGTCCTGCGGGTCAAACTGCCCAATGTCCTTTCATCTGGAGCCTTCGATAAGTGGGCGCTCACACCACTTGCATACTTGCATAGTGTTGATGACACACTCGGGTCAGTTTGACCCAAAGACAACGGCAGGGGCTCGGTGACACACAAGGGTCATTTTGACACAAGGTCAACATCAGCGGCTCGGTGACACACTCGGGTCATTTTGACCCAAGGACACCATCAGGGGCTCGGTGACAGACGAGGGTCATTTTGACCCAAGGACAACGGCAGAGTGTTGATGACACACAAGGGTCATTTTGACCCAAGGACAACGGCAGGGGCTCGGTGACACACAAGGGTCATTTTGACCCAAGGACAACATCAGGGGCTCGGTGACACACTCGGGTCATTTTGACCCAAGGACAACATCAGGGGCTCGGTGACACACTCGGGTCATTTAGACCCAAGGACAACGGCAGAGTGCCGATGACACACAAGGGTCATTTCGACCCAAGGACAACGGCGGGGGCTTGGTGACGATCAACGGTCATGTTGACCCAAGGACAACGACGGGGGGCTTGGTGACGATCGACGGTCATTGTGACCCAAGGACAAATGCAGAGCGGTTCCAACTGTAGCATCTCCGAGCACGTAGGATCTTGGGAAGGCACTTCTCTGAATCAGTTGGGGGACTTTCCGACAGTTCCGACGGTCCTAACCTCGAGCTCGTGGGACCTCCGGGACACAATTATCTGAATTGGCCATTTTGTTTTCACTTCTTCCGCCAGCGCGAACCAAAGTCCGGAGAGACACGGGTTTGCTGCGCTGCCACTACTACGGCCGTCGCGGTTCCAACGATCCCTGCGCCGAGCTCGTGGGACCTCGGGAAGGCACTTTTTTAAAAATCGGCCATTTTGTTTTTGCTTCTTCGGCTTGTGAAGCTTTCACAGAATGTCGGAAGGACACGAGTTGGCTGCGCTCCCACTAATACGGCCGTCGCGGTTCCAACGATCCCTCCGTCGAGCTCGTGGGACCTCGGGAAGGCACTTTTTTCTAATCGGCCATTTTGTTTTTGCTTCTTCGGCTCGTGCGGCTTTCACGCAAAGTCGGAAGGACACGAGTTGGCTGCGCTCCCACTGGTACGGCCGTCGCGGTTCCAAAGATCCCTTCGCCGAGCTCTTGGGACCTCGGGAAGACAGTTTTTTTCAAATCGGCCATTTTGTTTTTGCTTCTTCGGCTCGTGTAGCTGTAACAGAAAGTCGGAAGGACACGGGTTCGCTGCGCTCCCACTAATACGGCCGTCGCGGTTCCACCGATCCCTTCGCCGAGCTCGTGGGACCACGGGAAGGCACTTTTTTCAAATCGGCCATTTTGTTTTTGCTTCTTCGGCTTGTGTAGCTGTAACAGAAAGTCGGAAGGACACGGGTTCGCTGCGCTCCCACTAATACGGCCGTCGCGGATCCAACGATCCCTTCGGCGAGCTCGTGGGACCACGGGAAGGCACTTTTTTCAAATCGGCCATTTTGCTTTTGCTTCTTCGGCTCGTGTAGCTGTAACAGAAAGTTGGAAGGACACAGGTTCACTGCGCTCCCACTGGTACGGCCGTCGCGGTTCCAACGATCCCTTCGCCGAGCTCTTGGGACCTCGGGAAGACAGTTTTTTTCAAATCGGCCATTTTGTTTTTGCTTCTTCGGCTCGTGTAGCTGTAACAGAAAGTCGGAAGGACACGGGTTCGCTGCGCTCCCACTAATACGGCCGTCGCGGTTCCACCGATCCCTTCGCCGAGCTCGTGGGACCACGGGAAGGCACTTTTTTCAAATCGGCCATTTTGTTTTTGCTTCTTCGGCTTGTGTAGCTGTAACAGAAAGTCGGAAGGACACGGGTTCGCTGCGCTCCCACTAATACGGCCGTCGCAGATCCAACGATCCCTTCGGCGAGCTCGTGGGACCACGGGAAGGCACTTTTTTCAAATCGGCCATTTTGTTTTTGCTTCTTCGGCTCGTGTAGCTGTAACAGAAAGTTGGAAGGACACGGGTTCGCTGCGCTCCCACTAATACGGCCGTCACGATTCCAAGGATCCCTTCGCCGAGCTCGTGGGACCACGGGAAGGCACTTTTTTCAAATCGGCCATTTTGTTTTTGCTTCTTCGGCTTGTGTAGCTGTAACAGAAAGTCGGAAGGACACGGGTTCGCTGCGCTCCCACTAATACGGCCGTCGCGATTCCAACGATCCCTTCGCCGAGCTCGTGGGACCTCGGGAAGGCACTTTTTTCAAGTCGGCCATTTTGTTTTTGCTTCTTAGGCTCGTGCGGCTTTCACGCAATGTCGGACGGACTCGAGTTTTCGGCCTCCCACTAATACGGCCGTCGCGGTTCCAACGATCCCCTCGCCGAGCTCGTGGGACCTCGGGAAGTCAGTCTTTTCAAATCGGCCATTTTGTTTTTGCTTCTTCGGCTCGTGCGGCTTTCACGCAAAGTCGGAAGGACTCGAGTTTGCTGCGCTCCCACTAATACGGATGTCACGATTCCAACGGTTCCGACCCCGAGCTCGTGAGACCTCGGGAAGGCACTTTTTGCAAATCGGCCATTTTGTTTTTGTTTCTTCGGCTCGTGCGGCTTTCACTGAAAGTCGGACGGACTTGAGTTTTCTGCCTCCCACTAATACGGCCGTCGCGGTTCCAACGATCCCCTCGCCGAGCTCGTGGGACCTCGGGAAGTCAGTTTTTTCAAATCGGCCATTTTGTTTTTGCTTCTTCGGCTCGTGCGGCTTTCACGCAAAGTCGGAAGGACTCGAGTTTGCTGCGCTCCCACTAATGCGGATGTCGCGATCCCAACGGTTCCGACCCCGAGCTCGTGAGGCCTCGGGAAGTCACTTTTTGCAAATCGGCCATTTTGTTTTTGTTTCTTCGGCTCGTGTGGCTTTCACTGAAAGTCGGAGGGACTCGAGTTTTCGGCCTCCCACTAATACGGCCGTCGCGGTTCCAACGATCCCCTCGCCGAGCTCGTGGGACCTCGGGAAGTCAGGTTTTTCAAATTGGCCATTTTGTTTTTGCTTCTTCGGCTCGTGCGGCTTTCACGCAAAGTCGGAAGGACTAGAGTTCGCTGCCTCCAACTAATACGGCCGTCGCGGTTCCAACGCACCCGTCGCCGAGCTCGTGGGACCTCTGGAAGGCACTTTTTTCAAATCGGCCATTTTGTTTTTGCTTCTTCGGCTCGTGCGGCTTTCACGCAATGTCGGACGGACTCGAGTTTTCGGCCTCCCACTAATACGGCCGTCGCGGTTCCAACGATCCCCTCGCCGAGCTCGTGGGACCTCGGGAAGTCAGTCTTTTCAAATCGGCCATTTTGTTTTTGCTTCTTCGGCTCGTGCGGCTTTCACGCAAAGTCGGAAGGACTCGAGTTTGCTGCGCTCCCACTAATGCGGATGTCGCGATCCCAACGGTTCCGACCCCGAGCTCGTGAGGCCTCGGGAAGTCACTTTTTGCAAATCGGCCATTTTGTTTTTGTTTCTTCGGCTCGTGTGGCTTTCACTGAAAGTCGGAGGGACTCGAGTTTTCTGCCTCCCACTAATACGGCCGTCGCGGTTCCAACGATCCCCTCGCCGAGCTCGTGGGACCTCGGGAAGTCAGGTTTTTCAAATTGGCCATTTTGTTTTTGCTTCTTCGGCTCGTGCGGCTTTCACGCAAAGTCGGAAGGACTCGAGTTTGCTGCGCTCCCACTAATACGGCCGTTGCGGTTCCAACGATCCCTTCGCCGAGCTCATGGGACCTCGGGAAGGCACTTTTTGCAAATCGGCCATTTTGTTTTTGTTTCTTCGGCTTGTGAGGCTTTCACAGAATGTCGGAAGGACACGACTTGGCTGCGCTCCCACTAATACGGCCGTCGCGGTTCCAACGATCCCCTCGCCTAGCTCGTGGGACCTCGGGAAGTCAGTTTTTTCAAATCGGCCATTTTGTTTTTGCTTCTTCGGCTCGTGCGGCTTTCACGCAAAGTTAGAAGTACACGACTTGGCTGCACTCCCACTAATACGGCCGTCGCGGTTCCAACGATCCCTTCGCCGAGCTGGTGGGACCTCGGGAAGGCACTTTTTGCAAATCGGCCATTTTGTTTTTGCTTCTTCGGCTCGTGCGGCTTTCACGCAAAGTCGGAAGGACTAGAGTTCGCTGCCTCCAACTAATATGGCCGTCGCGGTTCTAACGAACCCGTCGCCGAGCTCGTGGGACCTCTGGAAGGCACTTTTTTCAAATCGGCCATTTTGTTTTTGCTTCTTCGGCTTGTGAAGCTTTCACAGAATGAAATTGAAATGAGGTGTCACAAGTTATTATGTGCGAATAAGGACACTATGAAAGGGGTGTACTTATACGCTGTATTTATACACAATTTATTCACATCTGCTTAATCCCGCGGTCGGCTTCGTTGGTGCGCTCGCGCTGATCAAAGGCTCTTTAGCAAAGACAGATTGACCCCGCAGGACACGGGGTGTGCCAGGAATGAGTGAGGACAACATGAGGGTTAAGTAATTAATGTGAATACTTTTGACACCGCTGCTTACGGGCAATATGAAAGCTTAAGTATTTATAAAAGTATCATACAATTTGAAGGTCTGATGTGCTGAGACACTTTATTTATGGAACGGTTTAAAAAAAAAGAATTGTTTAAGAAAATGTAGTTTTCAACTCTGTTTAGCCTAAAATGTCGTGTATGAAAATTAGTAAATGCAGCTTTCGGGAAGTAGAGAAATGGAAGCTACAGGTATTCATTAAAAGCTCATTTAATTTGTAGTTCCGCTATTTTGAAACACTTTCTTCATGGAAAATTTTAAAAAAAAAAATCTTTAAGAAAATCTAGTTTTGAACTCATGAACATATCATATAATTTGAATTTCTGATGCTCTAAGAGGCTTTCTAGATGGAAAATATAAAAAATTGAATTCTTTAAGAAAATCTAGTTTTCAACTCTGTTCAGTGTAAAACGTCGTTTAAGAGCATAAAAATGAGTTACTGCAGCTCACGGGCAGTATAGTGATGAACGCTTCAGGTATTCATGAACATATCATACAATTTGAAGTTCAGATGTTCTGAGACACTTTCTTGATGGAAATTTATTTTGAAAAAGAATTCTTTTAGAAAATCTTGTTTTCAAC
This sequence comes from Clinocottus analis, assembly GCF_023055335.1. NCBI lineage: Eukaryota > Metazoa > Chordata > Actinopteri > Perciformes > Cottidae > Clinocottus > Clinocottus analis. Next base: position 5,674,829 of record NW_027176153.1, read on the forward strand.
TCTGTTCAGTCTGAATCGTCGTTTAAGAGCATAAAAATGAGTAAATGCAGCTTACAGGAAGTATAGTGATGAAAGCTTCAGGTATTCATGAACATATCATATAATTTGAATTTCTGATGTTCTAAGAGGCTTTCTTGATGGAAAATATAGAAAAATGAATTCTTTAAGAAAATCAAGTTTTCAACTCTGTTCAGTCTGAAACGTCGTTTAAGAGCATAAAAAGGGGTAACTGCAGCTTACGGGCAGCATTAAAGCTTCAGGTATTCATGAAAATATCAACAATTCGTAATTCCGATGTGCTGAGACACTTTCTTGATGGAAAATTAAAAGAAAATAGTTCTTTAAGAAAATCAAGTTTTCAACTCTGTTCAGTCTAAAACGTCGTTTAACAGTATAAAAACGAGTAAATGCAACTTACTGACAGTATAGTGACGAAAGCTTCAGGTATTCATGAACATATCATACAATTTGAAGTTCCGATGTTTTAAGACGCTTTCTTGATGGAAAATATAAAAAAAATGAATTCTTTAAGAAAATCTAGTTTTCAACACTGTTCAGTGTGAAACGTCGATTAAGAACATACAAATGAGTAAATGCAGATTACGGGCAGAGGTGACAAGTAACGAAGTACAAATACTTCGTTACTCTACTTAAGTAGGAATTTTGAGTATCTATACTTTACAGGAGTATTTTTTTTTCAGACTACTTTTTACTTCTACTCCTTACTTTTTCACGCAAATATCTGTACTTTCTACTCCCTACTTTTTAAAAAATAGCCTCGTTACTATTTCATTTTGGTTTGTTTTTCATTCCGGTTAGCCAGATAAATCGCGCCATCCGAATAGAGTGAATTTGATTGTGGTTGGAAGAGAAGTATATACCTTTCCGACACCCTATTGTTTTTTTACGCGATGCACCTGAACATGACACGAATCAACCGTTACAATCGCGTCACTCTCAAGCAAGGACAGCAGAGAAGCCGATTGCAAATATGTCCGTCTCGGAGAACGCGCGACGAGAAATACGCGCCGCCGAATATCTGTTGTGCCGGGAGGGACAGTCACGTTCAATGCGTGAGACTTGAGAGCCCCGATACTTCCGTCTCTCTGCTCCTCTCTGCCGGCGGTTCCCCTGTCGCGCGAGTTTCTCCAGCGACTGTCTGTTTGGGGTAAATAGGATGTCTATACAGCTGATAGGTTTACAGATGCGCTCCATAGCGGGGAGTTTAAAAAGGAACCAACGCGCCTATGACTTTTTTTTTGCCGTGAGATATGGCTGGTATGGACTTTTTTCAACATACATATTACAATACTTATAGGCAACTAGTTATTATCATGTCTTCCGCTCCATGAAATGCATGTTAATGCTCAGTAGTACACATATGGTACTTTAATGTATTGCATTGTAATAAAATGTGATCATTTTCAATGGGCATATATATGCAGCTGAAACAGGTAGTGCATCCCACATTTTTCAATATACCATTTTAATACAACATTATGGCCTTGAGAAAAATGATTGTTTTGGGGGGAGGTGGCGTAGTGCACTATAGGCCCCTGAGACGCGGCTTAAGAAATCGTACTGAATGGGAAAAAGAAATTCCCCTTACATTACTTTTACTGTTTTACTTTTAAGTAGTTTTGAAACCCAGTACTTTTATACTTTTACTTAAGTAAAAAGCTTGAGTTGATACTTCTACTTTTACAAAAGTATTTCTATATCCTAGTATCTATACTTCTACTAAACTCTCCTGTTGCCTTCTGGGTCAAAAAGACCCACGTTGGAGTGTTTATGTATTTGTGTGTATCGCGGTCTCAGGGTCACAAAATGATCCACGACCAGTGTATACGTATGCATGCATGCATGTACTTACGTATGAATCCCTAAAGCCCGTCGTCCTCGGGTCAAAACGACTCGCGTCTTTCCACCGAGCCCTCGCCGTCTCCCTGGGGTCTGTTCTACCCTCGAGTTTGAGCGAGCCCTCGGCCTCGTCCCCCGAGTCAAACTGACCCGTGTTTATCTCCGAGCTCCAGGCCCCCGTCCCCCGGGTCAGAATGACCCGCGTTTATCGCCGAGCTCACGGCCTCGTCCCACGGGGTCAGACTGACCCGCGTATATCGCTGAGCTCCCGGCCTCGTCACCGGGGTCAGAATGACCCGCGTCTATCGCCGAACTCCTGGCCCCGTCCCTGGGGTCTAAATGACCCGCGTATATCGCCGAGCTCCCGGCCTCGTCCCCGGCCTCGTCCCCGGGGTCAGAATGACCTGCGTATATCACCGAGCTCCCGGCCTAGTCCCCGGGGTCTAAATGACCTGCATTTATCGCCGAGCTCCCGGGCCCCGTCCCCGGGGTCAGAATGACCCGCGTTTATCGTCGAGCTCTCGGCCCGCGTCCCCCGTGGTCAGAATGAACCTCGTTTATAGCCGAGCTCCCGGCCTCGCTGTCGTCCCCGGGGTCAGAATGACCCGTGAGCCCTCGGCCTCGTCCTCGGGTCGAAACGACCCAAGTTTTACGTTTTATTACAAGTCATCCCGTATGCTAAATGTAAAAAATAAATAAATAAATGATACAAATAAAGACATGACAAGACAGTTGCATTTTATTGTTTTCTTTCTTACATTTATTTAGTCATCACCATTGTTACAAGCAACGAGCCAAGACGCGTGACGTCATTTCGTACGTGTCCAGATTGTAAAGCCCTCTGAGGCGTTTACACAAAAAAAAGAAAATAATAATGTGTATTTGTTATTCTGAGCTATTCAAAATAACCTGAACTGATTCAAATTGAAATGCGGTGTCACAAGTTATTATGTGCGAATAAGGACACTATGAAAGGGGTGTACTTATACGCTGTATTTATACACAATTTATTCACATCTGCGTAATCCCGCGGTCGGCTTCGTTGGTGCGCTCGCGCTGATCGAAGGCTCTTTAGCCAAGACGCGTGACGTCATTTCGTACGTGTCCAGATTGTAAAGCCCTCTGAGGCGTTTACAAAAAAAAGAAAATAATAATAATAATGTGTATTTGTTATTCTGAGCTATTCAAAATAAACTGAATTGATTCAAATTGAAGTGAGGTGTCACAGGTTATTATGTGCGAATAAGGACACTATGAAAGGGGTGTACTTATACGCTGTATTTATACACAATTTATTCACATCTGCGTAATCCCGCGGTCGGCTTCGTTGGTGCGCTCGCTCTGATCGAAGGCTCTTTAGCCAAGACGCGTGACGTCATTTCGTACGTGTCCAGATTGTAAAGCCCTCTGAGGCGTTTACAAAAAAAAGAAAATAATAATAATAATGTGTATTTGTTATTCTGAGCTATTCAAAATAAACTGAATTGATTCAAATTGAAATGAGGTGTCACAAGTTATTATGTGCGAATAAGGACACTATGAAAGGGGTGTACTTATACGCTGTATTTATACACAATTTATTCACATCTGCGTAATCCCGCGGTCGGCTTCGTTGGTGCGCTCGCGCTGATCGAAGGCTCTTTAGCCAAGACGCGTGACGTCATTTCGTACGTGTCCAGATTGTAATGCCCTCTGAGGCGTTTACAAAAAATAGAAAATAATAATAATAATAATGTGTATTTTTTATTCTGAGCTATTCAAAATAAACTGAATTGATTCAAATTGAAATGCGGTGTCACAAGTTATTATGTGCGAATAAGGACACTATGAAAGGGGTGTACTTATACGCTGTATTTATACACAATTTATTCACATCTGCGTAATCCCGCGGTCGGCTTCGTTGGTGTGCTCGCGCTGATCGAAGGCTCTTTAGCAAAGACAGATTGACCCCGAAGGACACCCGGTGTGCGAGGAATGAGTGAGGACAACACTAGGGTTAAGTAATTAATGTGAATACTTTTGACACCGCTGCTTACGGGCAGTATGAAAGCTTAAGTATTAATGAAAGTATCATACAATTTGAAGTTCTGATGTACTGAGACACTTTATTTATGGAACGGTTAAAAAAAAAAGAATTGTTTAACAAAATGTAGTTTTCAACTCCGTTTACCCTAAAATGTCGTGTATGAAAATGAGTGAATGCAGCTTTCGGGCAGTAGAGAAATGGAAGCTTCAGGTATTCATTAAAAGCTCATTTAATTGGTAGTTCCGCTATTTTGAAACTTTTCTTGATGGAAAATTAAAAAAATTTAAAAAAAAATTCTTTAAGAAAATCTAGTTTTCAACTCTGTTCAGTCTGTAACGTCGTTTAAGAGCATAAAAATTGGTAACTGCAGCTCACGGGCAGTATAGTGATGAAAGCTTCAGGTTTCATGAACATATTACACAATTTGATGTTCCCATGTTCTGAGACACTTTCTTGATTGGAAATTTTAAAAAAAGAATTCTTTTAGAAAATCTTGTTTTCAACTCTGTTCAGTCTGAATCGTCGTTTAAGAGCATAAAAACGAGTAAATGCAGCTTACGGGACGTATAGTGATGAAAGCGTCAGGTATTCATGAACATATCATATAATTTGAATTTCTGATGCTCTAAGAGGCTTTCTAGATGGAAAATATAAAAAAAATGAATTCTTTAAGAAAATCTAGTTTTCAACTCTGTTCAGTTTAAAACGTCGTTTAAGAGCATAAAAATGAGTTACTGCAGCTCACGGGCAGTATAGTGATGAAAGCTTCAGGTATTCATGAACATATCATACAATTTGAAGTTCAGATATTCTGAGACACTTTCTTGATGGAAATTTATTTTTAAAAAGAATTCTTTTAGAAAATCTTGTTTTCAACTCTGTTCAATGTGAATCGTCGTTTAAGAGCATAAAAATGGGTAACTGCAGCTCACGGGCTTTATAGTGATGAAAGCTTCAGGTTTCATGAACATATTACACAATTTGATGTTCCCATGTTCTGAGACACTTTCTTGATGGAAAATATTTTAAAAAAGAATTCTTTAACAAAAATCTAGTTTTCAACTCTGTTCAGTCTGAAACGTCGTTTAAGAGCATAAAAATGAGTTACTGCAGCTCACAGCCAGTATAGTGATGAAAGCTTCAGGTATTCATGAACATATCATATAATTTGAATTTCTGATGTTCTCAGAGGCTTTCTTTATGGAAAATATAGAAAAATTAATACTTTAAGAAAATCAAGTTTTCAACTCTGTTCAGTCTGAAACGTCGTTTAAGAGCATAAAAATGAGTAAATGCAGCTTACGAGCAGTATAGTGATGAACGCTTTAGGTAATTAAGAAAGTATCATACAATTTGAAGTTCCGATGTTCTGAGACACATTCTTGATTGGAAATTTTAAAAAAAAAGAATTCTTTCAGAAATTCTTGTTTTCAACTCTGTTCAGTCTGAATCGTCGTTTAAGAGCATAAAAATGGGTAACTGCAGCTCACGGGCTTTATAGTGATGAAAGCTTCAGGTTTCATGAACATATTACACAATTTGATGTTCCCATGTTCTGAGACACTTTCTTGATGGAAAATATTTAAAAAAAGAATACTTTAAGAAAATCTAGTTTTCAACTCTGTTCAGTCTGAAACGTCGTTTAAGAGCATAAAAATGAGTTACTGCAGCTCACAGCCAGTATAGTGATGAAAGCTTCAGGTATTCATGAACACATCATATAATTTGAATTTCTGATGTTCTCAGAGGCTTTCTTTATGGAAAATATAGAAAAATTAATACTTTAAGAAAATCAAGTTTTCAACTCTGTTCAGTCTGAAACGTCGTTTAAGAGCATAAAAATGGGTAACTGCATCTTACGGGCAGCATTAAAGCTTCAGGTATTCATGAAATTATCAACAATTCGTAATTCTGATGTGCTGAGACACTTTCTTGATGGAAAATTAAAAGAAAATAGTTCTTTAAGAAAATTTAGTTTTCAACTCTGTTCAGTCTGAAACGTCGTTTAAGAGCATAAAAATGAGTAAATGCAGCTTACGAGCAGTATAGTGATGAACGCTTCAGGTAATTAAGAAAGTAGCATACAATTTGAAGTTCCGATGTTCTGAGACACATTCTTGATTGGAAATTGAAAAAAAAGAATTCTTTTAGAAATTCTTGTTTTCAACTCTGTTCAGTCTGAATCGTCGTTTAAGAGCATAAAAATGAGTAAATGCAGCTTACGGGACGTATAGTGATGAAAGCTTCAGGTATTCATGAACATATCATATAATTTGAAGTTCAAATGTTCTAAGAGGCTTTATTGATGGAAAATATAAAAAAATGAATTCTTTAACCCTCGTGTGGCCTCACCGATCCGTACGCATCCCATGTCCTGCGGGTCAAACTGCCCAATGTCCTTTCATCTGGAGCCTTCGATAAGTGGGCGCTCACACCACTTGCATACTTGCATAGTGTTGATGACACACTCGGGTCAGTTTGACCCAAAGACAACGGCAGGGGCTCGGTGACACACAAGGGTCATTTTGACACAAGGTCAACATCAGCGGCTCGGTGACACACTCGGGTCATTTTGACCCAAGGACACCATCAGGGGCTCGGTGACAGACGAGGGTCATTTTGACCCAAGGACAACGGCAGAGTGTTGATGACACACAAGGGTCATTTTGACCCAAGGACAACGGCAGGGGCTCGGTGACACACAAGGGTCATTTTGACCCAAGGACAACATCAGGGGCTCGGTGACACACTCGGGTCATTTTGACCCAAGGACAACATCAGGGGCTCGGTGACACACTCGGGTCATTTAGACCCAAGGACAACGGCAGAGTGCCGATGACACACAAGGGTCATTTCGACCCAAAGACAACGGCGGGGGCTTGGTGACGATCAACGGTCATGTTGACCCAAGGACAACGACGGGGGGCTTGGTGACGATCGACGGTCATTGTGACCCAAGGACAAATGCAGAGCGGTTCCAACTGTAGCATCTCCGAGCACGTAGGATCTTGGGAAGGCACTTCTCTGAATCAGTTGGGGGACTTTCCGACAGTTCCGACGGTCCTAACCTCGAGCTCGTGGGACCTCCGGGACACAATTATCTGAATTGGCCATTTTGTTTTCACTTCTTCCGCCAGCGCGAACCAAAGTCCGGAGAGACACGGGTTTGCTGCGCTGCCACTACTACGGCCGTCGCGGTTCCAACGATCCCTGCGCCGAGCTCGTGGGACCTCGGGAAGGCACTTTTTTAAAAATCGGCCATTTTGTTTTTGCTTCTTCGGCTTGTGAAGCTTTCACAGAATGTCGGAAGGACACGAGTTGGCTGCGCTCCCACTAATACGGCCGTCGCGGTTCCAACGATCCCTCCGTCGAGCTCGTGGGACCTCGGGAAGGCACTTTTTTCTAATCGGCCATTTTGTTTTTGCTTCTTCGGCTCGTGCGGCTTTCACGCAAAGTCGGAAGGACACGAGTTGGCTGCGCTCCCACTGGTACGGCCGTCGCGGTTCCAAAGATCCCTTCGCCGAGCTCTTGGGACCTCGGGAAGACAGTTTTTTTCAAATCGGCCATTTTGTTTTTGCTTCTTCGGCTCGTGTAGCTGTAACAGAAAGTCGGAAGGACACGGGTTCGCTGCGCTCCCACTAATACGGCCGTCGCGGTTCCACCGATCCCTTCGCCGAGCTCGTGGGACCACGGGAAGGCACTTTTTTCAAATCGGCCATTTTGTTTTTGCTTCTTCGGCTTGTGTAGCTGTAACAGAAAGTCGGAAGGACACGGGTTCGCTGCGCTCCCACTAATACGGCCGTCGCGGATCCAACGATCCCTTCGGCGAGCTCGTGGGACCACGGGAAGGCACTTTTTTCAAATCGGCCATTTTGCTTTTGCTTCTTCGGCTCGTGTAGCTGTAACAGAAAGTTGGAAGGACACAGGTTCACTGCGCTCCCACTGGTACGGCCGTCGCGGTTCCAACGATCCCTTCGCCGAGCTCTTGGGACCTCGGGAAGACAGTTTTTTTCAAATCGGCCATTTTGTTTTTGCTTCTTCGGCTCGTGTAGCTGTAACAGAAAGTCGGAAGGACACGGGTTCGCTGCGCTCCCACTAATACGGCCGTCGCGGTTCCACCGATCCCTTCGCCGAGCTCGTGGGACCACGGGAAGGCACTTTTTTCAAATCGGCCATTTTGTTTTTGCTTCTTCGGCTTGTGTAGCTGTAACAGAAAGTCGGAAGGACACGGGTTCGCTGCGCTCCCACTAATACGGCCATCGCAGATCCAACGATCCCTTCGGCGAGCTCGTGGGACCACGGGAAGGCACTTTTTTCAAATCGGCCATTTTGTTTTTGCTTCTTCGGCTCGTGTAGCTGTAACAGAAAGTTGGAAGGACACGGGTTCGCTGCGCTCCCACTAATACGGCCGTCACGATTCCAACGATCCCTTCGCCGAGCTCGTGGGACCACGGGAAGGCACTTTTTTCAAATCGGCCATTTTGTTTTTGCTTCTTCGGCTTGTGTAGCTGTAACAGAAAGTCGGAAGGACACGGGTTCGCTGCGCTCCCACTAATACGGCCGTCGCGATTCCAACGATCCCTTCGCCGAGCTCGTGGGACCTCGGGAAGGCACTTTTTTCAAGTCGGCCATTTTGTTTTTGCTTCTTCGGCTCGTGCGGCTTTCACGCAATGTCGGACGGACTCGAGTTTTCGGCCTCCCACTAATACGGCCGTCGCGGTTCCAACGATCCCCTCGCCGAGCTCGTGGGACCTCGGGAAGTCAGTCTTTTCAAATCGGCCATTTTGTTTTTGCTTCTTCGGCTCGTGCGGCTTTCACGCAAAGTCGGAAGGACTCGAGTTTGCTGCGCTCCCACTAATACGGATGTCACGATTCCAACGGTTCCGACCCCGAGCTCGTGAGACCTCGGGAAGGTACTTTTTGCAAATCGGCCATTTTGTTTTTGTTTCTTCGGCTCGTGCGGCTTTCACTGAAAGTCGGACGGACTCGAGTTTTCTGCCTCCCACTAATACGGCCGTCGCGGTTCCAACGATCCCCTCGCCGAGCTCGTGGGACCTCGGGAAGTCAGTTTTTTCAAATCGGCCATTTTGTTTTTGCTTCTTCGGCTCGTGCGGCTTTCACGCAAAGTCGGAAGGACTCGAGTTTGCTGCGCTCCCACTAATGCGGATGTCGCGATCCCAACGGTTCCGACCCCGAGCTCGTGAGGCCTCGGGAAGTCACTTTTTGCAAATCGGCCATTTTGTTTTTGTTTCTTCGGCTCGTGTGGCTTTCACTGAAAGTCGGAGGGACTCGAGTTTTCGGCCTCCCACTAATACGGCCGTCGCGGTTCCAACGATCCCCTCGCCGAGCTCGTGGGACCTCGGGAAGTCAGGTTTTTCAAATTGGCCATTTTGTTTTTGCTTCTTCGGCTCGTGCGGCTTTCACGCAAAGTCGGACGGACTCGAGTTTTCGGCCTCCCACTAATACGGCCGTCGCGGTTCCAACGATCCCCTCGCCGAGCTCGTGGGACCTCGGGAAGTCAGTTTTTTCAAATCGGCCATTTTGTTTTTGCTTCTTTGGCTCGTGCGGCTTTCACGCAAAGTCGGAAGGACTCGAGTTTGCTGCGCTCCCACTAATACGGCCGTTGCGGTTCCAACGATCCCCTCGCCGAGCTCGTGGGACCTCGGGAAGTCAGGTTTTTCAAATTGGCCATTTTGTTTTTGCTTCTTCGGCTCGTGCGGCTTTCACGCAAAGTCGGACGGACTCGAGTTTTCGGCCTCCCACTAATACGGCCGTCGCGGTTCCAACGATCCCCTCGCCGAGCTCGTGGGACCTCGGGAAGTCAGTTTTTTCAAATCGGCCATTTTGTTTTTGCTTCTTCGGCTCGTGCGGCTTTCACGCAAAGTTGGAAGTACACGACTTGGCTGCACTCCCACTAATACGGCCGTCGCGGTTCCAACGATCCCCTCGCCGAGCTCGTGGGACCTCGGGAAGTCAGTTTTTTCAAATCGGCCATTTTGTTTTTGCTTCTTTGGCTCGTGCGGCTTTCACGCAAAGTCGGAAGGACTCGAGTTTGCTGCGCTCCCACTAATACGGCCGTTGCGGTTCCAACGATCCCTTCGCCGAGTTCGTGGGACCTCGGGAAGGCACTTTTTGCAAATCAGCCATTTTGTTTTTGCTTCTTCGGCTCGTGCGGCTTTCACGCAAAGTCGGAAGGACTAGAGTTCGCTGCCTCCAACTAATACGGCCGTCGCGGTTCCAACGCACCCGTCGCCGAGCTCGTGGGACCTCTGGAAGGCACTTTTTTCAAATCGGCCATTTTGTTTTTGCTTCTTCGGCTCGTGCGGCTTTCACGCAATGTCGGACGGACTCGAGTTTTCGGCCTCCCACTAATACGGCCGTCGCGGTTCCAACGATCCCCTCGCCGAGCTCGTGGGACCTCGGGAAGTCAGTCTTTTCAAATCGGCCATTTTGTTTTTGCTTCTTCGGCTCGTGCGGCTTTCACGCAAAGTCGGAAGGACTCGAGTTTGCTGCGCTCCCACTAATACGGATGTCGCGATCCCAACGGTTCCGACCCCGAGCTCGTGAGGCCTCGGGAAGTCACTTTTTGCAAATCGGCCATTTTGTTTTTGTTTCTTCGGCTCGTGTGGCTTTCACTGAAAGTCGGAGGGACTCGAGTTTTCTGCCTCCCACTAATACGGCCGTCGCGGTTCCAACGATCCCCTCGCCGAGCTCGTGGGACCTCGGGAAGTCAGGTTTTTCAAATCGGCCATTTTGTTTTTGCTTCTTCGGCTCGTTCGGCTTTCACGCAAAGTCGGACGGACTCGAGTTTTCGGCCTCCCACTAATACGGCCGTCGCGGTTCCAACGATCCCCTCGCCGAGCTCGTGGGACCTCGGGAAGTCAGTTTTTTCAAATCGGCCATTTTGTTTTTGCTTCTTCGGCTCGTGCGGCTTTCACGCAAAGTCGGAAGGACTCGAGTTTGCTGCGCTCCCACTAATGCGGATGTCGCGATCCCAACGGTTCCGACCCCGAGCTCGTGAGGCCTCGGGAAGTCACTTTTTGCAAGTCGGCCATTTTGTTTTTGTTTCTTCGGCTCGTGTGGCTTTCACTGAAAGTCGGAGGGACTCGAGTTTTCGGCCTCCCACTAATACGGCCGTCGCGGTTCCAACGATCCCCTCGCCGAGCTCGTGGGACCTCGGGAAGTCAGGTTTTTCAAATTGGCCATTTTGTTTTTGCTTCTTCGGCTCGTGCGGCTTTCACGCAAAGTCGGAAGGACTAGAGTTCGCTGCCTCCAACTAATACGGCCGTCGCGGTTCCAACGCACCCGTCGCCGAGCTCGTGGGACCTCTGGAAGGCACTTTTTTCAAATCGGCCATTTTGTTTTTGCTTCTTCGGCTCGTGCGGCTTTCACGCAATGTCGGACGGACTCGAGTTTTCGGCCTCCCACTAATACGGCCGTCGCGGTTCCAACGATCCCCTCGCCGAGCTCGTGGGACCTCGGGAAGTCAGTCTTTTCAAATCGGCCATTTTGTTTTTGCTTCTTCGGCTCGTGCGGCTTTCACGCAAAGTCGGAAGGACTCGAGTTTGCTGCGCTCCCACTAATGCGGATGTCGCGATCCCAACGGTTCCGACCCCGAGCTCGTGAGGCCTCGGGAAGTCACTTTTTGCAAATCGGCCATTTTGTTTTTGTTTCTTCGGCTCGTGTGGCTTTCACTGAAAGTCGGAGGGACTCGAGTTTTCTGCCTCCCACTAATACGGCCGTCGCGGTTCCAACGATCCCCTCGCCGAGCTCGTGGGACCTCGGGAAGTCAGGTTTTTCAAATTGGCCATTTTGTTTTTGCTTCTTCGGCTCGTGCGGCTTTCACGCAAAGTCGGAAGGACTCGAGTTTGCTGCGCTCCCACTAATACGGCCGTTGCGGTTCCAACGATCCCTTCGCCGAGCTCATGGGACCTCGGGAAGGCACTTTTTGCAAATCGGCCATTTTGTTTTTGTTTCTTCGGCTTGTGAGGCTTTCACAGAATGTCGGAAGGACACGACTTGGCTGCGCTCCCACTAATACGGCCGTCGCGGTTCCAACGATCCCCTCGCCTAGCTCGTGGGACCTCGGGAAGTCAGTTTTTTCAAATCGGCCATTTTGTTTTTGCTTCTTCGGCTCGTGCGGCTTTCACGCAAAGTTGGAAGTACACGACTTGGCTGCACTCCCACTAATACGGCCGTCGCGGTTCCAACGATCCCTTCGCCGAGCTGGTGGGACCTCGGGAAGGCACTTTTTGCAAATCGGCCATTTTGTTTTTGCTTCTTCGGCTCGTGCGGCTTTCACGCAAAGTCGGAAGGACTAGAGTTCGCTGCCTCCAACTAATATGGCCGTCGCGGTTCTAACGAACCCGTCGCCGAGCTCGTGGGACCTCTGGAAGGCACTTTTTTCAAATCGGCCATTTTGTTTTTGCTTCTTCGGCTTGTGAAGCTTTCACAGAATGAAATTGAAATGAGGTGTCACAAGTTATTATGTGCGAATAAGGACACTATGAAAGGGGTGTACTTATACGCTGTATTTATACACAATTTATTCACATCTGCTTAATCCCGCGGTCGGCTTCGTTGGTGCGCTCGCGCTGATCAAAGGCTCTTTAGCAAAGACAGATTGACCCCGCAGGACACCCGGTGTGCGAGGAATGAGTGAGGACAACACTAGGGTTAAGTAATTAATGTGAATACTTTTGACACCGCTGCTTACGGGCAATATGAAAGCTTAAGTATTTATAAAAGTATCATACAATTTGAAGGTCTGATGTGCTGAGACACTTTATTTATGGAACGGTTTAAAAAAAAAGAATTGTTTAAGAAAATGTAGTTTTCAACTCTGTTTAGCCTAAAATGTCGTGTATGAAAATTAGTAAATGCAGCTTTCGGGAAGTAGAGAAATGGAAGCTACAGGTATTCATTAAAAGCTCATTTAATTTGTAGTTCCGCTATTTTGAAACACTTTCTTCATGGAAAATTAAAAAAAAAAAATTCTTTAAGAAAATCTAGTTTTGAACTCATGAACATATCATATAATTTGAATTTCTGATGCTCTAAGAGGCTTTCTAGATGGAAAATATAAAAAATTGAATTCTTTAAGAAAATCTAGTTTTCAACTCTGTTCAGTGTAAAACGTCGTTTAAGAGCATAAAAATGAGTTACTGCAGCTCACGGGCAGTATAGTGATGAACGCTTCAGGTATTCATGAACATATCATACAATTTGAAGTTCAGATGTTCTGAGACACTTTCTTGATGGAAATTTATTTTGAAAAAGAATTCTTTTAGAAAATCTTGTTTTCAACTCTGTTCAGTCTGAATCGTCGTTTAAGAGCATAGAAATGAGTAAATGCAGCTTACAGGAAGTATAGTGATGAAAGCTTCAGGTATTCATGAACATATCATATAATTTGAATTTCTGATGTTCTAAGAGGCTTTCTTGATGGAAAATATAGAAAAATGAATTCTTTAAGAAAATCAAGTTTTCAACTCTGTTCAGTCTGAAACGTCGTTTAAGAGCATAAAAAGGGGTAACTGCAGCTTACGGGCAGCATTAAAGCTTCAGGTATTCATGAAAATATCAACAATTCGTAATTCCGATGTGCTGAGACACTTTCTTGATGGAAAATTAAAAGAAAATAGTTCTTTAAGAAAATCAAGTTTTCAACTCTGTTCAGTCTAAAACGTCGTTTAACAGTATAAAAACGAGTAAATGCAACTTACTGACAGTATAGTGACGAAAGCTTCAGGTATTCATGAACATATCATACAATTTGAAGTTCCGATGTTTTAAGACGCTTTCTTGATGGAAAATATAAAAAAAATGAATTCTTTAAGAAAATCTAGTTTTCAACACTGTTCAGTGTGAAACGTCGATTAAGAACATACAAATGAGTAAATGCAGATTACGGGCAGAGGTGACAAGTAACGAAGTACAAATACTTCGTTACTCTACTTAAGTAGGAATTTTGAGTATCTATACTTTACAGGAGTATTTTTTTTTCAGACTACTTTTTACTTCTACTCCTTACTTTTTCACGCAAATATCTGTACTTTCTACTCCCTACTTTTTAAAAAATAGCCTCGTTACTATTTCATTTTGGTTTGTTTTTCATTCCGGTTAGCCAGATAAATCGCGCCATCCGAATAGAGTGAATTTGATTGTGGTTGGAAGAGAAGTATATACCTTTCCGACACCCTATTGTTTTTTTACGCGATGCACCTGAACATGACACGAATCAACCGTTACAATCGCGTCACTCTCAAGCAAGGACAGCAGAGAAGCCGATTGCAAATATGTCCGTCTCGGAGAACGCGCGACGAGAAATACGCGCCGCCGAATATCTGTTGTGCCGGGAGGGACAGTCACGTTCAATGCGTGAGACTTGAGAGCCCCGATACTTCCGTCTCTCTGCTCCTCTCTGCCGGCGGTTCCCCTGTCGCGCGAGTTTCTCCAGCGACTGTCTGTTTGGGGTAAATAGGATGTCTATACAGCTGATAGGTTTACAGATGCGCTCCATAGCGGGGAGTTTAAAAAGGAACCAACGCGCCTATGACTTTTTTTTTGCCGTGAGATATTGCTGGTATGGACTTTTTTCAACATACATATTACAATACTTATAGGCAACTAGTTATTATCATGTCTTCCGCTCCATGAAATGCATGTTAATGCTCAGTAGTACACATATGGTACTTTAATGTATTGCATTGTAATAAAATGTGATCATTTTCAATGGGCATATATATGCAGCTGAAACAGGTAGTGCATCCCACATTTTTCAATATACCATTTTAATACAACATTATGGCCTTGAGAAAAATGATTGTTTTGGGGGGAGGTGGCGTAGTGCACTATAGGCCCCTGAGACGCGGCTTAAGAAATCGTACTGAATGGGAAAAAGAAATTCCCCTTACATTACTTTTACTGTTTTACTTTTAAGTAGTTTTGAAACCCAGTACTTTTATACTTTTACTTAAGTAAAAAGCTTGAGTTGATACTTCTACTTTTACAAAAGTATTTCTATATCCTAGTATCTATACTTCTACTAAACTCTCCTGTTGCCCTCTGGGTCAAAAAGACCCACGTTGGAGTGTTTATGTATTTGTGTGTATCGCGGTCTCAGGGTCACAAAATGATCCACGACCAGTGTATACGTATGCATGCATGCATGTACTTACGTATGAATCCCTAAAGCCCGTCGTCCTCGGGTCAAAACGACTCGCGTCTTTCCACCGAGCCCTCGCCGTCTCCCTGGGGTCTGTTCTACCCTCGAGTTTGAGCGAGCCCTCGGCCTCGTCCCCCGGGTCAAACTGACCCGTGTTTATCTCCGAGCTCCAGGCCCCCGTCCCCCGGGTCAGAATGACCCGCGTTTATCGCCGAGCTCACGGCCTCGTCCCACGGGGTCAGACTGACCCGCGTATATCGCTGAGCTCCCGGCCTCGTCACCGGGGTCAGAATGACCCGCGTCTATCGCCGAACTCCTGGCCCCGTCCCTGGGGTCTAAATGACCCGCGTATATCGCCGAGCTCCCGGCCTCGTCCCCGGCCTCGTCCCCGGGGTCAGAATGACCCGCGTATATCACCGAGCTCCCGGCCTAGTCCCCGGGGTCTAAATGACCTGCATTTATCGCCGAGCTCCCGGGCCCCGTCCCCGGGGTCAGAATGACCCGCGTTTATCGTCGAGCTCTCGGCCCGCGTCCCCCGTGGTCAGAATGAACCTCGTTTATAGCCGAGCTCCCGGCCTCGCTGTCGTCCCCGGGGTCAGAATGACCCGTGAGCCCTCGGCCTCGTCCTCGGGTCGAAACGACCCAAGTTTTACGTTTTATTACAAGTCATCCCGTATGCTAAATGTAAAAAATAAATAAATAAATGATACAAATAAAGACATGACAAGACAGTTGCATTTTATTGTTTTCTTTCTTACATTTATTTAGTCATCACCATTGTTACAAGCAACGAGCCAAGACGCGTGACGTCATTTCGTACGTGTCCAGATTGTAAAGCCCTCTGAGGCGTTTACACAAAAAAAAGAAAATAATAATGTGTATTTGTTATTCTGAGCTATTCAAAATAACCTGAACTGATTCAAATTGAAATGCGGTGTCACAAGTTATTATGTGCGAATAAGGACACTATGAAAGGGGTGTACTTATACGCTGTATTTATACACAATTTATTCACATCTGCGTAATCCCGCGGTCGGCTTCGTTGGTGCGCTCGCGCTGATCGAAGGCTCTTTAGCCAAGACGCGTGACGTCATTTCGTACGTGTCCAGATTGTAAAGCCCTCTGAGGCGTTTACAAAAAAAAGAAAATAATAATAATAATGTGTATTTGTTATTCTGAGCTATTCAAAATAAACTGAATTGATTCAAATTGAAGTGAGGTGTCACAGGTTATTATGTGCGAATAAGGACACTATGAAAGGGGTGTACTTATACGCTGTATTTATACACAATTTATTCACATCTGCGTAATCCCGCGGTCGGCTTCGTTGGTGCGCTCGCTCTGATCGAAGGCTCTTTAGCCAAGACGCGTGACGTCATTTCGTACGTGTCCAGATTGTAAAGCCCTCTGAGGCGTTTACAAAAAAAAGAAAATAATAATAATAATGTGTATTTGTTATTCTGAGCTATTCAAAATAAACTGAATTGATTCAAATTGAAATGAGGTGTCACAAGTTATTATGTGCGAATAAGGACACTATGAAAGGGGTGTACTTATACGCTGTATTTATACACAATTTATTCACATCTGCGTAATCCCGCGGTCGGCTTCGTTGGTGCGCTCGCGCTGATCGAAGGCTCTTTAGCCAAGACGCGTGACGTCATTTCGTACGTGTCCAGATTGTAATGCCCTCTGAGGCGTTTACAAAAAATAGAAAATAATAATAATAATAATGTGTATTTTTTATTCTGAGCTATTCAAAATATACTGAATTGATTCAAATTGAAATGCGGTGTCACAAGTTATTATGTGCGAATAAGGACACTATGAAAGGGGTGTACTTATACGCTGTATTTATACACAATTTATTCACATCTGCGTAATCCCGCGGTCGGCTTCGTTGGTGTGCTCGCGCTGATCGAAGGCTCTTTAGCAAAGACAGATTGACCCCGAAGGACACCCGGTGTGCGAGGAATGAGTGAGGACAACACTAGGGTTAAGTAATTAATGTGAATACTTTTGACACCGCTGCTTACGGGCAGTATGAAAGCTTAAGTATTAATGAAAGTATCATACAATTTGAAGTTCTGATGTACTGAGACACTTTATTTATGGAACGGTTAAAAAAAAAAGAATTGTTTAACAAAATGTAGTTTTCAACTCCGTTTACCCTAAAATGTCGTGTATGAAAATGAGTGAATGCAGCTTTCGGGCAGTAGAGAAATGGAAGCTTCAGGTATTCATTAAAAGCTCATTTAATTGGTAGTTCCGCTATTTTGAAACTTTTCTTGATGGAAAATTAAAAAAATTTAAAAAAAAATTCTTTAAGAAAATCTAGTTTTCAACTCTGTTCAGTCTGTAACGTCGTTTAAGAGCATAAAAATTGGTAACTGCAGCTCACGGGCAGTATAGTGATGAAAGCTTCAGGTTTCATGAACATATTACACAATTTGATGTTCCCATGTTCTGAGACACTTTCTTGATTGGAAATTTAAAAAAAAGAATTCTTTTAGAAAATCTTGTTTTCAACTCTGTTCAGTCTGAATCGTCGTTTAAGAGCATAAAAACGAGTAAATGCAGCTTACGGGACGTATATTGATGAAAGCGTCAGGTATTCATGAACATATCATATAATTTGAATTTCTGATGCTCTAAGAGGCTTTCTAGATGGAAAATATAAAAAAAAATGAATTCTTTAAGAAAATCTAGTTTTCAACTCTGTTCAGTGTAAAACGTCGTTTAAGAGCATAAAAATGAGTTACTGCAGCTCACGGGCAGTATAGTGATGAAAGCTTCAGGTATTCATGAACATATCATACAATTTGAAGTTCAGATATTCTGAGACACTTTCTTGATGGAAATTTATTTTTAAAAAGAATTCTTTTAGAAAATCTTGTTTTCAACTCTGTTCAATGTGAATCGTCGTTTAAGAGCATAAAAATGGGTAACTGCAGCTCACGGGCAGTATAGTGATGAAAGCTTCAGGTTTCATGAACATATTACACAATTTGATGTTCCCATGTTCTGAGACACTTTCTTGATGGAAAATATTTTAAAAAAGAATTCTTTAACAAAAATCTAGTTTTCAACTCTGTTCAGTCTGAAACGTCGTTTAAGAGCATAAAAATGAGTTACTGCAGCTCACAGCCAGTATAGTGATGAAAGCTTCAGGTATTCATGAACATATCATATAATTTGAATTTCTGATGTTCTCAGAGGCTTTCTTTATGGAAAATATAGAAAAATTAATACTTTAAGAAAATCAAGTTTTCAACTCTGTTCAGTCTGAAACGTCGTTTAAGAGCATAAAAATGAGTAAATGCAGCTTACGAGCAGTATAGTGATGAACGCTTTAGGTAATTAAGAAAGTATCATACAATTTGAAGTTCCGATGTTCTGAGACACATTCTTGATTGGAAATTTTAAAAAAAAAGAATTCTTTCAGAAATTCTTGTTTTCAACTCTGTTCAGTCTGAATCGTCGTTTAAGAGCATAAAAATGGGTAACTGCAGCTCACGGGCTTTATAGTGATGAAAGCTTCAGGTTTCATGAACATATTACACAATTTGATGTTCCCATGTTCTGAGACACTTTCTTGATGGAAAATATTTAAAAAAAGAATACTTTAAGAAAATCTAGTTTTCAACTCTGTTCAGTCTGAAACGTCGTTTAAGAGCATAAAAATGAGTTACTGCAGCTCACAGCCAGTATAGTGATGAAAGCTTCAGGTATTCATGAACACATCATATAATTTGAATTTCTGATGTTCTCAGAGGCTTTCTTTATGGAAAATATAGAAAAATTAATACTTTAAGAAAATCAAGTTTTCAACTCTGTTCAGTCTGAAACGTCGTTTAAGAGCATAAAAATGGGTAACTGCATCTTACGGGCAGCATTAAAGCTTCAGGTATTCATGAAATTATCAACAATTCGTAATTCTGATGTGCTGAGACACTTTCTTGATGGAAAATTAAAAGAAAATAGTTCTTTAAGAAAATTTAGTTTTCAACTCTGTTCAGTCTGAAACGTCGTTTAAGAGCATAAAAATGAGTAAATGCAGCTTACGAGCAGTATAGTGATGAACGCTTCAGGTAATTAAGAAAGTAGCATACAATTTGAAGTTCCGATGTTCTGAGACACATTCTTGATTGGAAATTGAAAAAAAAGAATTCTTTTAGAAATTCTTGTTTTCAACTCTGTTCAGTCTGAATCGTCGTTTAAGAGCATAAAAATGAGTAAATGCAGCTTACGGGACGTATAGTGATGAAAGCTTCAGGTATTCATGAACATATCATATAATTTGAAGTTCAAATGTTCTAAGAGGCTTTATTGATGGAAAATATAAAAAAATGAATTCTTTAACCCTCGTGTGGCCTCACCGATCCGTACGCATCCCATGTCCTGCGGGTCAAACTGCCCAATGTCCTTTCATCTGGAGCCTTCGATAAGTGGGCGCTCACACCACTTGCATACTTGCATAGTGTTGATGACACACTCGGGTCAGTTTGACCCAAAGACAACGGCAGGGGCTCGGTGACACACAAGGGTCATTTTGACACAAGGTCAACATCAGCGGCTCGGTGACACACTCGGGTCATTTTGACCCAAGGACACCATCAGGGGCTCGGTGACAGACGAGGGTCATTTTGACCCAAGGACAACGGCAGAGTGTTGATGACACACAAGGGTCATTTTGACCCAAGGACAACGGCAGGGGCTCGGTGACACACAAGGGTCATTTTGACCCAAGGACAACATCAGGGGCTCGGTGACACACTCGGGTCATTTTGACCCAAGGACAACATCAGGGGCTCGGTGACACACTCGGGTCATTTAGACCCAAGGACAACGGCAGAGTGCCGATGACACACAAGGGTCATTTCGACCCAAGGACAACGGCGGGGGCTTGGTGACGATCAACGGTCATGTTGACCCAAGGACAACGACGGGGGGCTTGGTGACGATCGACGGTCATTGTGACCCAAGGACAAATGCAGAGCGGTTCCAACTGTAGCATCTCCGAGCACGTAGGATCTTGGGAAGGCACTTCTCTGAATCAGTTGGGGGACTTTCCGACAGTTCCGACGGTCCTAACCTCGAGCTCGTGGGACCTCCGGGACACAATTATCTGAATTGGCCATTTTGTTTTCACTTCTTCCGCCAGCGCGAACCAAAGTCCGGAGAGACACGGGTTTGCTGCGCTGCCACTACTACGGCCGTCGCGGTTCCAACGATCCCTGCGCCGAGCTCGTGGGACCTCGGGAAGGCACTTTTTTAAAAATCGGCCATTTTGTTTTTGCTTCTTCGGCTTGTGAAGCTTTCACGGAATGTCGGAAGGACACGAGTTGGCTGCGCTCCCACTAATACGGCCGTCGCGGTTCCAACGATCCCTCCGTCGAGCTCGTGGGACCTCGGGAAGGCACTTTTTTCTAATCGGCCATTTTGTTTTTGCTTCTTCGGCTCGTGCGGCTTTCACGCAAAGTCGGAAGGACACGAGTTGGCTGCGCTCCCACTGGTACGGCCGTCGCGGTTCCAAAGATCCCTTCGCCGAGCTCTTGGGACCTCGGGAAGACAGTTTTTTTCAAATCGGCCATTTTGTTTTTGCTTCTTCGGCTCGTGTAGCTGTAACAGAAAGTCGGAAGGACACGGGTTCGCTGCGCTCCCACTAATACGGCCGTCGCGGTTCCACCGATCCCTTCGCCGAGCTCGTGGGACCACGGGAAGGCACTTTTTTCAAATCGGCCATTTTGTTTTTGCTTCTTCGGCTTGTGTAGCTGTAACAGAAAGTCGGAAGGACACGGGTTCGCTGCGCTCCCACTAATACGGCCGTCGCGGATCCAACGATCCCTTCGGCGAGCTCGTGGGACCACGGGAAGGCACTTTTTTCAAATCGGCCATTTTGCTTTTGCTTCTTCGGCTCGTGTAGCTGTAACAGAAAGTTGGAAGGACACAGGTTCACTGCGCTCCCACTGGTACGGCCGTCGCGGTTCCAACGATCCCTTCGCCGAGCTCTTGGGACCTCGGGAAGACAGTTTTTTTCAAATCGGCCATTTTGTTTTTGCTTCTTCGGCTCGTGTAGCTGTAACAGAAAGTCGGAAGGACACGGGTTCGCTGCGCTCCCACTAATACGGCCGTCGCGGTTCCACCGATCCCTTCGCCGAGCTCGTGGGACCACGGGAAGGCACTTTTTTCAAATCGGCCATTTTGTTTTTGCTTCTTCGGCTTGTGTAGCTGTAACAGAAAGTCGGAAGGACACGGGTTCGCTGCGCTCCCACTAATACGGCCATCGCAGATCCAACGATCCCTTCGGCGAGCTCGTGGGACCACGGGAAGGCACTTTTTTCAAATCGGCCATTTTGTTTTTGCTTCTTCGGCTCGTGTAGCTGTAACAGAAAGTTGGAAGGACACGGGTTCGCTGCGCTCCCACTAATACGGCCGTCACGATTCCAACGATCCCTTCGCCGAGCTCGTGGGACCACGGGAAGGCACTTTTTTCAAATCGGCCATTTTGTTTTTGCTTCTTCGGCTTGTGTAGCTGTAACAGAAAGTCGGAAGGACACGGGTTCGCTGCGCTCCCACTAATACGGCCGTCGCGATTCCAACGATCCCTTCGCCGAGCTCGTGGGACCTCGGGAAGGCACTTTTTTCAAGTCGGCCATTTTGTTTTTGCTTCTTCGGCTCGTGCGGCTTTCACGCAATGTCGGACGGACTCGAGTTTTCGGCCTCCCACTAATACGGCCGTCGCGGTTCCAACGATCCCCTCGCCGAGCTTGTGGGACCTCGGGAAGTCAGTCTTTTCAAATCGGCCATTTTGTTTTTGCTTCTTCGGCTCGTGCGGCTTTCACGCAAAGTCGGAAGGACTCGAGTTTGCTGCGCTCCCACTAATACGGATGTCACGATTCCAACGGTTCCGACCCCGAGCTCGTGAGACCTCGGGAAGGCACTTTTTGCAAATCGGCCATTTTGTTTTTGTTTCTTCGGCTCGTGCGGCTTTCACTGAAAGTCGGACGGACTTGAGTTTTCTGCCTCCCACTAATACGGCCGTCGCGGTTCCAACGATCCCCTCGCCGAGCTCGTGGGACCTCGGGAAGTCAGTTTTTTCAAATCGGCCATTTTGTTTTTGCTTCTTCGGCTCGTGCGGCTTTCACGCAAAGTCGGAAGGACTCGAGTTTGCTGCGCTCCCACTAATGCGGATGTCGCGATCCCAACGGTTCCGACCCCGAGCTCGTGAGGCCTCGGGAAGTCACTTTTTGCAAATCGGCCATTTTGTTTTTGTTTCTTCGGCTCGTGTGGCTTTCACTGAAAGTCGGAGGGACTCGAGTTTTCGGCCTCCCACTAATACGGCCGTCGCGGTTCCAACGATCCCCTCGCCGAGCTCGTGGGACCTCGGGAAGTCAGGTTTTTCAAATTGGCCATTTTGTTTTTGCTTCTTCGGCTCGTGCGGCTTTCACGCAAAGTCGGAAGGACTAGAGTTCGCTGCCTCCAACTAATACGGCCGTCGCGGTTCCAACGCACCCGTCGCCGAGCTCGTGGGACCTCTGGAAGGCACTTTTTTCAAATCGGCCATTTTGTTTTTGCTTCTTCGGCTCGTGCGGCTTTCACGCAATGTCGGACGGACTCGAGTTTTCGGCCTCCCACTAATACGGCCGTCGCGGTTCCAACGATCCCCTCGCCGAGCTCGTGGGACCTCGGGAAGTCAGTCTTTTCAAATCGGCCATTTTGTTTTTGCTTCTTCGGCTCGTGCGGCTTTCACGCAAAGTCGGAAGGACTCGAGTTTGCTGCGCTCCCACTAATGCGGATGTCGCGATCCCAACGGTTCCGACCCCGAGCTCGTGAGGCCTCGGGAAGTCACTTTTTGCAAATCGGCCATTTTGTTTTTGTTTCTTCGGCTCGTGTGGCTTTCACTGAAAGTCGGAGGGACTCGAGTTTTCTGCCTCCCACTAATACGGCCGTCGCGGTTCCAACGATCCCCTCGCCGAGCTCGTGGGACCTCGGGAAGTCAGGTTTTTCAAATTGGCCATTTTGTTTTTGCTTCTTCGGCTCGTGCGGCTTTCACGCAAAGTCGGAAGGACTCGAGTTTGCTGCGCTCCCACTAATACGGCCGTTGCGGTTCCAACGATCCCTTCGCCGAGCTCATGGGACCTCGGGAAGGCACTTTTTGCAAATCGGCCATTTTGTTTTTGTTTCTTCGGCTTGTGAGGCTTTCACAGAATGTCGGAAGGACACGACTTGGCTGCGCTCCCACTAATACGGCCGTCGCGGTTCCAACGATCCCCTCGCCTAGCTCGTGGGACCTCGGGAAGTCAGTTTTTTCAAATCGGCCATTTTGTTTTTGCTTCTTCGGCTCCTGCGGCTTTCACGCAAAGTTGGAAGTACACGACTTGGCTGCACTCCCACTAATACGGCCGTCGCGGTTCCAACGATCCCTTCGCCGAGCTGGTGGGACCTCGGGAAGGCACTTTTTGCAAATCGGCCATTTTGTTTTTGCTTCTTCGGCTCGTGCGGCTTTCACGCAAAGTCGGAAGGACTAGAGTTCGCTGCCTCCAACTAATATGGCCGTCGCGGTTCTAACGAACCCGTCGCCGAGCTCGTGGGACCTCTGGAAGGCACTTTTTTCAAATCGGCCATTTTGTTTTTGCTTCTTCGGCTTGTGAAGCTTTCACAGAATGAAATTGAAATGAGGTGTCACAAGTTATTATGTGCGAATAAGGACACTATGAAAGGGGTGTACTTATACGCTGTATTTATACACAATTTATTCACATCTGCTTAATCCCGCGGTCGGCTTCGTTGGTGCGCTCGCGCTGATCAAAGGCTCTTTAGCAAAGACAGATTGACCCCGCAGGACACGGGGTGTGCCAGGAATGAGTGAGGACAACATGAGGGTTAAGTAATTAATGTGAATACTTTTGACACCGCTGCTTACGGGCAATATGAAAGCTTAAGTATTTATAAAAGTATCATACAATTTGAAGGTCTGATGTGCTGAGACACTTTATTTATGGAACGGTTTAAAAAAAAAGAATTGTTTAAGAAAATGTAGTTTTCAACTCTGTTTAGCCTAAAATGTCGTGTATGAAAATTAGTAAATGCAGCTTTCGGGAAGTAGAGAAATGGAAGCTACAGGTATTCATTAAAAGCTCATTTAATTTGTAGTTCCGCTATTTTGAAACACTTTCTTCATGGAAAATTTAAAAAAAAAAAATCTTTAAGAAAATCTAGTTTTGAACTCATGAACATATCATATAATTTGAATTTCTGATGCTCTAAGAGGCTTTCTAGATGGAAAATATAAAAAATTGAATTCTTTAAGAAAATCTAGTTTTCAACTCTGTTCAGTGTAAAACGTCGTTTAAGAGCATAAAAATGAGTTACTGCAGCTCACGGGCAGTATAGTGATGAACGCTTCAGGTATTCATGAACATATCATACAATTTGAAGTTCAGATGTTCTGAGACACTTTCTTGATGGAAATTTATTTTGAAAAAGAATTCTTTTAGAAAATCTTGTTTTCAACTCTGTTCAGTCTGAATCGTCGTTTAAGAGCATAGAAATGAGTAAATGCAGCTTACAGGAAGTATAGTGATGAAAGCTTCAGGTATTCATGAACATATCATATAATTTGAATTTCTGATGTTCTAAGAGGCTTTCTTGATGGAAAATATAGAAAAATGAATTCTTTAAGAAAATCAAGTTTTCAACTCTGTTCAGTCTGAAACGTCGTTTAAGAGCATAAAAAGGGGTAACTGCAGCTTACGGGCAGCATTAAAGCTTCAGGTATTCATGAAAATATCAACAATTCGTAATTCCGATGTGCTGAGACACTTTCTTGATGGAAAATTAAAAGAAAATAGTTCTTTAAGAAAATCAAGTTTTCAACTCTGTTCAGTCTAAAACGTCGTTTAACAGTATAAAAACGAGTAAATGCAACTTACTGACAGTATAGTGACGAAAGCTTCAGGTATTCATGAACATATCATACAATTTGAAGTTCCGATGTTTTAAGACGCTTTCTTGATGGAAAATATAAAAAAAATGAATTCTTTAAGAAAATCTAGTTTTCAACACTGTTCAGTGTGAAACGTCGATTAAGAACATACAAATGAGTAAATGCAGATTACGGGCAGAGGTGACAAGTAACGAAGTACAAATACTTCGTTACTCTACTTAAGTAGGAATTTTGAGTATCTATACTTTACAGGAGTATTTTTTTTTCAGACTACTTTTTACTTCTACTCCTTACTTTTTCACGCAAATATCTGTACTTTCTACTCCCTACTTTTTAAAAAATAGCCTCGTTACTATTTCATTTTGGTTTGTTTTTCATTCCGGTTAGCCAGATAAATCGCGCCATCCGAATAGAGTGAATTTGATTGTGGTTGGAAGAGAAGTATATACCTTTCCGACACCCTATTGTTTTTTTACGCGATGCACCTGAACATGACACGAATCAACCGTTACAATCGCGTCACTCTCAAGCAAGGACAGCAGAGAAGCCGATTGCAAATATGTCCGTCTCGGAGAACGCGCGACGAGAAATACGCGCCGCCGAATATCTGTTGTGCCGGGAGGGACAGTCACGTTCAATGCGTGAGACTTGAGAGCCCCGATACTTCCGTCTCTCTGCTCCTCTCTGCCGGCGGTTCCCCTGTCGCGCGAGTTTCTCCAGCGACTGTCTGTTTGGGGTAAATAGGATGTCTATACAGCTGATAGGTTTACAGATGCGCTCCATAGCGGGGAGTTTAAAAAGGAACCAACGCGCCTATGACTTTTTTTTTGCCGTGAGATATGGCTGGTATGGACTTTTTTCAACATACATATTACAATACTTATAGGCAACTAGTTATTATCATGTCTTCCGCTCCATGAAATGCATGTTAATGCTCAGTAGTACACATATGGTACTTTAATGTATTGCATTGTAATAAAATGTGATCATTTTCAATGGGCATATATATGCAGCTGAAACAGGTAGTGCATCCCACATTTTTCAATATACCATTTTAATACAACATTATGGCCTTGAGAAAAATGATTGTTTTGGGGGGAGGTGGCGTAGTGCACTATAGGCCCCTGAGACGCGGCTTAAGAAATCGTACTGAATGGGAAAAAGAAATTCCCCTTACATTACTTTTACTGTTTTACTTTTAAGTAGTTTTGAAACCCAGTACTTTTATACTTTTACTTAAGTAAAAAGCTTGAGTTGATACTTCTACTTTTACAAAAGTATTTCTATATCCTAGTATCTATACTTCTACTAAACTCTCCTGTTGCCTTCTGGGTCAAAAAGACCCACGTTGGAGTGTTTATGTATTTGTGTGTATCGCGGTCTCAGGGTCACAAAATGATCCACGACCAGTGTATACGTATGCATGCATGCATGTACTTACGTATGAATCCCTAAAGCCCGTCGTCCTCGGGTCAAAACGACTCGCGTCTTTCCACCGAGCCCTCGCCGTCTCCCTGGGGTCTGTTCTACCCTCGAGTTTGAGCGAGCCCTCGGCCTCGTCCCCCGGGTCAAACTGACCCGTGTTTATCTCCGAGCTCCAGGCCCCCGTCCCCCGGGTCAGAATGACCCGCGTTTATCGCCGAGCTCACGGCCTCGTCCCACGGGGTCAGACTGACCCGCGTATATCGCTGAGCTCCCGGCCTCGTCACCGGGGTCAGAATGACCCGCGTCTATCGCCGAACTCCTGGCCCCGTCCCTGGGGTCTAAATGACCCGCGTATATCGCCGAGCTCCCGGCCTCGTCCCCGGTCTCGTCCCCGGGGTCAGAATGACCCGCGTATATCACCGAGCTCCCGGCCTAGTCCCCGGGGTCTAAATGACCTGCATTTATCGCCGAGCTCCCGGGCCCCGTCCCCGGGGTCAGAATGACCCGCGTTTATCGTCGAGCTCTCGGCCCGCGTCCCCCGTGGTCAGAATGAACCTCGTTTATAGCCGAGCTCCCGGCCTCGCTGTCGTCCCCGGGGTCAGAATGACCCGTGAGCCCTCGGCCTCGTCCTCGGGTCGAAACGACCCAAGTTTTACGTTTTATTACAAGTCATCCCGTATGCTAAATGTAAAAAATAAATAAATAAATGATACAAATAAAGACATGACAAGACAGTTGCATTTTATTGTTTTCTTTCTTACATTTATTTAGTCATCACCATTGTTACAAGCAACGAGCCAAGACGCGTGACGTCATTTCGTACGTGTCCAGATTGTAAAGCCCTCTGAGGCGTTTACACAAAAAAAAGAAAATAATAATGTGTATTTGTTATTCTGAGCTATTCAAAATAACCTGAACTGATTCAAATTGAAATGCGGTGTCACAAGTTATTATGTGCGAATAAGGACACTATGAAAGGGGTGTACTTATACGCTGTATTTATACACAATTTATTCACATCTGCGTAATCCCGCGGTCGGCTTCGTTGGTGCGCTCGCGCTGATCGAAGGCTCTTTAGCCAAGACGCGTGACGTCATTTCGTACGTGTCCAGATTGTAAAGCCCTCTGAGGCGTTTACAAAAAAAAGAAAATAATAATAATAATGTGTATTTGTTATTCTGAGCTATTCAAAATAAACTGAATTGATTCAAATTGAAGTGAGGTGTCACAGGTTATTATGTGCGAATAAGGACACTATGAAAGGGGTGTACTTATACGCTGTATTTATACACAATTTATTCACATCTGCGTAATCCCGCGGTCGGCTTCGTTGGTGCGCTCGCTCTGATCGAAGGCTCTTTAGCCAAGACGCGTGACGTCATTTCGTACGTGTCCAGATTGTAAAGCCCTCTGAGGCGTTTACAAAAAAAAGAAAATAATAATAATAATGTGTATTTGTTATTCTGAGCTATTCAAAATAAACTGAATTGATTCAAATTGAAATGAGGTGTCACAAGTTATTATGTGCGAATAAGGACACTATGAAAGGGGTGTACTTATACGCTGTATTTATACACAATTTATTCACATCTGCGTAATCCCGCGGTCGGCTTCGTTGGTGCGCTCGCGCTGATCGAAGGCTCTTTAGCCAAGACGCGTGACGTCATTTCGTACGTGTCCAGATTGTAATGCCCTCTGAGGCGTTTACAAAAAATAGAAAATAATAATAATAATAATGTGTATTTTTTATTCTGAGCTATTCAAAATATACTGAATTGATTCAAATTGAAATGCGGTGTCACAAGTTATTATGTGCGAATAAGGACACTATGAAAGGGGTGTACTTATACGCTGTATTTATACACAATTTATTCACATCTGCGTAATCCCGCGGTCGGCTTCGTTGGTGTGCTCGCGCTGATCGAAGGCTCTTTAGCAAAGACAGATTGACCCCGAAGGACACCCGGTGTGCGAGGAATGAGTGAGGACAACACTAGGGTTAAGTAATTAATGTGAATACTTTTGACACCGCTGCTTACGGGCAGTATGAAAGCTTAAGTATTAATGAAAGTATCATACAATTTGAAGTTCTGATGTACTGAGACACTTTATTTATGGAACGGTTAAAAAAAAAAGAATTGTTTAACAAAATGTAGTTTTCAACTCCGTTTACCCTAAAATGTCGTGTATGAAAATGAGTGAATGCAGCTTTCGGGCAGTAGAGAAATGGAAGCTTCAGGTATTCATTAAAAGCTCATTTAATTGGTAGTTCCGCTATTTTGAAACTTTTCTTGATGGAAAATTAAAAAAATTTAAAAAAAAATTCTTTAAGAAAATCTAGTTTTCAACTCTGTTCAGTCTGTAACGTCGTTTAAGAGCATAAAAATTGGTAACTGCAGCTCACGGGCAGTATAGTGATGAAAGCTTCAGGTTTCATGAACATATTACACAATTTGATGTTCCCATGTTCTGAGACACTTTCTTGATTGGAAATTTTAAAAAAAGAATTCTTTTAGAAAATCTTGTTTTCAACTCTGTTCAGTCTGAATCGTCGTTTAAGAGCATAAAAACGAGTAAATGCAGCTTACGGGACGTATATTGATGAAAGCGTCAGGTATTCATGAACATATCATATAATTTGAATTTCTGATGCTCTAAGAGGCTTTCTAGATGGAAAATATAAAAAAAAATGAATTCTTTAAGAAAATCTAGTTTTCAACTCTGTTCAGTGTAAAACGTCGTTTAAGAGCATAAAAATGAGTTACTGCAGCTCACGGGCAGTATAGTGATGAAAGCTTCAGGTATTCATGAACATATCATTTGAAGTTCAGATATTCTGAGACACTTTCTTGATGGAAATTTATTTTTAAAAAGAATTCTTTTAGAAAATCTTGTTTTCAACTCTGTTCAATGTGAATCGTCGTTTAAGAGCATAAAAATGGGTAACTGCAGCTCACGGGCAGTATAGTGATGAAAGCTTCAGGTTTCATGAACATATTACACAATTTGATGTTCCCATGTTCTGAGACACTTTCTTGATGGAAAATATTTTAAAAAAGAATTCTTTAACAAAAATCTAGTTTTCAACTCTGTTCAGTCTGAAACGTCGTTTAAGAGCATAAAAATGAGTTACTGCAGCTCACAGCCAGTATAGTGATGAAAGCTTCAGGTATTCATGAACATATCATATAATTTGAATTTCTGATGTTCTCAGAGGCTTTCTTTATGGAAAATATAGAAAAATTAATACTTTAAGAAAATCAAGTTTTCAACTCTGTTCAGTCTGAAACGTCGTTTAAGAGCATAAAAATGAGTAAATGCAGCTTACGAGCAGTATAGTGATGAACGCTTTAGGTAATTAAGAAAGTATCATACAATTTGAAGTTCCGATGTTCTGAGACACATTCTTGATTGGAAATTTTAAAAAAAAAGAATTCTTTCAGAAATTCTTGTTTTCAACTCTGTTCAGTCTGAATCGTCGTTTAAGAGCATAAAAATGGGTAACTGCAGCTCACGGGCTTTATAGTGATGAAAGCTTCAGGTTTCATGAACATATTACACAATTTGATGTTCCCATGTTCTGAGACACTTTCTTGATGGAAAATATTTAAAAAAAGAATACTTTAAGAAAATCTAGTTTTCAACTCTGTTCAGTCTGAAACGTCGTTTAAGAGCATAAAAATGAGTTACTGCAGCTCACAGCCAGTATAGTGATGAAAGCTTCAGGTATTCATGAACACATCATATAATTTGAATTTCTGATGTTCTCAGAGGCTTTCTTTATGGAAAATATAGAAAAATTAATACTTTAAGAAAATCAAGTTTTCAACTCTGTTCAGTCTGAAACGTCGTTTAAGAGCATAAAAATGGGTAACTGCATCTTACGGGCAGCATTAAAGCTTCAGGTATTCATGAAATTATCAACAATTCGTAATTCTGATGTGCTGAGACACTTTCTTGATGGAAAATTAAAAGAAAATAGTTCTTTAAGAAAATTTAGTTTTCAACTCTGTTCAGTCTGAAACGTCGTTTAAGAGCATAAAAATGAGTAAATGCAGCTTACGAGCAGTATAGTGATGAACGCTTCAGGTAATTAAGAAAGTAGCATACAATTTGAAGTTCCGATGTTCTGAGACACATTCTTGATTGGAAATTGAAAAAAAAGAATTCTTTTAGAAATTCTTGTTTTCAACTCTGTTCAGTCTGAATCGTCGTTTAAGAGCATAAAAATGAGTAAATGCAGCTTACGGGACGTATAGTGATGAAAGCTTCAGGTATTCATGAACATATCATATAATTTGAAGTTCAAATGTTCTAAGAGGCTTTATTGATGGAAAATATAAAAAAATGAATTCTTTAACCCTCGTGTGGCCTCACCGATCCGTACGCATCCCATGTCCTGCGGGTCAAACTGCCCAATGTCCTTTCATCTGGAGCCTTCGATAAGTGGGCGCTCACACCACTTGCATACTTGCATAGTGTTGATGACACACTCGGGTCAGTTTGACCCAAAGACAACGGCAGGGGCTCGGTGACACACAAGGGTCATTTTGACACAAGGTCAACATCAGCGGCTCGGTGACACACTCGGGTCATTTTGACCCAAGGACACCATCAGGGGCTCGGTGACAGACGAGGGTCATTTTGACCCAAGGACAACGGCAGAGTGTTGATGACACACAAGGGTCATTTTGACCCAAGGACAACGGCAGGGGCTCGGTGACACACAAGGGTCATTTTGACCCAAGGACAACATCAGGGGCTTGGTGACACACTCGGGTCATTTTGACCCAAGGACAACATCAGGGGCTCGGTGACACACTCGGGTCATTTAGACCCAAGGACAACGGCAGAGTGCCGATGACACACAAGGGTCATTTCGACCCAAGGACAACGGCGGGGGCTTGGTGACGATCAACGGTCATGTTGACCCAAGGACAACGACGGGGGGCTTGGTGACGATCGACGGTCATTGTGACCCAAGGACAAATGCAGAGCGGTTCCAACTGTAGCATCTCCGAGCACGTAGGATCTTGGGAAGGCACTTCTCTGAATCAGTTGGGGGACTTTCCGACAGTTCCGACGGTCCTAACCTCGAGCTCGTGGGACCTCCGGGACACAATTATCTGAATTGGCCATTTTGTTTTCACTTCTTCCGCCAGCGCGAACCAAAGTCCGGAGAGACACGGGTTTGCTGCGCTGCCACTACTACGGCCGTCGCGGTTCCAACGATCCCTGCGCCGAGCTCGTGGGACCTCGGGAAGGCACTTTTTTAAAAATCGGCCATTTTGTTTTTGCTTCTTCGGCTTGTGAAGCTTTCACAGAATGTCGGAAGGACACGAGTTGGCTGCGCTCCCACTAATACGGCCGTCGCGGTTCCAACGATCCCTCCGTCGAGCTCGTGGGACCTCGGGAAGGCACTTTTTTCTAATCGGCCATTTTGTTTTTGCTTCTTCGGCTCGTGCGGCTTTCACGCAAAGTCGGAAGGACACGAGTTGGCTGCGCTCCCACTGGTACGGCCGTCGCGGTTCCAAAGATCCCTTCGCCGAGCTCTTGGGACCTCGGGAAGACAGTTTTTTTCAAATCGGCCATTTTGTTTTTGCTTCTTCGGCTCGTGTAGCTGTAACAGAAAGTCGGAAGGACACGGGTTCGCTGCGCTCCCACTAATACGGCCGTCGCGGTTCCACCGATCCCTTCGCCGAGCTCGTGGGACCACGGGAAGGCACTTTTTTCAAATCGGCCATTTTGTTTTTGCTTCTTCGGCTTGTGTAGCTGTAACAGAAAGTCGGAAGGACACGGGTTCGCTGCGCTCCCACTAATACGGCCGTCGCGGATCCAACGATCCCTTCGGCGAGCTCGTGGGACCACGGGAAGGCACTTTTTTCAAATCGGCCATTTTGCTTTTGCTTCTTCGGCTCGTGTAGCTGTAACAGAAAGTTGGAAGGACACAGGTTCACTGCGCTCCCACTGGTACGGCCGTCGCGGTTCCAACGATCCCTTCGCCGAGCTCTTGGGACCTCGGGAAGACAGTTTTTTTCAAATCGGCCATTTTGTTTTTGCTTCTTCGGCTCGTGTAGCTGTAACAGAAAGTCGGAAGGACACGGGTTCGCTGCGCTCCCACTAATACGGCCGTCGCGGTTCCACCGATCCCTTCGCCGAGCTCGTGGGACCACGGGAAGGCACTTTTTTCAAATCGGCCATTTT
This sequence comes from Clinocottus analis, assembly GCF_023055335.1. Classification (NCBI taxonomy): domain Eukaryota; kingdom Metazoa; phylum Chordata; class Actinopteri; order Perciformes; family Cottidae; genus Clinocottus; species Clinocottus analis. The sequence goes on from NW_027176153.1 coordinate 5,707,460, forward strand.
GTTTTTGCTTCTTCGGCTTGTGTAGCTGTAACAGAAAGTCGGAAGGACACGGGTTCGCTGCGCTCCCACTAATACGGCCGTCGCAGATCCAACGATCCCTTCGGCGAGCTCGTGGGACCACGGGAAGGCACTTTTTTCAAATCGGCCATTTTGTTTTTGCTTCTTCGGCTCGTGTAGCTGTAACAGAAAGTTGGAAGGACACGGGTTCGCTGCGCTCCCACTAATACGGCCGTCACGATTCCAAGGATCCCTTCGCCGAGCTCGTGGGACCACGGGAAGGCACTTTTTTCAAATCGGCCATTTTGTTTTTGCTTCTTCGGCTTGTGTAGCTGTAACAGAAAGTCGGAAGGACACGGGTTCGCTGCGCTCCCACTAATACGGCCGTCGCGATTCCAACGATCCCTTCGCCGAGCTCGTGGGACCTCGGGAAGGCACTTTTTTCAAGTCGGCCATTTTGTTTTTGCTTCTTAGGCTCGTGCGGCTTTCACGCAATGTCGGACGGACTCGAGTTTTCGGCCTCCCACTAATACGGCCGTCGCGGTTCCAACGATCCCCTCGCCGAGCTCGTGGGACCTCGGGAAGTCAGTCTTTTCAAATCGGCCATTTTGTTTTTGCTTCTTCGGCTCGTGCGGCTTTCACGCAAAGTCGGAAGGACTCGAGTTTGCTGCGCTCCCACTAATACGGATGTCACGATTCCAACGGTTCCGACCCCGAGCTCGTGAGACCTCGGGAAGGCACTTTTTGCAAATCGGCCATTTTGTTTTTGTTTCTTCGGCTCGTGCGGCTTTCACTGAAAGTCGGACGGACTTGAGTTTTCTGCCTCCCACTAATACGGCCGTCGCGGTTCCAACGATCCCCTCGCCGAGCTCGTGGGACCTCGGGAAGTCAGTTTTTTCAAATCGGCCATTTTGTTTTTGCTTCTTCGGCTCGTGCGGCTTTCACGCAAAGTCGGAAGGACTCGAGTTTGCTGCGCTCCCACTAATGCGGATGTCGCGATCCCAACGGTTCCGACCCCGAGCTCGTGAGGCCTCGGGAAGTCACTTTTTGCAAATCGGCCATTTTGTTTTTGTTTCTTCGGCTCGTGTGGCTTTCACTGAAAGTCGGAGGGACTCGAGTTTTCGGCCTCCCACTAATACGGCCGTCGCGGTTCCAACGATCCCCTCGCCGAGCTCGTGGGACCTCGGGAAGTCAGGTTTTTCAAATTGGCCATTTTGTTTTTGCTTCTTCGGCTCGTGCGGCTTTCACGCAAAGTCGGAAGGACTAGAGTTCGCTGCCTCCAACTAATACGGCCGTCGCGGTTCCAACGCACCCGTCGCCGAGCTCGTGGGACCTCTGGAAGGCACTTTTTTCAAATCGGCCATTTTGTTTTTGCTTCTTCGGCTCGTGCGGCTTTCACGCAATGTCGGACGGACTCGAGTTTTCGGCCTCCCACTAATACGGCCGTCGCGGTTCCAACGATCCCCTCGCCGAGCTCTTGGGACCTCGGGAAGTCAGTCTTTTCAAATCGGCCATTTTGTTTTTGCTTCTTCGGCTCGTGCGGCTTTCACGCAAAGTCGGAAGGACTCGAGTTTGCTGCGCTCCCACTAATGCGGATGTCGCGATCCCAACGGTTCCGACCCCGAGCTCGTGAGGCCTCGGGAAGTCACTTTTTGCAAATCGGCCATTTTGTTTTTGTTTCTTCGGCTCGTGTGGCTTTCACTGAAAGTCGGAGGGACTCGAGTTTTCTGCCTCCCACTAATACGGCCGTCGCGGTTCCAACGATCCCCTCGCCGAGCTCGTGGGACCTCGGGAAGTCAGGTTTTTCAAATTGGCCATTTTGTTTTTGCTTCTTCGGCTCGTGCGGCTTTCACGCAAAGTCGGAAGGACTCGAGTTTGCTGCGCTCCCACTAATACGGCCGTCGCGGTTCCAACGATCCCTTCGCCGAGCTGGTGGGACCTCGGGAAGGCACTTTTTGCAAATCGGCCATTTTGTTTTTGCTTCTTCGGCTCGTGCGGCTTTCACGCAAAGTCGGAAGGACTAGAGTTCGCTGCCTCCAACTAATATGGCCGTCGCGGTTCTAACGAACCCGTCGCCGAGCTCGTGGGACCTCTGGAAGGCACTTTTTTCAAATCGGCCATTTTGTTTTTGCTTCTTCGGCTTGTGAAGCTTTCACAGAATGAAATTGAAATGAGGTGTCACAAGTTATTATGTGCGAATAAGGACACTATGAAAGGGGTGTACTTATACGCTGTATTTATACACAATTTATTCACATCTGCTTAATCCCGCGGTCGGCTTCGTTGGTGCGCTCGCGCTGATCAAAGGCTCTTTAGCAAAGACAGATTGACCCCGCAGGACACGGGGTGTGCCAGGAATGAGTGAGGACAACATGAGGGTTAAGTAATTAATGTGAATACTTTTGACACCGCTGCTTACGGGCAATATGAAAGCTTAAGTATTTATAAAAGTATCATACAATTTGAAGGTCTGATGTGCTGAGACACTTTATTTATGGAACGGTTTAAAAAAAAAGAATTGTTTAAGAAAATGTAGTTTTCAACTCTGTTTAGCCTAAAATGTCGTGTATGAAAATTAGTAAATGCAGCTTTCGGGAAGTAGAGAAATGGAAGCTACAGGTATTCATTAAAAGCTCATTTAATTTGTAGTTCCGCTATTTTGAAACACTTTCTTCATGGAAAATTTAAAAAAAAAAAATCTTTAAGAAAATCTAGTTTTGAACTCATGAACATATCATATAATTTGAATTTCTGATGCTCTAAGAGGCTTTCTAGATGGAAAATATAAAAAATTGAATTCTTTAAGAAAATCTAGTTTTCAACTCTGTTCAGTGTAAAACGTCGTTTAAGAGCATAAAAATGAGTTACTGCAGCTCACGGGCAGTATAGTGATGAACGCTTCAGGTATTCATGAACATATCATACAATTTGAAGTTCAGATGTTCTGAGACACTTTCTTGATGGAAATTTATTTTGAAAAAGAATTCTTTTAGAAAATCTTGTTTTCAACTCTGTTCAGTCTGAATCGTCGTTTAAGAGCATAGAAATGAGTAAATGCAGCTTACAGGAAGTATAGTGATGAAAGCTTCAGGTATTCATGAACATATCATATAATTTGAATTTCTGATGTTCTAAGAGGCTTTCTTGATGGAAAATATAGAAAAATGAATTCTTTAAGAAAATCAAGTTTTCAACTCTGTTCAGTCTGAAACGTCGTTTAAGAGCATAAAAAGGGGTAACTGCAGCTTACGGGCAGCATTAAAGCTTCAGGTATTCATGAAAATATCAACAATTCGTAATTCCGATGTGCTGAGACACTTTCTTGATGGAAAATTAAAAGAAAATAGTTCTTTAAGAAAATCAAGTTTTCAACTCTGTTCAGTCTAAAACGTCGTTTAACAGTATAAAAACGAGTAAATGCAACTTACTGACAGTATAGTGACGAAAGCTTCAGGTATTCATGAACATATCATACAATTTGAAGTTCCGATGTTTTAAGACGCTTTCTTGATGGAAAATATAAAAAAAATGAATTCTTTAAGAAAATCTAGTTTTCAACACTGTTCAGTGTGAAACGTCGATTAAGAACATACAAATGAGTAAATGCAGATTACGGGCAGAGGTGACAAGTAACGAAGTACAAATACTTCGTTACTCTACTTAAGTAGGAATTTTGAGTATCTATACTTTACAGGAGTATTTTTTTTTCAGACTACTTTTTACTTCTACTCCTTACTTTTTCACGCAAATATCTGTACTTTCTACTCCCTACTTTTTAAAAAATAGCCTCGTTACTATTTCATTTTGGTTTGTTTTTCATTCCGGTTAGCCAGATAAATCGCGCCATCCGAATAGAGTGAATTTGATTGTGGTTGGAAGAGAAGTATATACCTTTCCGACACCCTATTGTTTTTTTACGCGATGCACCTGAACATGACACGAATCAACCGTTACAATCGCGTCACTCTCAAGCAAGGACAGCAGAGAAGCCGATTGCAAATATGTCCGTCTCGGAGAACGCGCGACGAGAAATACGCGCCGCCGAATATCTGTTGTGCCGGGAGGGACAGTCACGTTCAATGCGTGAGACTTGAGAGCCCCGATACTTCCGTCTCTCTGCTCCTCTCTGCCGGCGGTTCCCCTGTCGCGCGAGTTTCTCCAGCGACTGTCTGTTTGGGGTAAATAGGATGTCTATACAGCTGATAGGTTTACAGATGCGCTCCATAGCGGGGAGTTTAAAAAGGAACCAACGCGCCTATGACTTTTTTTTTGCCGTGAGATATGGCTGGTATGGACTTTTTTCAACATACATATTACAATACTTATAGGCAACTAGTTATTATCATGTCTTCCGCTCCATGAAATGCATGTTAATGCTCAGTAGTACACATATGGTACTTTAATGTATTGCATTGTAATAAAATGTGATCATTTTCAATGGGCATATATATGCAGCTGAAACAGGTAGTGCATCCCACATTTTTCAATATACCATTTTAATACAACATTATGGCCTTGAGAAAAATGATTGTTTTGGGGGGAGGTGGCGTAGTGCACTATAGGCCCCTGAGACGCGGCTTAAGAAATCGTACTGAATGGGAAAAAGAAATTCCCCTTACATTACTTTTACTGTTTTACTTTTAAGTAGTTTTGAAACCCAGTACTTTTATACTTTTACTTAAGTAAAAAGCTTGAGTTGATACTTCTACTTTTACAAAAGTATTTCTATATCCTAGTATCTATACTTCTACTAAACTCTCCTGTTGCCTTCTGGGTCAAAAAGACCCACGTTGGAGTGTTTATGTATTTGTGTGTATCGCGGTCTCAGGGTCACAAAATGATCCACGACCAGTGTATACGTATGCATGCATGCATGTACTTACGTATGAATCCCTAAAGCCCGTCGTCCTCGGGTCAAAACGACTCGCGTCTTTCCACCGAGCCCTCGCCGTCTCCCTGGGGTCTGTTCTACCCTCGAGTTTGAGCGAGCCCTCGGCCTCGTCCCCCGGGTCAAACTGACCCGTGTTTATCTCCGAGCTCCAGGCCCCCGTCCCCCGGGTCAGAATGACCCGCGTTTATCGCCGAGCTCACGGCCTCGTCCCACGGGGTCAGACTGACCCGCGTATATCGCTGAGCTCCCGGCCTCGTCACCGGGGTCAGAATGACCCGCGTCTATCGCCGAACTCCTGGCCCCGTCCCTGGGGTCTAAATGACCCGCGTATATCGCCGAGCTCCCGGCCTCGTCCCCGGCCTCGTCCCCGGGGTCAGAATGACCCGCGTATATCACCGAGCTCCCGGCCTAGTCCCCGGGGTCTAAATGACCTGCATTTATCGCCGAGCTCCCGGGCCCCGTCCCCGGGGTCAGAATGACCCGCGTTTATCGTCGAGCTCTCGGCCCGCGTCCCCCGTGGTCAGAATGAACCTCGTTTATAGCCGAGCTCCCGGCCTCGCTGTCGTCCCCGGGGTCAGAATGACCCGTGAGCCCTCGGCCTCGTCCTCGGGTCGAAACGACCCAAGTTTTACGTTTTATTACAAGTCATCCCGTATGCTAAATGTAAAAAATAAATAAATAAATGATACAAATAAAGACATGACAAGACAGTTGCATTTTATTGTTTTCTTTCTTACATTTATTTAGTCATCACCATTGTTACAAGCAACGAGCCAAAACGCGTGACGTCATTTCGTACGTGTCCAGATTGTAAAGCCCTCTGAGGCGTTTACACAAAAAAAAGAAAATAATAATGTGTATTTGTTATTCTGAGCTATTCAAAATAACCTGAACTGATTCAAATTGAAATGCGGTGTCACAAGTTATTATGTGCGAATAAGGACACTATGAAAGGGGTGTACTTATACGCTGTATTTATACACAATTTATTCACATCTGCGTAATCCCGCGGTCGGCTTCGTTGGTGCGCTCGCGCTGATCGAAGGCTCTTTAGCCAAGACGCGTGACGTCATTTCGTACGTGTCCAGATTGTAAAGCCCTCTGAGGCGTTTACAAAAAAAAGAAAATAATAATAATAATGTGTATTTGTTATTCTGAGCTATTCAAAATAAACTGAATTGATTCAAATTGAAGTGAGGTGTCACAGGTTATTATGTGCGAATAAGGACACTATGAAAGGGGTGTACTTATACGCTGTATTTATACACAATTTATTCACATCTGCGTAATCCCGCGGTCGGCTTCGTTGGTGCGCTCGCTCTGATCGAAGGCTCTTTAGCCAAGACGCGTGACGTCATTTCGTACGTGTCCAGATTGTAAAGCCCTCTGAGGCGTTTACAAAAAAAAGAAAATAATAATAATAATGTGTATTTGTTATTCTGAGCTATTCAAAATAAACTGAATTGATTCAAATTGAAATGAGGTGTCACAAGTTATTATGTGCGAATAAGGACACTATGAAAGGGGTGTACTTATACGCTGTATTTATACACAATTTATTCACATCTGCGTAATCCCGCGGTCGGCTTCGTTGGTGCGCTCGCGCTGATCGAAGGCTCTTTAGCCAAGACGCGTGACGTCATTTCGTACGTGTCCAGATTGTAATGCCCTCTGAGGCGTTTACAAAAAATAGAAAATAATAATAATAATAATGTGTATTTTTTATTCTGAGCTATTCAAAATAAACTGAATTGATTCAAATTGAAATGCGGTGTCACAAGTTATTATGTGCGAATAAGGACACTATGAAAGGGGTGTACTTATACGCTGTATTTATACACAATTTATTCACATCTGCGTAATCCCGCGGTCGGCTTCGTTGGTGTGCTCGCGCTGATCGAAGGCTCTTTAGCAAAGACAGATTGACCCCGAAGGACACCCGGTGTGCGAGGAATGAGTGAGGACAACACTAGGGTTAAGTAATTAATGTGAATACTTTTGACACCGCTGCTTACGGGCAGTATGAAAGCTTAAGTATTAATGAAAGTATCATACAATTTGAAGTTCTGATGTACTGAGACACTTTATTTATGGAACGGTTAAAAAAAAAAGAATTGTTTAACAAAATGTAGTTTTCAACTCCGTTTACCCTAAAATGTCGTGTATGAAAATGAGTGAATGCAGCTTTCGGGCAGTAGAGAAATGGAAGCTTCAGGTATTCATTAAAAGCTCATTTAATTGGTAGTTCCGCTATTTTGAAACTTTTCTTGATGGAAAATTAAAAAAATTTAAAAAAAAATTCTTTAAGAAAATCTAGTTTTCAACTCTGTTCAGTCTGTAACGTCGTTTAAGAGCATAAAAATTGGTAACTGCAGCTCACGGGCAGTATAGTGATGAAAGCTTCAGGTTTCATGAACATATTACACAATTTGATGTTCCCATGTTCTGAGACACTTTCTTGATTGGAAATTTTAAAAAAAGAATTCTTTTAGAAAATCTTGTTTTCAACTCTGTTCAGTCTGAATCGTCGTTTAAGAGCATAAAAACGAGTAAATGCAGCTTACGGGACGTATAGTGATGAAAGCGTCAGGTATTCATGAACATATCATATAATTTGAATTTCTGATGCTCTAAGAGGCTTTCTAGATGGAAAATATAAAAAAAATGAATTCTTTAAGAAAATCTAGTTTTCAACTCTGTTCAGTTTAAAACGTCGTTTAAGAGCATAAAAATGAGTTACTGCAGCTCACGGGCAGTATAGTGATGAAAGCTTCAGGTATTCATGAACATATCATACAATTTGAAGTTCAGATATTCTGAGACACTTTCTTGATGGAAATTTATTTTTAAAAAGAATTCTTTTAGAAAATCTTGTTTTCAACTCTGTTCAATGTGAATCGTCGTTTAAGAGCATAAAAATGGGTAACTGCAGCTCACGGGCTTTATAGTGATGAAAGCTTCAGGTTTCATGAACATATTACACAATTTGATGTTCCCATGTTCTGAGACACTTTCTTGATGGAAAATATTTTAAAAAAGAATTCTTTAACAAAAATCTAGTTTTCAACTCTGTTCAGTCTGAAACGTCGTTTAAGAGCATAAAAATGAGTTACTGCAGCTCACAGCCAGTATAGTGATGAAAGCTTCAGGTATTCATGAACATATCATATAATTTGAATTTCTGATGTTCTCAGAGGCTTTCTTTATGGAAAATATAGAAAAATTAATACTTTAAGAAAATCAAGTTTTCAACTCTGTTCAGTCTGAAACGTCGTTTAAGAGCATAAAAATGAGTAAATGCAGCTTACGAGCAGTATAGTGATGAACGCTTTAGGTAATTAAGAAAGTATCATACAATTTGAAGTTCCGATGTTCTGAGACACATTCTTGATTGGAAATTTTAAAAAAAAAGAATTCTTTCAGAAATTCTTGTTTTCAACTCTGTTCAGTCTGAATCGTCGTTTAAGAGCATAAAAATGGGTAACTGCAGCTCACGGGCTTTATAGTGATGAAAGCTTCAGGTTTCATGAACATATTACACAATTTGATGTTCCCATGTTCTGAGACACTTTCTTGATGGAAAATATTTAAAAAAAGAATACTTTAAGAAAATCTAGTTTTCAACTCTGTTCAGTCTGAAACGTCGTTTAAGAGCATAAAAATGAGTTACTGCAGCTCACAGCCAGTATAGTGATGAAAGCTTCAGGTATTCATGAACACATCATATAATTTGAATTTCTGATGTTCTCAGAGGCTTTCTTTATGGAAAATATAGAAAAATTAATACTTTAAGAAAATCAAGTTTTCAACTCTGTTCAGTCTGAAACGTCGTTTAAGAGCATAAAAATGGGTAACTGCATCTTACGGGCAGCATTAAAGCTTCAGGTATTCATGAAATTATCAACAATTCGTAATTCTGATGTGCTGAGACACTTTCTTGATGGAAAATTAAAAGAAAATAGTTCTTTAAGAAAATTTAGTTTTCAACTCTGTTCAGTCTGAAACGTCGTTTAAGAGCATAAAAATGAGTAAATGCAGCTTACGAGCAGTATAGTGATGAACGCTTCAGGTAATTAAGAAAGTAGCATACAATTTGAAGTTCCGATGTTCTGAGACACATTCTTGATTGGAAATTGAAAAAAAAGAATTCTTTTAGAAATTCTTGTTTTCAACTCTGTTCAGTCTGAATCGTCGTTTAAGAGCATAAAAATGAGTAAATGCAGCTTACGGGACGTATAGTGATGAAAGCTTCAGGTATTCATGAACATATCATATAATTTGAAGTTCAAATGTTCTAAGAGGCTTTATTGATGGAAAATATAAAAAAATGAATTCTTTAACCCTCGTGTGGCCTCACCGATCCGTACGCATCCCATGTCCTGCGGGTCAAACTGCCCAATGTCCTTTCATCTGGAGCCTTCGATAAGTGGGCGCTCACACCACTTGCATACTTGCATAGTGTTGATGACACACTCGGGTCAGTTTGACCCAAAGACAACGGCAGGGGCTCGGTGACACACAAGGGTCATTTTGACACAAGGTCAACATCAGCGGCTCGGTGACACACTCGGGTCATTTTGACCCAAGGACACCATCAGGGGCTCGGTGACAGACGAGGGTCATTTTGACCCAAGGACAACGGCAGAGTGTTGATGACACACAAGGGTCATTTTGACCCAAGGACAACGGCAGGGGCTCGGTGACACACAAGGGTCATTTTGACCCAAGGACAACATCAGGGGCTCGGTGACACACTCGGGTCATTTTGACCCAAGGACAACATCAGGGGCTCGGTGACACACTCGGGTCATTTAGACCCAAGGACAACGGCAGAGTGCCGATGACACACAAGGGTCATTTCGACCCAAGGACAACGGCGGGGGCTTGGTGACGATCAACGGTCATGTTGACCCAAGGACAACGACGGGGGGCTTGGTGACGATCGACGGTCATTGTGACCCAAGGACAAATGCAGAGCGGTTCCAACTGTAGCATCTCCGAGCACGTAGGATCTTGGGAAGGCACTTCTCTGAATCAGTTGGGGGACTTTCCGACAGTTCCGACGGTCCTAACCTCGAGCTCGTGGGACCTCCGGGACACAATTATCTGAATTGGCCATTTTGTTTTCACTTCTTCCGCCAGCGCGAACCAAAGTCCGGAGAGACACGGGTTTGCTGCGCTGCCACTACTACGGCCGTCGCGGTTCCAACGATCCCTGCGCCGAGCTCGTGGGACCTCGGGAAGGCACTTTTTTAAAAATCGGCCATTTTGTTTTTGCTTCTTCGGCTTGTGAAGCTTTCACAGAATGTCGGAAGGACACGAGTTGGCTGCGCTCCCACTAATACGGCCGTCGCGGTTCCAACGATCCCTCCGTCGAGCTCGTGGGACCTCGGGAAGGCACTTTTTTCTAATCGGCCATTTTGTTTTTGCTTCTTCGGCTCGTGCGGCTTTCACGCAAAGTCGGAAGGACACGAGTTGGCTGCGCTCCCACTGGTACGGCCGTCGCGGTTCCAAAGATCCCTTCGCCGAGCTCTTGGGACCTCGGGAAGACAGTTTTTTTCAAATCGGCCATTTTGTTTTTGCTTCTTCGGCTCGTGTAGCTGTAACAGAAAGTCGGAAGGACACGGGTTCGCTGCGCTCCCACTAATACGGCCGTCGCGGTTCCACCGATCCCTTCGCCGAGCTCGTGGGACCACGGGAAGGCACTTTTTTCAAATCGGCCATTTTGTTTTTGCTTCTTCGGCTTGTGTAGCTGTAACAGAAAGTCGGAAGGACACGGGTTCGCTGCGCTCCCACTAATACGGCCGTCGCGGATCCAACGATCCCTTCGGCGAGCTCGTGGGACCACGGGAAGGCACTTTTTTCAAATCGGCCATTTTGCTTTTGCTTCTTCGGCTCGTGTAGCTGTAACAGAAAGTTGGAAGGACACAGGTTCACTGCGCTCCCACTGGTACGGCCGTCGCGGTTCCAACGATCCCTTCGCCGAGCTCTTGGGACCTCGGGAAGACAGTTTTTTTCAAATCGGCCATTTTGTTTTTGCTTCTTCGGCTCGTGTAGCTGTAACAGAAAGTCGGAAGGACACGGGTTCGCTGCGCTCCCACTAATACGGCCGTCGCGGTTCCACCGATCCCTTCGCCGAGCTCGTGGGACCACGGGAAGGCACTTTTTTCAAATCGGCCATTTTGTTTTTGCTTCTTCGGCTTGTGTAGCTGTAACAGAAAGTCGGAAGGACACGGGTTCGCTGCGCTCCCACTAATACGGCCGTCGCAGATCCAACGATCCCTTCGGCGAGCTCGTGGGACCACGGGAAGGCACTTTTTTCAAATCGGCCATTTTGTTTTTGCTTCTTCGGCTCGTGTAGCTGTAACAGAAAGTTGGAAGGACACGGGTTCGCTGCGCTCCCACTAATACGGCCGTCACGATTCCAAGGATCCCTTCGCCGAGCTCGTGGGACCACGGGAAGGCACTTTTTTCAAATCGGCCATTTTGTTTTTGCTTCTTCGGCTTGTGTAGCTGTAACAGAAAGTCGGAAGGACACGGGTTCGCTGCGCTCCCACTAATACGGCCGTCGCGATTCCAACGATCCCTTCGCCGAGCTCGTGGGACCTCGGGAAGGCACTTTTTTCAAGTCGGCCATTTTGTTTTTGCTTCTTAGGCTCGTGCGGCTTTCACGCAATGTCGGACGGACTCGAGTTTTCGGCCTCCCACTAATACGGCCGTCGCGGTTCCAACGATCCCCTCGCCGAGCTCGTGGGACCTCGGGAAGTCAGTCTTTTCAAATCGGCCATTTTGTTTTTGCTTCTTCGGCTCGTGCGGCTTTCACGCAAAGTCGGAAGGACTCGAGTTTGCTGCGCTCCCACTAATACGGATGTCACGATTCCAACGGTTCCGACCCCGAGCTCGTGAGACCTCGGGAAGGCACTTTTTGCAAATCGGCCATTTTGTTTTTGTTTCTTCGGCTCGTGCGGCTTTCACTGAAAGTCGGACGGACTTGAGTTTTCTGCCTCCCACTAATACGGCCGTCGCGGTTCCAACGATCCCCTCGCCGAGCTCGTGGGACCTCGGGAAGTCAGTTTTTTCAAATCGGCCATTTTGTTTTTGCTTCTTCGGCTCGTGCGGCTTTCACGCAAAGTCGGAAGGACTCGAGTTTGCTGCGCTCCCACTAATGCGGATGTCGCGATCCCAACGGTTCCGACCCCGAGCTCGTGAGGCCTCGGGAAGTCACTTTTTGCAAATCGGCCATTTTGTTTTTGTTTCTTCGGCTCGTGTGGCTTTCACTGAAAGTCGGAGGGACTCGAGTTTTCGGCCTCCCACTAATACGGCCGTCGCGGTTCCAACGATCCCCTCGCCGAGCTCGTGGGACCTCGGGAAGTCAGGTTTTTCAAATTGGCCATTTTGTTTTTGCTTCTTCGGCTCGTGCGGCTTTCACGCAAAGTCGGAAGGACTAGAGTTCGCTGCCTCCAACTAATACGGCCGTCGCGGTTCCAACGCACCCGTCGCCGAGCTCGTGGGACCTCTGGAAGGCACTTTTTTCAAATCGGCCATTTTGTTTTTGCTTCTTCGGCTCGTGCGGCTTTCACGCAATGTCGGACGGACTCGAGTTTTCGGCCTCCCACTAATACGGCCGTCGCGGTTCCAACGATCCCCTCGCCGAGCTCGTGGGACCTCGGGAAGTCAGTCTTTTCAAATCGGCCATTTTGTTTTTGCTTCTTCGGCTCGTGCGGCTTTCACGCAAAGTCGGAAGGACTCGAGTTTGCTGCGCTCCCACTAATGCGGATGTCGCGATCCCAACGGTTCCGACCCCGAGCTCGTGAGGCCTCGGGAAGTCACTTTTTGCAAATCGGCCATTTTGTTTTTGTTTCTTCGGCTCGTGTGGCTTTCACTGAAAGTCGGAGGGACTCGAGTTTTCTGCCTCCCACTAATACGGCCGTCGCGGTTCCAACGATCCCCTCGCCGAGCTCGTGGGACCTCGGGAAGTCAGGTTTTTCAAATTGGCCATTTTGTTTTTGCTTCTTCGGCTCGTGCGGCTTTCACGCAAAGTCGGAAGGACTCGAGTTTGCTGCGCTCCCACTAATACGGCCGTTGCGGTTCCAACGATCCCTTCGCCGAGCTCATGGGACCTCGGGAAGGCACTTTTTGCAAATCGGCCATTTTGTTTTTGTTTCTTCGGCTTGTGAGGCTTTCACAGAATGTCGGAAGGACACGACTTGGCTGCGCTCCCACTAATACGGCCGTCGCGGTTCCAACGATCCCCTCGCCTAGCTCGTGGGACCTCGGGAAGTCAGTTTTTTCAAATCGGCCATTTTGTTTTTGCTTCTTCGGCTCGTGCGGCTTTCACGCAAAGTTAGAAGTACACGACTTGGCTGCACTCCCACTAATACGGCCGTCGCGGTTCCAACGATCCCTTCGCCGAGCTGGTGGGACCTCGGGAAGGCACTTTTTGCAAATCGGCCATTTTGTTTTTGCTTCTTCGGCTCGTGCGGCTTTCACGCAAAGTCGGAAGGACTAGAGTTCGCTGCCTCCAACTAATATGGCCGTCGCGGTTCTAACGAACCCGTCGCCGAGCTCGTGGGACCTCTGGAAGGCACTTTTTTCAAATCGGCCATTTTGTTTTTGCTTCTTCGGCTTGTGAAGCTTTCACAGAATGAAATTGAAATGAGGTGTCACAAGTTATTATGTGCGAATAAGGACACTATGAAAGGGGTGTACTTATACGCTGTATTTATACACAATTTATTCACATCTGCTTAATCCCGCGGTCGGCTTCGTTGGTGCGCTCGCGCTGATCAAAGGCTCTTTAGCAAAGACAGATTGACCCCGCAGGACACGGGGTGTGCCAGGAATGAGTGAGGACAACATGAGGGTTAAGTAATTAATGTGAATACTTTTGACACCGCTGCTTACGGGCAATATGAAAGCTTAAGTATTTATAAAAGTATCATACAATTTGAAGGTCTGATGTGCTGAGACACTTTATTTATGGAACGGTTTAAAAAAAAAGAATTGTTTAAGAAAATGTAGTTTTCAACTCTGTTTAGCCTAAAATGTCGTGTATGAAAATTAGTAAATGCAGCTTTCGGGAAGTAGAGAAATGGAAGCTACAGGTATTCATTAAAAGCTCATTTAATTTGTAGTTCCGCTATTTTGAAACACTTTCTTCATGGAAAATTTTAAAAAAAAAAATCTTTAAGAAAATCTAGTTTTGAACTCATGAACATATCATATAATTTGAATTTCTGATGCTCTAAGAGGCTTTCTAGATGGAAAATATAAAAAATTGAATTCTTTAAGAAAATCTAGTTTTCAACTCTGTTCAGTGTAAAACGTCGTTTAAGAGCATAAAAATGAGTTACTGCAGCTCACGGGCAGTATAGTGATGAACGCTTCAGGTATTCATGAACATATCATACAATTTGAAGTTCAGATGTTCTGAGACACTTTCTTGATGGAAATTTATTTTGAAAAAGAATTCTTTTAGAAAATCTTGTTTTCAACTCTGTTCAGTCTGAATCGTCGTTTAAGAGCATAGAAATGAGTAAATGCAGCTTACAGGAAGTATAGTGATGAAAGCTTCAGGTATTCATGAACATATCATATAATTTGAATTTCTGATGTTCTAAGAGGCTTTCTTGATGGAAAATATAGAAAAATGAATTCTTTAAGAAAATCAAGTTTTCAACTCTGTTCAGTCTGAAACGTCGTTTAAGAGCATAAAAAGGGGTAACTGCAGCTTACGGGCAGCATTAAAGCTTCAGGTATTCATGAAAATATCAACAATTCGTAATTCCGATGTGCTGAGACACTTTCTTGATGGAAAATTAAAAGAAAATAGTTCTTTAAGAAAATCAAGTTTTCAACTCTGTTCAGTCTAAAACGTCGTTTAACAGTATAAAAACGAGTAAATGCAACTTACTGACAGTATAGTGACGAAAGCTTCAGGTATTCATGAACATATCATACAATTTGAAGTTCCGATGTTTTAAGACGCTTTCTTGATGGAAAATATAAAAAAAATGAATTCTTTAAGAAAATCTAGTTTTCAACACTGTTCAGTGTGAAACGTCGATTAAGAACATACAAATGAGTAAATGCAGATTACGGGCAGAGGTGACAAGTAACGAAGTACAAATACTTCGTTACTCTACTTAAGTAGGAATTTTGAGTATCTATACTTTACAGGAGTATTTTTTTTTCAGACTACTTTTTACTTCTACTCCTTACTTTTTCACGCAAATATCTGTACTTTCTACTCCCTACTTTTTAAAAAATAGCCTCGTTACTATTTCATTTTGGTTTGTTTTTCATTCCGGTTAGCCAGATAAATCGCGCCATCCGAATAGAGTGAATTTGATTGTGGTTGGAAGAGAAGTATATACCTTTCCGACACCCTATTGTTTTTTTACGCGATGCACCTGAACATGACACGAATCAACCGTTACAATCGCGTCACTCTCAAGCAAGGACAGCAGAGAAGCCGATTGCAAATATGTCCGTCTCGGAGAACGCGCGACGAGAAATACGCGCCGCCGAATATCTGTTGTGCCGGGAGGGACAGTCACGTTCAATGCGTGAGACTTGAGAGCCCCGATACTTCCGTCTCTCTGCTCCTCTCTGCCGGCGGTTCCCCTGTCGCGCGAGTTTCTCCAGCGACTGTCTGTTTGGGGTAAATAGGATGTCTATACAGCTGATAGGTTTACAGATGCGCTCCATAGCGGGGAGTTTAAAAAGGAACCAACGCGCCTATGACTTTTTTTTTGCCGTGAGATATGGCTGGTATGGACTTTTTTCAACATACATATTACAATACTTATAGGCAACTAGTTATTATCATGTCTTCCGCTCCATGAAATGCATGTTAATGCTCAGTAGTACACATATGGTACTTTAATGTATTGCATTGTAATAAAATGTGATCATTTTCAATGGGCATATATATGCAGCTGAAACAGGTAGTGCATCCCACATTTTTCAATATACCATTTTAATACAACATTATGGCCTTGAGAAAAATGATTGTTTTGGGGGGAGGTGGCGTAGTGCACTATAGGCCCCTGAGACGCGGCTTAAGAAATCGTACTGAATGGGAAAAAGAAATTCCCCTTACATTACTTTTACTGTTTTACTTTTAAGTAGTTTTGAAACCCAGTACTTTTATACTTTTACTTAAGTAAAAAGCTTGAGTTGATACTTCTACTTTTACAAAAGTATTTCTATATCCTAGTATCTATACTTCTACTAAACTCTCCTGTTGCCTTCTGGGTCAAAAAGACCCACGTTGGAGTGTTTATGTATTTGTGTGTATCGCGGTCTCAGGGTCACAAAATGATCCACGACCAGTGTATACGTATGCATGCATGCATGTACTTACGTATGAATCCCTAAAGCCCGTCGTCCTCGGGTCAAAACGACTCGCGTCTTTCCACCGAGCCCTCGCCGTCTCCCTGGGGTCTGTTCTACCCTCGAGTTTGAGCGAGCCCTCGGCCTCGTCCCCCGAGTCAAACTGACCCGTGTTTATCTCCGAGCTCCAGGCCCCCGTCCCCCGGGTCAGAATGACCCGCGTTTATCGCCGAGCTCACGGCCTCGTCCCACGGGGTCAGACTGACCCGCGTATATCGCTGAGCTCCCGGCCTCGTCACCGGGGTCAGAATGACCCGCGTCTATCGCCGAACTCCTGGCCCCGTCCCTGGGGTCTAAATGACCCGCGTATATCGCCGAGCTCCCGGCCTCGTCCCCGGCCTCGTCCCCGGGGTCAGAATGA
Organism: Clinocottus analis; assembly: GCF_023055335.1. Taxonomy (NCBI): domain Eukaryota; kingdom Metazoa; phylum Chordata; class Actinopteri; order Perciformes; family Cottidae; genus Clinocottus; species Clinocottus analis. Next base: position 5,724,106 of record NW_027176153.1, read on the forward strand.
CCTGCGTATATCACCGAGCTCCCGGCCTAGTCCCCGGGGTCTAAATGACCTGCATTTATCGCCGAGCTCCCGGGCCCCGTCCCCGGGGTCAGAATGACCCGCGTTTATCGTCGAGCTCTCGGCCCGCGTCCCCCGTGGTCAGAATGAACCTCGTTTATAGCCGAGCTCCCGGCCTCGCTGTCGTCCCCGGGGTCAGAATGACCCGTGAGCCCTCGGCCTCGTCCTCGGGTCGAAACGACCCAAGTTTTACGTTTTATTACAAGTCATCCCGTATGCTAAATGTAAAAAATAAATAAATAAATGATACAAATAAAGACATGACAAGACAGTTGCATTTTATTGTTTTCTTTCTTACATTTATTTAGTCATCACCATTGTTACAAGCAACGAGCCAAGACGCGTGACGTCATTTCGTACGTGTCCAGATTGTAAAGCCCTCTGAGGCGTTTACACAAAAAAAAGAAAATAATAATGTGTATTTGTTATTCTGAGCTATTCAAAATAACCTGAACTGATTCAAATTGAAATGCGGTGTCACAAGTTATTATGTGCGAATAAGGACACTATGAAAGGGGTGTACTTATACGCTGTATTTATACACAATTTATTCACATCTGCGTAATCCCGCGGTCGGCTTCGTTGGTGCGCTCGCGCTGATCGAAGGCTCTTTAGCCAAGACGCGTGACGTCATTTCGTACGTGTCCAGATTGTAAAGCCCTCTGAGGCGTTTACAAAAAAAAGAAAATAATAATAATAATGTGTATTTGTTATTCTGAGCTATTCAAAATAAACTGAATTGATTCAAATTGAAGTGAGGTGTCACAGGTTATTATGTGCGAATAAGGACACTATGAAAGGGGTGTACTTATACGCTGTATTTATACACAATTTATTCACATCTGCGTAATCCCGCGGTCGGCTTCGTTGGTGCGCTCGCTCTGATCGAAGGCTCTTTAGCCAAGACGCGTGACGTCATTTCGTACGTGTCCAGATTGTAAAGCCCTCTGAGGCGTTTACAAAAAAAAGAAAATAATAATAATAATGTGTATTTGTTATTCTGAGCTATTCAAAATAAACTGAATTGATTCAAATTGAAATGAGGTGTCACAAGTTATTATGTGCGAATAAGGACACTATGAAAGGGGTGTACTTATACGCTGTATTTATACACAATTTATTCACATCTGCGTAATCCCGCGGTCGGCTTCGTTGGTGCGCTCGCGCTGATCGAAGGCTCTTTAGCCAAGACGCGTGACGTCATTTCGTACGTGTCCAGATTGTAATGCCCTCTGAGGCGTTTACAAAAAATAGAAAATAATAATAATAATAATGTGTATTTTTTATTCTGAGCTATTCAAAATAAACTGAATTGATTCAAATTGAAATGCGGTGTCACAAGTTATTATGTGCGAATAAGGACACTATGAAAGGGGTGTACTTATACGCTGTATTTATACACAATTTATTCACATCTGCGTAATCCCGCGGTCGGCTTCGTTGGTGTGCTCGCGCTGATCGAAGGCTCTTTAGCAAAGACAGATTGACCCCGAAGGACACCCGGTGTGCGAGGAATGAGTGAGGACAACACTAGGGTTAAGTAATTAATGTGAATACTTTTGACACCGCTGCTTACGGGCAGTATGAAAGCTTAAGTATTAATGAAAGTATCATACAATTTGAAGTTCTGATGTACTGAGACACTTTATTTATGGAACGGTTAAAAAAAAAAGAATTGTTTAACAAAATGTAGTTTTCAACTCCGTTTACCCTAAAATGTCGTGTATGAAAATGAGTGAATGCAGCTTTCGGGCAGTAGAGAAATGGAAGCTTCAGGTATTCATTAAAAGCTCATTTAATTGGTAGTTCCGCTATTTTGAAACTTTTCTTGATGGAAAATTAAAAAAATTTAAAAAAAAATTCTTTAAGAAAATCTAGTTTTCAACTCTGTTCAGTCTGTAACGTCGTTTAAGAGCATAAAAATTGGTAACTGCAGCTCACGGGCAGTATAGTGATGAAAGCTTCAGGTTTCATGAACATATTACACAATTTGATGTTCCCATGTTCTGAGACACTTTCTTGATTGGAAATTTTAAAAAAAGAATTCTTTTAGAAAATCTTGTTTTCAACTCTGTTCAGTCTGAATCGTCGTTTAAGAGCATAAAAACGAGTAAATGCAGCTTACGGGACGTATAGTGATGAAAGCGTCAGGTATTCATGAACATATCATATAATTTGAATTTCTGATGCTCTAAGAGGCTTTCTAGATGGAAAATATAAAAAAAATGAATTCTTTAAGAAAATCTAGTTTTCAACTCTGTTCAGTTTAAAACGTCGTTTAAGAGCATAAAAATGAGTTACTGCAGCTCACGGGCAGTATAGTGATGAAAGCTTCAGGTATTCATGAACATATCATACAATTTGAAGTTCAGATATTCTGAGACACTTTCTTGATGGAAATTTATTTTTAAAAAGAATTCTTTTAGAAAATCTTGTTTTCAACTCTGTTCAATGTGAATCGTCGTTTAAGAGCATAAAAATGGGTAACTGCAGCTCACGGGCTTTATAGTGATGAAAGCTTCAGGTTTCATGAACATATTACACAATTTGATGTTCCCATGTTCTGAGACACTTTCTTGATGGAAAATATTTTAAAAAAGAATTCTTTAACAAAAATCTAGTTTTCAACTCTGTTCAGTCTGAAACGTCGTTTAAGAGCATAAAAATGAGTTACTGCAGCTCACAGCCAGTATAGTGATGAAAGCTTCAGGTATTCATGAACATATCATATAATTTGAATTTCTGATGTTCTCAGAGGCTTTCTTTATGGAAAATATAGAAAAATTAATACTTTAAGAAAATCAAGTTTTCAACTCTGTTCAGTCTGAAACGTCGTTTAAGAGCATAAAAATGAGTAAATGCAGCTTACGAGCAGTATAGTGATGAACGCTTTAGGTAATTAAGAAAGTATCATACAATTTGAAGTTCCGATGTTCTGAGACACATTCTTGATTGGAAATTTTAAAAAAAAAGAATTCTTTCAGAAATTCTTGTTTTCAACTCTGTTCAGTCTGAATCGTCGTTTAAGAGCATAAAAATGGGTAACTGCAGCTCACGGGCTTTATAGTGATGAAAGCTTCAGGTTTCATGAACATATTACACAATTTGATGTTCCCATGTTCTGAGACACTTTCTTGATGGAAAATATTTAAAAAAAGAATACTTTAAGAAAATCTAGTTTTCAACTCTGTTCAGTCTGAAACGTCGTTTAAGAGCATAAAAATGAGTTACTGCAGCTCACAGCCAGTATAGTGATGAAAGCTTCAGGTATTCATGAACACATCATATAATTTGAATTTCTGATGTTCTCAGAGGCTTTCTTTATGGAAAATATAGAAAAATTAATACTTTAAGAAAATCAAGTTTTCAACTCTGTTCAGTCTGAAACGTCGTTTAAGAGCATAAAAATGGGTAACTGCATCTTACGGGCAGCATTAAAGCTTCAGGTATTCATGAAATTATCAACAATTCGTAATTCTGATGTGCTGAGACACTTTCTTGATGGAAAATTAAAAGAAAATAGTTCTTTAAGAAAATTTAGTTTTCAACTCTGTTCAGTCTGAAACGTCGTTTAAGAGCATAAAAATGAGTAAATGCAGCTTACGAGCAGTATAGTGATGAACGCTTCAGGTAATTAAGAAAGTAGCATACAATTTGAAGTTCCGATGTTCTGAGACACATTCTTGATTGGAAATTGAAAAAAAAGAATTCTTTTAGAAATTCTTGTTTTCAACTCTGTTCAGTCTGAATCGTCGTTTAAGAGCATAAAAATGAGTAAATGCAGCTTACGGGACGTATAGTGATGAAAGCTTCAGGTATTCATGAACATATCATATAATTTGAAGTTCAAATGTTCTAAGAGGCTTTATTGATGGAAAATATAAAAAAATGAATTCTTTAACCCTCGTGTGGCCTCACCGATCCGTACGCATCCCATGTCCTGCGGGTCAAACTGCCCAATGTCCTTTCATCTGGAGCCTTCGATAAGTGGGCGCTCACACCACTTGCATACTTGCATAGTGTTGATGACACACTCGGGTCAGTTTGACCCAAAGACAACGGCAGGGGCTCGGTGACACACAAGGGTCATTTTGACACAAGGTCAACATCAGCGGCTCGGTGACACACTCGGGTCATTTTGACCCAAGGACACCATCAGGGGCTCGGTGACAGACGAGGGTCATTTTGACCCAAGGACAACGGCAGAGTGTTGATGACACACAAGGGTCATTTTGACCCAAGGACAACGGCAGGGGCTCGGTGACACACAAGGGTCATTTTGACCCAAGGACAACATCAGGGGCTCGGTGACACACTCGGGTCATTTTGACCCAAGGACAACATCAGGGGCTCGGTGACACACTCGGGTCATTTAGACCCAAGGACAACGGCAGAGTGCCGATGACACACAAGGGTCATTTCGACCCAAAGACAACGGCGGGGGCTTGGTGACGATCAACGGTCATGTTGACCCAAGGACAACGACGGGGGGCTTGGTGACGATCGACGGTCATTGTGACCCAAGGACAAATGCAGAGCGGTTCCAACTGTAGCATCTCCGAGCACGTAGGATCTTGGGAAGGCACTTCTCTGAATCAGTTGGGGGACTTTCCGACAGTTCCGACGGTCCTAACCTCGAGCTCGTGGGACCTCCGGGACACAATTATCTGAATTGGCCATTTTGTTTTCACTTCTTCCGCCAGCGCGAACCAAAGTCCGGAGAGACACGGGTTTGCTGCGCTGCCACTACTACGGCCGTCGCGGTTCCAACGATCCCTGCGCCGAGCTCGTGGGACCTCGGGAAGGCACTTTTTTAAAAATCGGCCATTTTGTTTTTGCTTCTTCGGCTTGTGAAGCTTTCACAGAATGTCGGAAGGACACGAGTTGGCTGCGCTCCCACTAATACGGCCGTCGCGGTTCCAACGATCCCTCCGTCGAGCTCGTGGGACCTCGGGAAGGCACTTTTTTCTAATCGGCCATTTTGTTTTTGCTTCTTCGGCTCGTGCGGCTTTCACGCAAAGTCGGAAGGACACGAGTTGGCTGCGCTCCCACTGGTACGGCCGTCGCGGTTCCAAAGATCCCTTCGCCGAGCTCTTGGGACCTCGGGAAGACAGTTTTTTTCAAATCGGCCATTTTGTTTTTGCTTCTTCGGCTCGTGTAGCTGTAACAGAAAGTCGGAAGGACACGGGTTCGCTGCGCTCCCACTAATACGGCCGTCGCGGTTCCACCGATCCCTTCGCCGAGCTCGTGGGACCACGGGAAGGCACTTTTTTCAAATCGGCCATTTTGTTTTTGCTTCTTCGGCTTGTGTAGCTGTAACAGAAAGTCGGAAGGACACGGGTTCGCTGCGCTCCCACTAATACGGCCGTCGCGGATCCAACGATCCCTTCGGCGAGCTCGTGGGACCACGGGAAGGCACTTTTTTCAAATCGGCCATTTTGCTTTTGCTTCTTCGGCTCGTGTAGCTGTAACAGAAAGTTGGAAGGACACAGGTTCACTGCGCTCCCACTGGTACGGCCGTCGCGGTTCCAACGATCCCTTCGCCGAGCTCTTGGGACCTCGGGAAGACAGTTTTTTTCAAATCGGCCATTTTGTTTTTGCTTCTTCGGCTCGTGTAGCTGTAACAGAAAGTCGGAAGGACACGGGTTCGCTGCGCTCCCACTAATACGGCCGTCGCGGTTCCACCGATCCCTTCGCCGAGCTCGTGGGACCACGGGAAGGCACTTTTTTCAAATCGGCCATTTTGTTTTTGCTTCTTCGGCTTGTGTAGCTGTAACAGAAAGTCGGAAGGACACGGGTTCGCTGCGCTCCCACTAATACGGCCATCGCAGATCCAACGATCCCTTCGGCGAGCTCGTGGGACCACGGGAAGGCACTTTTTTCAAATCGGCCATTTTGTTTTTGCTTCTTCGGCTCGTGTAGCTGTAACAGAAAGTTGGAAGGACACGGGTTCGCTGCGCTCCCACTAATACGGCCGTCACGATTCCAACGATCCCTTCGCCGAGCTCGTGGGACCACGGGAAGGCACTTTTTTCAAATCGGCCATTTTGTTTTTGCTTCTTCGGCTTGTGTAGCTGTAACAGAAAGTCGGAAGGACACGGGTTCGCTGCGCTCCCACTAATACGGCCGTCGCGATTCCAACGATCCCTTCGCCGAGCTCGTGGGACCTCGGGAAGGCACTTTTTTCAAGTCGGCCATTTTGTTTTTGCTTCTTCGGCTCGTGCGGCTTTCACGCAATGTCGGACGGACTCGAGTTTTCGGCCTCCCACTAATACGGCCGTCGCGGTTCCAACGATCCCCTCGCCGAGCTCGTGGGACCTCGGGAAGTCAGTCTTTTCAAATCGGCCATTTTGTTTTTGCTTCTTCGGCTCGTGCGGCTTTCACGCAAAGTCGGAAGGACTCGAGTTTGCTGCGCTCCCACTAATACGGATGTCACGATTCCAACGGTTCCGACCCCGAGCTCGTGAGACCTCGGGAAGGTACTTTTTGCAAATCGGCCATTTTGTTTTTGTTTCTTCGGCTCGTGCGGCTTTCACTGAAAGTCGGACGGACTCGAGTTTTCTGCCTCCCACTAATACGGCCGTCGCGGTTCCAACGATCCCCTCGCCGAGCTCGTGGGACCTCGGGAAGTCAGTTTTTTCAAATCGGCCATTTTGTTTTTGCTTCTTCGGCTCGTGCGGCTTTCACGCAAAGTCGGAAGGACTCGAGTTTGCTGCGCTCCCACTAATGCGGATGTCGCGATCCCAACGGTTCCGACCCCGAGCTCGTGAGGCCTCGGGAAGTCACTTTTTGCAAATCGGCCATTTTGTTTTTGTTTCTTCGGCTCGTGTGGCTTTCACTGAAAGTCGGAGGGACTCGAGTTTTCGGCCTCCCACTAATACGGCCGTCGCGGTTCCAACGATCCCCTCGCCGAGCTCGTGGGACCTCGGGAAGTCAGGTTTTTCAAATTGGCCATTTTGTTTTTGCTTCTTCGGCTCGTGCGGCTTTCACGCAAAGTCGGACGGACTCGAGTTTTCGGCCTCCCACTAATACGGCCGTCGCGGTTCCAACGATCCCCTCGCCGAGCTCGTGGGACCTCGGGAAGTCAGTTTTTTCAAATCGGCCATTTTGTTTTTGCTTCTTTGGCTCGTGCGGCTTTCACGCAAAGTCGGAAGGACTCGAGTTTGCTGCGCTCCCACTAATACGGCCGTTGCGGTTCCAACGATCCCCTCGCCGAGCTCGTGGGACCTCGGGAAGTCAGGTTTTTCAAATTGGCCATTTTGTTTTTGCTTCTTCGGCTCGTGCGGCTTTCACGCAAAGTCGGACGGACTCGAGTTTTCGGCCTCCCACTAATACGGCCGTCGCGGTTCCAACGATCCCCTCGCCGAGCTCGTGGGACCTCGGGAAGTCAGTTTTTTCAAATCGGCCATTTTGTTTTTGCTTCTTCGGCTCGTGCGGCTTTCACGCAAAGTTGGAAGTACACGACTTGGCTGCACTCCCACTAATACGGCCGTCGCGGTTCCAACGATCCCCTCGCCGAGCTCGTGGGACCTCGGGAAGTCAGTTTTTTCAAATCGGCCATTTTGTTTTTGCTTCTTTGGCTCGTGCGGCTTTCACGCAAAGTCGGAAGGACTCGAGTTTGCTGCGCTCCCACTAATACGGCCGTTGCGGTTCCAACGATCCCTTCGCCGAGTTCGTGGGACCTCGGGAAGGCACTTTTTGCAAATCAGCCATTTTGTTTTTGCTTCTTCGGCTCGTGCGGCTTTCACGCAAAGTCGGAAGGACTAGAGTTCGCTGCCTCCAACTAATACGGCCGTCGCGGTTCCAACGCACCCGTCGCCGAGCTCGTGGGACCTCTGGAAGGCACTTTTTTCAAATCGGCCATTTTGTTTTTGCTTCTTCGGCTCGTGCGGCTTTCACGCAATGTCGGACGGACTCGAGTTTTCGGCCTCCCACTAATACGGCCGTCGCGGTTCCAACGATCCCCTCGCCGAGCTCGTGGGACCTCGGGAAGTCAGTCTTTTCAAATCGGCCATTTTGTTTTTGCTTCTTCGGCTCGTGCGGCTTTCACGCAAAGTCGGAAGGACTCGAGTTTGCTGCGCTCCCACTAATACGGATGTCGCGATCCCAACGGTTCCGACCCCGAGCTCGTGAGGCCTCGGGAAGTCACTTTTTGCAAATCGGCCATTTTGTTTTTGTTTCTTCGGCTCGTGTGGCTTTCACTGAAAGTCGGAGGGACTCGAGTTTTCTGCCTCCCACTAATACGGCCGTCGCGGTTCCAACGATCCCCTCGCCGAGCTCGTGGGACCTCGGGAAGTCAGGTTTTTCAAATCGGCCATTTTGTTTTTGCTTCTTCGGCTCGTTCGGCTTTCACGCAAAGTCGGACGGACTCGAGTTTTCGGCCTCCCACTAATACGGCCGTCGCGGTTCCAACGATCCCCTCGCCGAGCTCGTGGGACCTCGGGAAGTCAGTTTTTTCAAATCGGCCATTTTGTTTTTGCTTCTTCGGCTCGTGCGGCTTTCACGCAAAGTCGGAAGGACTCGAGTTTGCTGCGCTCCCACTAATGCGGATGTCGCGATCCCAACGGTTCCGACCCCGAGCTCGTGAGGCCTCGGGAAGTCACTTTTTGCAAGTCGGCCATTTTGTTTTTGTTTCTTCGGCTCGTGTGGCTTTCACTGAAAGTCGGAGGGACTCGAGTTTTCGGCCTCCCACTAATACGGCCGTCGCGGTTCCAACGATCCCCTCGCCGAGCTCGTGGGACCTCGGGAAGTCAGGTTTTTCAAATTGGCCATTTTGTTTTTGCTTCTTCGGCTCGTGCGGCTTTCACGCAAAGTCGGAAGGACTAGAGTTCGCTGCCTCCAACTAATACGGCCGTCGCGGTTCCAACGCACCCGTCGCCGAGCTCGTGGGACCTCTGGAAGGCACTTTTTTCAAATCGGCCATTTTGTTTTTGCTTCTTCGGCTCGTGCGGCTTTCACGCAATGTCGGACGGACTCGAGTTTTCGGCCTCCCACTAATACGGCCGTCGCGGTTCCAACGATCCCCTCGCCGAGCTCGTGGGACCTCGGGAAGTCAGTCTTTTCAAATCGGCCATTTTGTTTTTGCTTCTTCGGCTCGTGCGGCTTTCACGCAAAGTCGGAAGGACTCGAGTTTGCTGCGCTCCCACTAATGCGGATGTCGCGATCCCAACGGTTCCGACCCCGAGCTCGTGAGGCCTCGGGAAGTCACTTTTTGCAAATCGGCCATTTTGTTTTTGTTTCTTCGGCTCGTGTGGCTTTCACTGAAAGTCGGAGGGACTCGAGTTTTCTGCCTCCCACTAATACGGCCGTCGCGGTTCCAACGATCCCCTCGCCGAGCTCGTGGGACCTCGGGAAGTCAGGTTTTTCAAATTGGCCATTTTGTTTTTGCTTCTTCGGCTCGTGCGGCTTTCACGCAAAGTCGGAAGGACTCGAGTTTGCTGCGCTCCCACTAATACGGCCGTTGCGGTTCCAACGATCCCTTCGCCGAGCTCATGGGACCTCGGGAAGGCACTTTTTGCAAATCGGCCATTTTGTTTTTGTTTCTTCGGCTTGTGAGGCTTTCACAGAATGTCGGAAGGACACGACTTGGCTGCGCTCCCACTAATACGGCCGTCGCGGTTCCAACGATCCCCTCGCCTAGCTCGTGGGACCTCGGGAAGTCAGTTTTTTCAAATCGGCCATTTTGTTTTTGCTTCTTCGGCTCGTGCGGCTTTCACGCAAAGTTGGAAGTACACGACTTGGCTGCACTCCCACTAATACGGCCGTCGCGGTTCCAACGATCCCTTCGCCGAGCTGGTGGGACCTCGGGAAGGCACTTTTTGCAAATCGGCCATTTTGTTTTTGCTTCTTCGGCTCGTGCGGCTTTCACGCAAAGTCGGAAGGACTAGAGTTCGCTGCCTCCAACTAATATGGCCGTCGCGGTTCTAACGAACCCGTCGCCGAGCTCGTGGGACCTCTGGAAGGCACTTTTTTCAAATCGGCCATTTTGTTTTTGCTTCTTCGGCTTGTGAAGCTTTCACAGAATGAAATTGAAATGAGGTGTCACAAGTTATTATGTGCGAATAAGGACACTATGAAAGGGGTGTACTTATACGCTGTATTTATACACAATTTATTCACATCTGCTTAATCCCGCGGTCGGCTTCGTTGGTGCGCTCGCGCTGATCAAAGGCTCTTTAGCAAAGACAGATTGACCCCGCAGGACACCCGGTGTGCGAGGAATGAGTGAGGACAACACTAGGGTTAAGTAATTAATGTGAATACTTTTGACACCGCTGCTTACGGGCAATATGAAAGCTTAAGTATTTATAAAAGTATCATACAATTTGAAGGTCTGATGTGCTGAGACACTTTATTTATGGAACGGTTTAAAAAAAAAGAATTGTTTAAGAAAATGTAGTTTTCAACTCTGTTTAGCCTAAAATGTCGTGTATGAAAATTAGTAAATGCAGCTTTCGGGAAGTAGAGAAATGGAAGCTACAGGTATTCATTAAAAGCTCATTTAATTTGTAGTTCCGCTATTTTGAAACACTTTCTTCATGGAAAATTAAAAAAAAAAAATTCTTTAAGAAAATCTAGTTTTGAACTCATGAACATATCATATAATTTGAATTTCTGATGCTCTAAGAGGCTTTCTAGATGGAAAATATAAAAAATTGAATTCTTTAAGAAAATCTAGTTTTCAACTCTGTTCAGTGTAAAACGTCGTTTAAGAGCATAAAAATGAGTTACTGCAGCTCACGGGCAGTATAGTGATGAACGCTTCAGGTATTCATGAACATATCATACAATTTGAAGTTCAGATGTTCTGAGACACTTTCTTGATGGAAATTTATTTTGAAAAAGAATTCTTTTAGAAAATCTTGTTTTCAACTCTGTTCAGTCTGAATCGTCGTTTAAGAGCATAGAAATGAGTAAATGCAGCTTACAGGAAGTATAGTGATGAAAGCTTCAGGTATTCATGAACATATCATATAATTTGAATTTCTGATGTTCTAAGAGGCTTTCTTGATGGAAAATATAGAAAAATGAATTCTTTAAGAAAATCAAGTTTTCAACTCTGTTCAGTCTGAAACGTCGTTTAAGAGCATAAAAAGGGGTAACTGCAGCTTACGGGCAGCATTAAAGCTTCAGGTATTCATGAAAATATCAACAATTCGTAATTCCGATGTGCTGAGACACTTTCTTGATGGAAAATTAAAAGAAAATAGTTCTTTAAGAAAATCAAGTTTTCAACTCTGTTCAGTCTAAAACGTCGTTTAACAGTATAAAAACGAGTAAATGCAACTTACTGACAGTATAGTGACGAAAGCTTCAGGTATTCATGAACATATCATACAATTTGAAGTTCCGATGTTTTAAGACGCTTTCTTGATGGAAAATATAAAAAAAATGAATTCTTTAAGAAAATCTAGTTTTCAACACTGTTCAGTGTGAAACGTCGATTAAGAACATACAAATGAGTAAATGCAGATTACGGGCAGAGGTGACAAGTAACGAAGTACAAATACTTCGTTACTCTACTTAAGTAGGAATTTTGAGTATCTATACTTTACAGGAGTATTTTTTTTTCAGACTACTTTTTACTTCTACTCCTTACTTTTTCACGCAAATATCTGTACTTTCTACTCCCTACTTTTTAAAAAATAGCCTCGTTACTATTTCATTTTGGTTTGTTTTTCATTCCGGTTAGCCAGATAAATCGCGCCATCCGAATAGAGTGAATTTGATTGTGGTTGGAAGAGAAGTATATACCTTTCCGACACCCTATTGTTTTTTTACGCGATGCACCTGAACATGACACGAATCAACCGTTACAATCGCGTCACTCTCAAGCAAGGACAGCAGAGAAGCCGATTGCAAATATGTCCGTCTCGGAGAACGCGCGACGAGAAATACGCGCCGCCGAATATCTGTTGTGCCGGGAGGGACAGTCACGTTCAATGCGTGAGACTTGAGAGCCCCGATACTTCCGTCTCTCTGCTCCTCTCTGCCGGCGGTTCCCCTGTCGCGCGAGTTTCTCCAGCGACTGTCTGTTTGGGGTAAATAGGATGTCTATACAGCTGATAGGTTTACAGATGCGCTCCATAGCGGGGAGTTTAAAAAGGAACCAACGCGCCTATGACTTTTTTTTTGCCGTGAGATATTGCTGGTATGGACTTTTTTCAACATACATATTACAATACTTATAGGCAACTAGTTATTATCATGTCTTCCGCTCCATGAAATGCATGTTAATGCTCAGTAGTACACATATGGTACTTTAATGTATTGCATTGTAATAAAATGTGATCATTTTCAATGGGCATATATATGCAGCTGAAACAGGTAGTGCATCCCACATTTTTCAATATACCATTTTAATACAACATTATGGCCTTGAGAAAAATGATTGTTTTGGGGGGAGGTGGCGTAGTGCACTATAGGCCCCTGAGACGCGGCTTAAGAAATCGTACTGAATGGGAAAAAGAAATTCCCCTTACATTACTTTTACTGTTTTACTTTTAAGTAGTTTTGAAACCCAGTACTTTTATACTTTTACTTAAGTAAAAAGCTTGAGTTGATACTTCTACTTTTACAAAAGTATTTCTATATCCTAGTATCTATACTTCTACTAAACTCTCCTGTTGCCCTCTGGGTCAAAAAGACCCACGTTGGAGTGTTTATGTATTTGTGTGTATCGCGGTCTCAGGGTCACAAAATGATCCACGACCAGTGTATACGTATGCATGCATGCATGTACTTACGTATGAATCCCTAAAGCCCGTCGTCCTCGGGTCAAAACGACTCGCGTCTTTCCACCGAGCCCTCGCCGTCTCCCTGGGGTCTGTTCTACCCTCGAGTTTGAGCGAGCCCTCGGCCTCGTCCCCCGGGTCAAACTGACCCGTGTTTATCTCCGAGCTCCAGGCCCCCGTCCCCCGGGTCAGAATGACCCGCGTTTATCGCCGAGCTCACGGCCTCGTCCCACGGGGTCAGACTGACCCGCGTATATCGCTGAGCTCCCGGCCTCGTCACCGGGGTCAGAATGACCCGCGTCTATCGCCGAACTCCTGGCCCCGTCCCTGGGGTCTAAATGACCCGCGTATATCGCCGAGCTCCCGGCCTCGTCCCCGGCCTCGTCCCCGGGGTCAGAATGACCCGCGTATATCACCGAGCTCCCGGCCTAGTCCCCGGGGTCTAAATGACCTGCATTTATCGCCGAGCTCCCGGGCCCCGTCCCCGGGGTCAGAATGACCCGCGTTTATCGTCGAGCTCTCGGCCCGCGTCCCCCGTGGTCAGAATGAACCTCGTTTATAGCCGAGCTCCCGGCCTCGCTGTCGTCCCCGGGGTCAGAATGACCCGTGAGCCCTCGGCCTCGTCCTCGGGTCGAAACGACCCAAGTTTTACGTTTTATTACAAGTCATCCCGTATGCTAAATGTAAAAAATAAATAAATAAATGATACAAATAAAGACATGACAAGACAGTTGCATTTTATTGTTTTCTTTCTTACATTTATTTAGTCATCACCATTGTTACAAGCAACGAGCCAAGACGCGTGACGTCATTTCGTACGTGTCCAGATTGTAAAGCCCTCTGAGGCGTTTACACAAAAAAAAGAAAATAATAATGTGTATTTGTTATTCTGAGCTATTCAAAATAACCTGAACTGATTCAAATTGAAATGCGGTGTCACAAGTTATTATGTGCGAATAAGGACACTATGAAAGGGGTGTACTTATACGCTGTATTTATACACAATTTATTCACATCTGCGTAATCCCGCGGTCGGCTTCGTTGGTGCGCTCGCGCTGATCGAAGGCTCTTTAGCCAAGACGCGTGACGTCATTTCGTACGTGTCCAGATTGTAAAGCCCTCTGAGGCGTTTACAAAAAAAAGAAAATAATAATAATAATGTGTATTTGTTATTCTGAGCTATTCAAAATAAACTGAATTGATTCAAATTGAAGTGAGGTGTCACAGGTTATTATGTGCGAATAAGGACACTATGAAAGGGGTGTACTTATACGCTGTATTTATACACAATTTATTCACATCTGCGTAATCCCGCGGTCGGCTTCGTTGGTGCGCTCGCTCTGATCGAAGGCTCTTTAGCCAAGACGCGTGACGTCATTTCGTACGTGTCCAGATTGTAAAGCCCTCTGAGGCGTTTACAAAAAAAAGAAAATAATAATAATAATGTGTATTTGTTATTCTGAGCTATTCAAAATAAACTGAATTGATTCAAATTGAAATGAGGTGTCACAAGTTATTATGTGCGAATAAGGACACTATGAAAGGGGTGTACTTATACGCTGTATTTATACACAATTTATTCACATCTGCGTAATCCCGCGGTCGGCTTCGTTGGTGCGCTCGCGCTGATCGAAGGCTCTTTAGCCAAGACGCGTGACGTCATTTCGTACGTGTCCAGATTGTAATGCCCTCTGAGGCGTTTACAAAAAATAGAAAATAATAATAATAATAATGTGTATTTTTTATTCTGAGCTATTCAAAATATACTGAATTGATTCAAATTGAAATGCGGTGTCACAAGTTATTATGTGCGAATAAGGACACTATGAAAGGGGTGTACTTATACGCTGTATTTATACACAATTTATTCACATCTGCGTAATCCCGCGGTCGGCTTCGTTGGTGTGCTCGCGCTGATCGAAGGCTCTTTAGCAAAGACAGATTGACCCCGAAGGACACCCGGTGTGCGAGGAATGAGTGAGGACAACACTAGGGTTAAGTAATTAATGTGAATACTTTTGACACCGCTGCTTACGGGCAGTATGAAAGCTTAAGTATTAATGAAAGTATCATACAATTTGAAGTTCTGATGTACTGAGACACTTTATTTATGGAACGGTTAAAAAAAAAAGAATTGTTTAACAAAATGTAGTTTTCAACTCCGTTTACCCTAAAATGTCGTGTATGAAAATGAGTGAATGCAGCTTTCGGGCAGTAGAGAAATGGAAGCTTCAGGTATTCATTAAAAGCTCATTTAATTGGTAGTTCCGCTATTTTGAAACTTTTCTTGATGGAAAATTAAAAAAATTTAAAAAAAAATTCTTTAAGAAAATCTAGTTTTCAACTCTGTTCAGTCTGTAACGTCGTTTAAGAGCATAAAAATTGGTAACTGCAGCTCACGGGCAGTATAGTGATGAAAGCTTCAGGTTTCATGAACATATTACACAATTTGATGTTCCCATGTTCTGAGACACTTTCTTGATTGGAAATTTAAAAAAAAGAATTCTTTTAGAAAATCTTGTTTTCAACTCTGTTCAGTCTGAATCGTCGTTTAAGAGCATAAAAACGAGTAAATGCAGCTTACGGGACGTATATTGATGAAAGCGTCAGGTATTCATGAACATATCATATAATTTGAATTTCTGATGCTCTAAGAGGCTTTCTAGATGGAAAATATAAAAAAAAATGAATTCTTTAAGAAAATCTAGTTTTCAACTCTGTTCAGTGTAAAACGTCGTTTAAGAGCATAAAAATGAGTTACTGCAGCTCACGGGCAGTATAGTGATGAAAGCTTCAGGTATTCATGAACATATCATACAATTTGAAGTTCAGATATTCTGAGACACTTTCTTGATGGAAATTTATTTTTAAAAAGAATTCTTTTAGAAAATCTTGTTTTCAACTCTGTTCAATGTGAATCGTCGTTTAAGAGCATAAAAATGGGTAACTGCAGCTCACGGGCAGTATAGTGATGAAAGCTTCAGGTTTCATGAACATATTACACAATTTGATGTTCCCATGTTCTGAGACACTTTCTTGATGGAAAATATTTTAAAAAAGAATTCTTTAACAAAAATCTAGTTTTCAACTCTGTTCAGTCTGAAACGTCGTTTAAGAGCATAAAAATGAGTTACTGCAGCTCACAGCCAGTATAGTGATGAAAGCTTCAGGTATTCATGAACATATCATATAATTTGAATTTCTGATGTTCTCAGAGGCTTTCTTTATGGAAAATATAGAAAAATTAATACTTTAAGAAAATCAAGTTTTCAACTCTGTTCAGTCTGAAACGTCGTTTAAGAGCATAAAAATGAGTAAATGCAGCTTACGAGCAGTATAGTGATGAACGCTTTAGGTAATTAAGAAAGTATCATACAATTTGAAGTTCCGATGTTCTGAGACACATTCTTGATTGGAAATTTTAAAAAAAAAGAATTCTTTCAGAAATTCTTGTTTTCAACTCTGTTCAGTCTGAATCGTCGTTTAAGAGCATAAAAATGGGTAACTGCAGCTCACGGGCTTTATAGTGATGAAAGCTTCAGGTTTCATGAACATATTACACAATTTGATGTTCCCATGTTCTGAGACACTTTCTTGATGGAAAATATTTAAAAAAAGAATACTTTAAGAAAATCTAGTTTTCAACTCTGTTCAGTCTGAAACGTCGTTTAAGAGCATAAAAATGAGTTACTGCAGCTCACAGCCAGTATAGTGATGAAAGCTTCAGGTATTCATGAACACATCATATAATTTGAATTTCTGATGTTCTCAGAGGCTTTCTTTATGGAAAATATAGAAAAATTAATACTTTAAGAAAATCAAGTTTTCAACTCTGTTCAGTCTGAAACGTCGTTTAAGAGCATAAAAATGGGTAACTGCATCTTACGGGCAGCATTAAAGCTTCAGGTATTCATGAAATTATCAACAATTCGTAATTCTGATGTGCTGAGACACTTTCTTGATGGAAAATTAAAAGAAAATAGTTCTTTAAGAAAATTTAGTTTTCAACTCTGTTCAGTCTGAAACGTCGTTTAAGAGCATAAAAATGAGTAAATGCAGCTTACGAGCAGTATAGTGATGAACGCTTCAGGTAATTAAGAAAGTAGCATACAATTTGAAGTTCCGATGTTCTGAGACACATTCTTGATTGGAAATTGAAAAAAAAGAATTCTTTTAGAAATTCTTGTTTTCAACTCTGTTCAGTCTGAATCGTCGTTTAAGAGCATAAAAATGAGTAAATGCAGCTTACGGGACGTATAGTGATGAAAGCTTCAGGTATTCATGAACATATCATATAATTTGAAGTTCAAATGTTCTAAGAGGCTTTATTGATGGAAAATATAAAAAAATGAATTCTTTAACCCTCGTGTGGCCTCACCGATCCGTACGCATCCCATGTCCTGCGGGTCAAACTGCCCAATGTCCTTTCATCTGGAGCCTTCGATAAGTGGGCGCTCACACCACTTGCATACTTGCATAGTGTTGATGACACACTCGGGTCAGTTTGACCCAAAGACAACGGCAGGGGCTCGGTGACACACAAGGGTCATTTTGACACAAGGTCAACATCAGCGGCTCGGTGACACACTCGGGTCATTTTGACCCAAGGACACCATCAGGGGCTCGGTGACAGACGAGGGTCATTTTGACCCAAGGACAACGGCAGAGTGTTGATGACACACAAGGGTCATTTTGACCCAAGGACAACGGCAGGGGCTCGGTGACACACAAGGGTCATTTTGACCCAAGGACAACATCAGGGGCTCGGTGACACACTCGGGTCATTTTGACCCAAGGACAACATCAGGGGCTCGGTGACACACTCGGGTCATTTAGACCCAAGGACAACGGCAGAGTGCCGATGACACACAAGGGTCATTTCGACCCAAGGACAACGGCGGGGGCTTGGTGACGATCAACGGTCATGTTGACCCAAGGACAACGACGGGGGGCTTGGTGACGATCGACGGTCATTGTGACCCAAGGACAAATGCAGAGCGGTTCCAACTGTAGCATCTCCGAGCACGTAGGATCTTGGGAAGGCACTTCTCTGAATCAGTTGGGGGACTTTCCGACAGTTCCGACGGTCCTAACCTCGAGCTCGTGGGACCTCCGGGACACAATTATCTGAATTGGCCATTTTGTTTTCACTTCTTCCGCCAGCGCGAACCAAAGTCCGGAGAGACACGGGTTTGCTGCGCTGCCACTACTACGGCCGTCGCGGTTCCAACGATCCCTGCGCCGAGCTCGTGGGACCTCGGGAAGGCACTTTTTTAAAAATCGGCCATTTTGTTTTTGCTTCTTCGGCTTGTGAAGCTTTCACAGAATGTCGGAAGGACACGAGTTGGCTGCGCTCCCACTAATACGGCCGTCGCGGTTCCAACGATCCCTCCGTCGAGCTCGTGGGACCTCGGGAAGGCACTTTTTTCTAATCGGCCATTTTGTTTTTGCTTCTTCGGCTCGTGCGGCTTTCACGCAAAGTCGGAAGGACACGAGTTGGCTGCGCTCCCACTGGTACGGCCGTCGCGGTTCCAAAGATCCCTTCGCCGAGCTCTTGGGACCTCGGGAAGACAGTTTTTTTCAAATCGGCCATTTTGTTTTTGCTTCTTCGGCTCGTGTAGCTGTAACAGAAAGTCGGAAGGACACGGGTTCGCTGCGCTCCCACTAATACGGCCGTCGCGGTTCCACCGATCCCTTCGCCGAGCTCGTGGGACCACGGGAAGGCACTTTTTTCAAATCGGCCATTTTGTTTTTGCTTCTTCGGCTTGTGTAGCTGTAACAGAAAGTCGGAAGGACACGGGTTCGCTGCGCTCCCACTAATACGGCCGTCGCGGATCCAACGATCCCTTCGGCGAGCTCGTGGGACCACGGGAAGGCACTTTTTTCAAATCGGCCATTTTGCTTTTGCTTCTTCGGCTCGTGTAGCTGTAACAGAAAGTTGGAAGGACACAGGTTCACTGCGCTCCCACTGGTACGGCCGTCGCGGTTCCAACGATCCCTTCGCCGAGCTCTTGGGACCTCGGGAAGACAGTTTTTTTCAAATCGGCCATTTTGTTTTTGCTTCTTCGGCTCGTGTAGCTGTAACAGAAAGTCGGAAGGACACGGGTTCGCTGCGCTCCCACTAATACGGCCGTCGCGGTTCCACCGATCCCTTCGCCGAGCTCGTGGGACCACGGGAAGGCACTTTTTTCAAATCGGCCATTTTGTTTTTGCTTCTTCGGCTTGTGTAGCTGTAACAGAAAGTCGGAAGGACACGGGTTCGCTGCGCTCCCACTAATACGGCCATCGCAGATCCAACGATCCCTTCGGCGAGCTCGTGGGACCACGGGAAGGCACTTTTTTCAAATCGGCCATTTTGTTTTTGCTTCTTCGGCTCGTGTAGCTGTAACAGAAAGTTGGAAGGACACGGGTTCGCTGCGCTCCCACTAATACGGCCGTCACGATTCCAACGATCCCTTCGCCGAGCTCGTGGGACCACGGGAAGGCACTTTTTTCAAATCGGCCATTTTGTTTTTGCTTCTTCGGCTTGTGTAGCTGTAACAGAAAGTCGGAAGGACACGGGTTCGCTGCGCTCCCACTAATACGGCCGTCGCGATTCCAACGATCCCTTCGCCGAGCTCGTGGGACCTCGGGAAGGCACTTTTTTCAAGTCGGCCATTTTGTTTTTGCTTCTTCGGCTCGTGCGGCTTTCACGCAATGTCGGACGGACTCGAGTTTTCGGCCTCCCACTAATACGGCCGTCGCGGTTCCAACGATCCCCTCGCCGAGCTTGTGGGACCTCGGGAAGTCAGTCTTTTCAAATCGGCCATTTTGTTTTTGCTTCTTCGGCTCGTGCGGCTTTCACGCAAAGTCGGAAGGACTCGAGTTTGCTGCGCTCCCACTAATACGGATGTCACGATTCCAACGGTTCCGACCCCGAGCTCGTGAGACCTCGGGAAGGCACTTTTTGCAAATCGGCCATTTTGTTTTTATTTCTTCGGCTCGTGCGGCTTTCACTGAAAGTCGGACGGACTTGAGTTTTCTGCCTCCCACTAATACGGCCGTCGCGGTTCCAACGATCCCCTCGCCGAGCTCGTGGGACCTCGGGAAGTCAGTTTTTTCAAATCGGCCATTTTGTTTTTGCTTCTTCGGCTCGTGCGGCTTTCACGCAAAGTCGGAAGGACTCGAGTTTGCTGCGCTCCCACTAATGCGGATGTCGCGATCCCAACGGTTCCGACCCCGAGCTCGTGAGGCCTCGGGAAGTCACTTTTTGCAAATCGGCCATTTTGTTTTTGTTTCTTCGGCTCGTGTGGCTTTCACTGAAAGTCGGAGGGACTCGAGTTTTCGGCCTCCCACTAATACGGCCGTCGCGGTTCCAACGATCCCCTCGCCGAGCTCGTGGGACCTCGGGAAGTCAGGTTTTTCAAATTGGCCATTTTGTTTTTGCTTCTTCGGCTCGTGCGGCTTTCACGCAAAGTCGGAAGGACTAGAGTTCGCTGCCTCCAACTAATACGGCCGTCGCGGTTCCAACGCACCCGTCGCCGAGCTCGTGGGACCTCTGGAAGGCACTTTTTTCAAATCGGCCATTTTGTTTTTGCTTCTTCGGCTCGTGCGGCTTTCACGCAATGTCGGACGGACTCGAGTTTTCGGCCTCCCACTAATACGGCCGTCGCGGTTCCAACGATCCCCTCGCCGAGCTCGTGGGACCTCGGGAAGTCAGTCTTTTCAAATCGGCCATTTTGTTTTTGCTTCTTCGGCTCGTGCGGCTTTCACGCAAAGTCGGAAGGACTCGAGTTTGCTGCGCTCCCACTAATGCGGATGTCGCGATCCCAACGGTTCCGACCCCGAGCTCGTGAGGCCTCGGGAAGTCACTTTTTGCAAATCGGCCATTTTGTTTTTGTTTCTTCGGCTCGTGTGGCTTTCACTGAAAGTCGGAGGGACTCGAGTTTTCTGCCTCCCACTAATACGGCCGTCGCGGTTCCAACGATCCCCTCGCCGAGCTCGTGGGACCTCGGGAAGTCAGGTTTTTCAAATTGGCCATTTTGTTTTTGCTTCTTCGGCTCGTGCGGCTTTCACGCAAAGTCGGAAGGACTCGAGTTTGCTGCGCTCCCACTAATACGGCCGTTGCGGTTCCAACGATCCCTTCGCCGAGCTCATGGGACCTCGGGAAGGCACTTTTTGCAAATCGGCCATTTTGTTTTTGTTTCTTCGGCTTGTGAGGCTTTCACAGAATGTCGGAAGGACACGACTTGGCTGCGCTCCCACTAATACGGCCGTCGCGGTTCCAACGATCCCCTCGCCTAGCTCGTGGGACCTCGGGAAGTCAGTTTTTTCAAATCGGCCATTTTGTTTTTGCTTCTTCGGCTCCTGCGGCTTTCACGCAAAGTTGGAAGTACACGACTTGGCTGCACTCCCACTAATACGGCCGTCGCGGTTCCAACGATCCCTTCGCCGAGCTGGTGGGACCTCGGGAAGGCACTTTTTGCAAATCGGCCATTTTGTTTTTGCTTCTTCGGCTCGTGCGGCTTTCACGCAAAGTCGGAAGGACTAGAGTTCGCTGCCTCCAACTAATATGGCCGTCGCGGTTCTAACGAACCCGTCGCCGAGCTCGTGGGACCTCTGGAAGGCACTTTTTTCAAATCGGCCATTTTGTTTTTGCTTCTTCGGCTTGTGAAGCTTTCACAGAATGAAATTGAAATGAGGTGTCACAAGTTATTATGTGCGAATAAGGACACTATGAAAGGGGTGTACTTATACGCTGTATTTATACACAATTTATTCACATCTGCTTAATCCCGCGGTCGGCTTCGTTGGTGCGCTCGCGCTGATCAAAGGCTCTTTAGCAAAGACAGATTGACCCCGCAGGACACGGGGTGTGCCAGGAATGAGTGAGGACAACATGAGGGTTAAGTAATTAATGTGAATACTTTTGACACCGCTGCTTACGGGCAATATGAAAGCTTAAGTATTTATAAAAGTATCATACAATTTGAAGGTCTGATGTGCTGAGACACTTTATTTATGGAACGGTTTAAAAAAAAAGAATTGTTTAAGAAAATGTAGTTTTCAACTCTGTTTAGCCTAAAATGTCGTGTATGAAAATTAGTAAATGCAGCTTTCGGGAAGTAGAGAAATGGAAGCTACAGGTATTCATTAAAAGCTCATTTAATTTGTAGTTCCGCTATTTTGAAACACTTTCTTCATGGAAAATTTAAAAAAAAAAAATCTTTAAGAAAATCTAGTTTTGAACTCATGAACATATCATATAATTTGAATTTCTGATGCTCTAAGAGGCTTTCTAGATGGAAAATATAAAAAATTGAATTCTTTAAGAAAATCTAGTTTTCAACTCTGTTCAGTGTAAAACGTCGTTTAAGAGCATAAAAATGAGTTACTGCAGCTCACGGGCAGTATAGTGATGAACGCTTCAGGTATTCATGAACATATCATACAATTTGAAGTTCAGATGTTCTGAGACACTTTCTTGATGGAAATTTATTTTGAAAAAGAATTCTTTTAGAAAATCTTGTTTTCAACTCTGTTCAGTCTGAATCGTCGTTTAAGAGCATAAAAATGAGTAAATGCAGCTTACAGGAAGTATAGTGATGAAAGCTTCAGGTATTCATGAACATATCATATAATTTGAATTTCTGATGTTCTAAGAGGCTTTCTTGATGGAAAATATAGAAAAATGAATTCTTTAAGAAAATCAAGTTTTCAACTCTGTTCAGTCTGAAACGTCGTTTAAGAGCATAAAAAGGGGTAACTGCAGCTTACGGGCAGCATTAAAGCTTCAGGTATTCATGAAAATATCAACAATTCGTAATTCCGATGTGCTGAGACACTTTCTTGATGGAAAATTAAAAGAAAATAGTTCTTTAAGAAAATCAAGTTTTCAACTCTGTTCAGTCTAAAACGTCGTTTAACAGTATAAAAACGAGTAAATGCAACTTACTGACAGTATAGTGACGAAAGCTTCAGGTATTCATGAACATATCATACAATTTGAAGTTCCGATGTTTTAAGACGCTTTCTTGATGGAAAATATAAAAAAAATGAATTCTTTAAGAAAATCTAGTTTTCAACACTGTTCAGTGTGAAACGTCGATTAAGAACATACAAATGAGTAAATGCAGATTACGGGCAGAGGTGACAAGTAACGAAGTACAAATACTTCGTTACTCTACTTAAGTAGGAATTTTGAGTATCTATACTTTACAGGAGTATTTTTTTTTCAGACTACTTTTTACTTCTACTCCTTACTTTTTCACGCAAATATCTGTACTTTCTACTCCCTACTTTTTAAAAAATAGCCTCGTTACTATTTCATTTTGGTTTGTTTTTCATTCCGGTTAGCCAGATAAATCGCGCCATCCGAATAGAGTGAATTTGATTGTGGTTGGAAGAGAAGTATATACCTTTCCGACACCCTATTGTTTTTTTACGCGATGCACCTGAACATGACACGAATCAACCGTTACAATCGCGTCACTCTCAAGCAAGGACAGCAGAGAAGCCGATTGCAAATATGTCCGTCTCGGAGAACGCGCGACGAGAAATACGCGCCGCCGAATATCTGTTGTGCCGGGAGGGACAGTCACGTTCAATGCGTGAGACTTGAGAGCCCCGATACTTCCGTCTCTCTGCTCCTCTCTGCCGGCGGTTCCCCTGTCGCGCGAGTTTCTCCAGCGACTGTCTGTTTGGGGTAAATAGGATGTCTATACAGCTGATAGGTTTACAGATGCGCTCCATAGCGGGGAGTTTAAAAAGGAACCAACGCGCCTATGACTTTTTTTTTGCCGTGAGATATGGCTGGTATGGACTTTTTTCAACATACATATTACAATACTTATAGGCAACTAGTTATTATCATGTCTTCCGCTCCATGAAATGCATGTTAATGCTCAGTAGTACACATATGGTACTTTAATGTATTGCATTGTAATAAAATGTGATCATTTTCAATGGGCATATATATGCAGCTGAAACAGGTAGTGCATCCCACATTTTTCAATATACCATTTTAATACAACATTATGGCCTTGAGAAAAATGATTGTTTTGGGGGGAGGTGGCGTAGTGCACTATAGGCCCCTGAGACGCGGCTTAAGAAATCGTACTGAATGGGAAAAAGAAATTCCCCTTACATTACTTTTACTGTTTTACTTTTAAGTAGTTTTGAAACCCAGTACTTTTATACTTTTACTTAAGTAAAAAGCTTGAGTTGATACTTCTACTTTTACAAAAGTATTTCTATATCCTAGTATCTATACTTCTACTAAACTCTCCTGTTGCCTTCTGGGTCAAAAAGACCCACGTTGGAGTGTTTATGTATTTGTGTGTATCGCGGTCTCAGGGTCACAAAATGATCCACGACCAGTGTATACGTATGCATGCATGCATGTACTTACGTATGAATCCCTAAAGCCCGTCGTCCTCGGGTCAAAACGACTCGCGTCTTTCCACCGAGCCCTCGCCGTCTCCCTGGGGTCTGTTCTACCCTCGAGTTTGAGCGAGCCCTCGGCCTCGTCCCCCGGGTCAAACTGACCCGTGTTTATCTCCGAGCTCCAGGCCCCCGTCCCCCGGGTCAGAATGACCCGCGTTTATCGCCGAGCTCACGGCCTCGTCCCACGGGGTCAGACTGACCCGCGTATATCGCTGAGCTCCCGGCCTCGTCACCGGGGTCAGAATGACCCGCGTCTATCGCCGAACTCCTGGCCCCGTCCCTGGGGTCTAAATGACCCGCGTATATCGCCGAGCTCCCGGCCTCGTCCCCGGCCTCGTCCCCGGGGTCAGAATGACCCGCGTATATCACCGAGCTCCCGGCCTAGTCCCCGGGGTCTAAATGACCTGCATTTATCGCCGAGCTCCCGGGCCCCGTCCCCGGGGTCAGAATGACCCGCGTTTATCGTCGAGCTCTCGGCCCGCGTCCCCCGTGGTCAGAATGAACCTCGTTTATAGCCGAGCTCCCGGCCTCGCTGTCGTCCCCGGGGTCAGAATGACCCGTGAGCCCTCGGCCTCGTCCTCGGGTCGAAACGACCCAAGTTTTACGTTTTATTACAAGTCATCCCGTATGCTAAATGTAAAAAATAAATAAATAAATGATACAAATAAAGACATGACAAGACAGTTGCATTTTATTGTTTTCTTTCTTACATTTATTTAGTCATCACCATTGTTACAAGCAACGAGCCAAGACGCGTGACGTCATTTCGTACGTGTCCAGATTGTAAAGCCCTCTGAGGCGTTTACACAAAAAAAAGAAAATAATAATGTGTATTTGTTATTCTGAGCTATTCAAAATAACCTGAACTGATTCAAATTGAAATGCGGTGTCACAAGTTATTATGTGCGAATAAGGACACTATGAAAGGGGTGTACTTATACGCTGTATTTATACACAATTTATTCACATCTGCGTAATCCCGCGGTCGGCTTCGTTGGTGCGCTCGCGCTGATCGAAGGCTCTTTAGCCAAGACGCGTGACGTCATTTCGTACGTGTCCAGATTGTAAAGCCCTCTGAGGCGTTTACAAAAAAAAGAAAATAATAATAATAATGTGTATTTGTTATTCTGAGCTATTCAAAATAAACTGAATTGATTCAAATTGAAGTGAGGTGTCACAGGTTATTATGTGCGAATAAGGACACTATGAAAGGGGTGTACTTATACGCTGTATTTATACACAATTTATTCACATCTGCGTAATCCCGCGGTCGGCTTCGTTGGTGCGCTCGCTCTGATCGAAGGCTCTTTAGCCAAGACGCGTGACGTCATTTCGTACGTGTCCAGATTGTAAAGCCCTCTGAGGCGTTTACAAAAAAAAGAAAATAATAATAATAATGTGTATTTGTTATTCTGAGCTATTCAAAATAAACTGAATTGATTCAAATTGAAATGAGGTGTCACAAGTTATTATGTGCGAATAAGGACACTATGAAAGGGGTGTACTTATACGCTGTATTTATACACAATTTATTCACATCTGCGTAATCCCGCGGTCGGCTTCGTTGGTGCGCTCGCGCTGATCGAAGGCTCTTTAGCCAAGACGCGTGACGTCATTTCGTACGTGTCCAGATTGTAATGCCCTCTGAGGCGTTTACAAAAAATAGAAAATAATAATAATAATAATGTGTATTTTTTATTCTGAGCTATTCAAAATAAACTGAATTGATTCAAATTGAAATGCGGTGTCACAAGTTATTATGTGCGAATAAGGACACTATGAAAGGGGTGTACTTATACGCTGTATTTATACACAATTTATTCACATCTGCGTAATCCCGCGGTCGGCTTCGTTGGTGTGCTCGCGCTGATCGAAGGCTCTTTAGCAAAGACAGATTGACCCCGAAGGACACCCGGTGTGCGAGGAATGAGTGAGGACAACACTAGGGTTAAGTAATTAATGTGAATACTTTTGACACCGCTGCTTACGGGCAGTATGAAAGCTTAAGTATTAATGAAAGTATCATACAATTTGAAGTTCTGATGTACTGAGACACTTTATTTATGGAACGGTTAAAAAAAAAAGAATTGTTTAACAAAATGTAGTTTTCAACTCCGTTTACCCTAAAATGTCGTGTATGAAAATGAGTGAATGCAGCTTTCGGGCAGTAGAGAAATGGAAGCTTCAGGTATTCATTAAAAGCTCATTTAATTGGTAGTTCCGCTATTTTGAAACTTTTCTTGATGGAAAATTAAAAAAATTTAAAAAAAAATTCTTTAAGAAAATCTAGTTTTCAACTCTGTTCAGTCTGTAACGTCGTTTAAGAGCATAAAAATTGGTAACTGCAGCTCACGGGCAGTATAGTGATGAAAGCTTCAGGTTTCATGAACATATTACACAATTTGATGTTCCCATGTTCTGAGACACTTTCTTGATTGGAAATTTTAAAAAAAGAATTCTTTTAGAAAATCTTGTTTTCAACTCTGTTCAGTCTGAATCGTCGTTTAAGAGCATAAAAACGAGTAAATGCAGCTTACGGGACGTATATTGATGAAAGCGTCAGGTATTCATGAACATATCATATAATTTGAATTTCTGATGCTCTAAGAGGCTTTCTAGATGGAAAATATAAAAAAAAATGAATTCTTTAAGAAAATCTAGTTTTCAACTCTGTTCAGTGTAAAACGTCGTTTAAGAGCATAAAAATGAGTTACTGCAGCTCACGGGCAGTATAGTGATGAAAGCTTCAGGTATTCATGAACATATCATACAATTTGAAGTTCAGATATTCTGAGACACTTTCTTGATGGAAATTTATTTTTAAAAAGAATTCTTTTAGAAAATCTTGTTTTCAACTCTGTTCAATGTGAATCGTCGTTTAAGAGCATAAAAATGGGTAACTGCAGCTCACGGGCAGTATAGTGATGAAAGCTTCAGGTTTCATGAACATATTACACAATTTGATGTTCCCATGTTCTGAGACACTTTCTTGATGGAAAATATTTTAAAAAAGAATTCTTTAACAAAAATCTAGTTTTCAACTCTGTTCAGTCTGAAACGTCGTTTAAGAGCATAAAAATGAGTTACTGCAGCTCACAGCCAGTATAGTGATGAAAGCTTCAGGTATTCATGAACATATCATATAATTTGAATTTCTGATGTTCTCAGAGGCTTTCTTTATGGAAAATATAGAAAAATTAATACTTTAAGAAAATCAAGTTTTCAACTCTGTTCAGTCTGAAACGTCGTTTAAGAGCATAAAAATGAGTAAATGCAGCTTACGAGCAGTATAGTGATGAACGCTTTAGGTAATTAAGAAAGTATCATACAATTTGAAGTTCCGATGTTCTGAGACACATTCTTGATTGGAAATTTTAAAAAAAAAGAATTCTTTCAGAAATTCTTGTTTTCAACTCTGTTCAGTCTGAATCGTCGTTTAAGAGCATAAAAATGGGTAACTGCAGCTCACGGGCTTTATAGTGATGAAAGCTTCAGGTTTCATGAACATATTACACAATTTGATGTTCCCATGTTCTGAGACACTTTCTTGATGGAAAATATTTAAAAAAAGAATACTTTAAGAAAATCTAGTTTTCAACTCTGTTCAGTCTGAAACGTCGTTTAAGAGCATAAAAATGAGTTACTGCAGCTCACAGCCAGTATAGTGATGAAAGCTTCAGGTATTCATGAACACATCATATAATTTGAATTTCTGATGTTCTCAGAGGCTTTCTTTATGGAAAATATAGAAAAATTAATACTTTAAGAAAATCAAGTTTTCAACTCTGTTCAGTCTGAAACGTCGTTTAAGAGCATAAAAATGGGTAACTGCATCTTACGGGCAGCATTAAAGCTTCAGGTATTCATGAAATTATCAACAATTCGTAATTCTGATGTGCTGAGACACTTTCTTGATGGAAAATTAAAAGAAAATAGTTCTTTAAGAAAATTTAGTTTTCAACTCTGTTCAGTCTGAAACGTCGTTTAAGAGCATAAAAATGAGTAAATGCAGCTTACGAGCAGTATAGTGATGAACGCTTCAGGTAATTAAGAAAGTAGCATACAATTTGAAGTTCCGATGTTCTGAGACACATTCTTGATTGGAAATTGAAAAAAAAGAATTCTTTTAGAAATTCTTGTTTTCAACTCTGTTCAGTCTGAATCGTCGTTTAAGAGCATAAAAATGAGTAAATGCAGCTTACGGGACGTATAGTGATGAAAGCTTCAGGTATTCATGAACATATCATATAATTTGAAGTTCAAATGTTCTAAGAGGCTTTATTGATGGAAAATATAAAAAAATGAATTCTTTAACCCTCGTGTGGCCTCACCGATCCGTACGCATCCCATGTCCTGCGGGTCAAACTGCCCAATGTCCTTTCATCTGGAGCCTTCGATAAGTGGGCGCTCACACCACTTGCATACTTGCATAGTGTTGATGACACACTCGGGTCAGTTTGACCCAAAGACAACGGCAGGGGCTCGGTGACACACAAGGGTCATTTTGACACAAGGTCAACATCAGCGGCTCGGTGACACACTCGGGTCATTTTGACCCAAGGACACCATCAGGGGCTCGGTGACAGACGAGGGTCATTTTGACCCAAGGACAACGGCAGAGTGTTGATGACACACAAGGGTCATTTTGACCCAAGGACAACGGCAGGGGCTCGGTGACACACAAGGGTCATTTTGACCCAAGGACAACATCAGGGGCTTGGTGACACACTCGGGTCATTTTGACCCAAGGACAACATCAGGGGCTCGGTGACACACTCGGGTCATTTAGACCCAAGGACAACGGCAGAGTGCCGATGACACACAAGGGTCATTTCGACCCAAGGACAACGGCGGGGGCTTGGTGACGATCAACGGTCATGTTGACCCAAGGACAACGACGGGGGGCTTGGTGACGATCGACGGTCATTGTGACCCAAGGACAAATGCAGAGCGGTTCCAACTGTAGCATCTCCGAGCACGTAGGATCTTGGGAAGGCACTTCTCTGAATCAGTTGGGGGACTTTCCGACAGTTCCGACGGTCCTAACCTCGAGCTCGTGGGACCTCCGGGACACAATTATCTGAATTGGCCATTTTGTTTTCACTTCTTCCGCCAGCGCGAACCAAAGTCCGGAGAGACACGGGTTTGCTGCGCTGCCACTACTACGGCCGTCGCGGTTCCAACGATCCCTGCGCCGAGCTCGTGGGACCTCGGGAAGGCACTTTTTTAAAAATCGGCCATTTTGTTTTTGCTTCTTCGGCTTGTGAAGCTTTCACAGAATGTCGGAAGGACACGAGTTGGCTGCGCTCCCACTAATACGGCCGTCGCGGTTCCAACGATCCCTCCGTCGAGCTCGTGGGACCTCGGGAAGGCACTTTTTTCTAATCGGCCATTTTGTTTTTGCTTCTTCGGCTCGTGCGGCTTTCACGCAAAGTCGGAAGGACACGAGTTGGCTGCGCTCCCACTGGTACGGCCGTCGCGGTTCCAAAGATCCCTTCGCCGAGCTCTTGGGACCTCGGGAAGACAGTTTTTTTCAAATCGGCCATTTTGTTTTTGCTTCTTCGGCTCGTGTAGCTGTAACAGAAAGTCGGAAGGACACGGGTTCGCTGCGCTCCCACTAATACGGCCGTCGCGGTTCCACCGATCCCTTCGCCGAGCTCGTGGGACCACGGGAAGGCACTTTTTTCAAATCGGCCATTTTGTTTTTGCTTCTTCGGCTTGTGTAGCTGTAACAGAAAGTCGGAAGGACACGGGTTCGCTGCGCTCCCACTAATACGGCCGTCGCGGATCCAACGATCCCTTCGGCGAGCTCGTGGGACCACGGGAAGGCACTTTTTTCAAATCGGCCATTTTGCTTTTGCTTCTTCGGCTCGTGTAGCTGTAACAGAAAGTTGGAAGGACACAGGTTCACTGCGCTCCCACTGGTACGGCCGTCGCGGTTCCAACGATCCCTTCGCCGAGCTCTTGGGACCTCGGGAAGACAGTTTTTTTCAAATCGGCCATTTTGTTTTTGCTTCTTCGGCTCGTGTAGCTGTAACAGAAAGTCGGAAGGACACGGGTTCGCTGCGCTCCCACTAATACGGCCGTCGCGGTTCCACCGATCCCTTCGCCGAGCTCGTGGGACCACGGGAAGGCACTTTTTTCAAATCGGCCATTTTGTTTTTGCTTCTTCGGCTTGTGTAGCTGTAACAGAAAGTCGGAAGGACACGGGTTCGCTGCGCTCCCACTAATACGGCCGTCGCAGATCCAACGATCCCTTCGGCGAGCTCGTGGGACCACGGGAAGGCACTTTTTTCAAATCGGCCATTTTGTTTTTGCTTCTTCGGCTCGTGTAGCTGTAACAGAAAGTTGGAAGGACACGGGTTCGCTGCGCTCCCACTAATACGGCCGTCACGATTCCAAGGATCCCTTCGCCGAGCTCGTGGGACCACGGGAAGGCACTTTTTTCAAATCGGCCATTTTGTTTTTGCTTCTTCGGCTTGTGTAGCTGTAACAGAAAGTCGGAAGGACACGGGTTCGCTGCGCTCCCACTAATACGGCCGTCGCGATTCCAACGATCCCTTCGCCGAGCTCGTGGGACCTCGGGAAGGCACTTTTTTCAAGTCGGCCATTTTGTTTTTGCTTCTTAGGCTCGTGCGGCTTTCACGCAATGTCGGACGGACTCGAGTTTTCGGCCTCCCACTAATACGGCCGTCGCGGTTCCAACGATCCCCTCGCCGAGCTCGTGGGACCTCGGGAAGTCAGTCTTTTCAAATCGGCCATTTTGTTTTTGCTTCTTCGGCTCGTGCGGCTTTCACGCAAAGTCGGAAGGACTCGAGTTTGCTGCGCTCCCACTAATACGGATGTCACGATTCCAACGGTTCCGACCCCGAGCTCGTGAGACCTCGGGAAGGCACTTTTTGCAAATCGGCCATTTTGTTTTTGTTTCTTCGGCTCGTGCGGCTTTCACTGAAAGTCGGACGGACTTGAGTTTTCTGCCTCCCACTAATACGGCCGTCGCGGTTCCAACGATCCCCTCGCCGAGCTCGTGGGACCTCGGGAAGTCAGTTTTTTCAAATCGGCCATTTCTTTTTTGCTTCTTCGGCTCGTGCGGCTTTCACGCAAAGTCGGAAGGACTCGAGTTTGCTGCGCTCCCACTAATGCGGATGTCGCGATCCCAACGGTTCCGACCCCGAGCTCGTGAGGCCTCGGGAAGTCACTTTTTGCAAATCGGCCATTTTGTTTTTGTTTCTTCGGCTCGTGTGGCTTTCACTGAAAGTCGGAGGGACTCGAGTTTTCGGCCTCCCACTAATACGGCCGTCGCGGTTCCAACGATCCCCTCGCCGAGCTCGTGGGACCTCGGGAAGTCAGGTTTTTCAAATTGGCCATTTTGTTTTTGCTTCTTCGGCTCGTGCGGCTTTCACGCAAAGTCGGAAGGACTAGAGTTCGCTGCCTCCAACTAATACGGCCGTCGCGGTTCCAACGCACCCGTCGCCGAGCTCGTGGGACCTCTGGAAGGCACTTTTTTCAAATCGGCCATTTTGTTTTTGCTTCTTCGGCTCGTGCGGCTTTCACGCAATGTCGGACGGACTCGAGTTTTCGGCCTCCCACTAATACGGCCGTCGCGGTTCCAACGATCCCCTCGCCGAGCTCGTGGGACCTCGGGAAGTCAGTCTTTTCAAATCGGCCATTTTGTTTTTGCTTCTTCGGCTCGTGCGGCTTTCACGCAAAGTCGGAAGGACTCGAGTTTGCTGCGCTCCCACTAATGCGGATGTCGCGATCCCAACGGTTCCGACCCCGAGCTCGTGAGGCCTCGGGAAGTCACTTTTTGCAAATCGGCCATTTTGTTTTTGTTTCTTCGGCTCGTGTGGCTTTCACTGAAAGTCGGAGGGACTCGAGTTTTCTGCCTCCCACTAATACGGCCGTCGCGGTTCCAACGATCCCCTCGCCGAGCTCGTGGGACCTCGGGAAGTCAGGTTTTTCAAATTGGCCATTTTGTTTTTGCTTCTTCGGCTCGTGCGGCTTTCACGCAAAGTCGGAAGGACTCGAGTTTGCTGCGCTCCCACTAATACGGCCGTTGCGGTTCCAACGATCCCTTCGCCGAGCTCATGGGACCTCGGGAAGGCACTTTTTGCAAATCGGCCATTTTGTTTTTGTTTCTTCGGCTTGTGAGGCTTTCACAGAATGTCGGAAGGACACGACTTGGCTGCGCTCCCACTAATACGGCCGTCGCGGTTCCAACGATCCCCTCGCCTAGCTCGTGGGACCTCGGGAAGTCAGTTTTTTCAAATCGGCCATTTTGTTTTTGCTTCTTCGGCTCGTGCGGCTTTCACGCAAAGTTGGAAGTACACGACTTGGCTGCACTCCCACTAATACGGCCGTCGCGGTTCCAACGATCCCTTCGCCGAGCTGGTGGGACCTCGGGAAGGCACTTTTTGCAAATCGGCCATTTTGTTTTTGCTTCTTCGGCTCGTGCGGCTTTCACGCAAAGTCGGAAGGACTAGAGTTCGCTGCCTCCAACTAATATGGCCGTCGCGGTTCTAACGAACCCGTCGCCGAGCTCGTGGGACCTCTGGAAGGCACTTTTTTCAAATCGGCCATTTTGTTTTTGCTTCTTCGGCTTGTGAAGCTTTCACAGAATGAAATTGAAATGAGGTGTCACAAGTTATTATGTGCGAATAAGGACACTATGAAAGGGGTGTACTTATACGCTGTATTTATACACAATTTATTCACATCTGCTTAATCCCGCGGTCGGCTTCGTTGGTGCGCTCGCGCTGATCAAAGGCTCTTTAGCAAAGACAGATTGACCCCGCAGGACACGGGGTGTGCCAGGAATGAGTGAGGACAACATGAGGGTTAAGTAATTAATGTGAATACTTTTGACACCGCTGCTTACGGGCAATATGAAAGCTTAAGTATTTATAAAAGTATCATACAATTTGAAGGTCTGATGTGCTGAGACACTTTATTTATGGAACGGTTTAAAAAAAAAGAATTGTTTAAGAAAATGTAGTTTTCAACTCTGTTTAGCCTAAAATGTCGTGTATGAAAATTAGTAAATGCAGCTTTCGGGAAGTAGAGAAATGGAAGCTACAGGTATTCATTAAAAGCTCATTTAATTTGTAGTTCCGCTATTTTGAAACACTTTCTTCATGGAAAATTTAAAAAAAAAAAATCTTTAAGAAAATCTAGTTTTGAACTCATGAACATATCATATAATTTGAATTTCTGATGCTCTAAGAGGCTTTCTAGATGGAAAATATAAAAAATTGAATTCTTTAAGAAAATCTAGTTTTCAACTCTGTTCAGTGTAAAACGTCGTTTAAGAGCATAAAAATGAGTTACTGCAGCTCACGGGCAGTATAGTGATGAACGCTTCAGGTATTCATGAACATATCATACAATTTGAAGTTCAGATGTTCTGAGACACTTTCTTGATGGAAATTTATTTTGAAAAAGAATTCTTTTAGAAAATCTTGTTTTCAACTCTGTTCAGTCTGAATCGTCGTTTAAGAGCATAGAAATGAGTAAATGCAGCTTACAGGAAGTATAGTGATGAAAGCTTCAGGTATTCATGAACATATCATATAATTTGAATTTCTGATGTTCTAAGAGGCTTTCTTGATGGAAAATATAGAAAAATGAATTCTTTAAGAAAATCAAGTTTTCAACTCTGTTCAGTCTGAAACGTCGTTTAAGAGCATAAAAAGGGGTAACTGCAGCTTACGGGCAGCATTAAAGCTTCAGGTATTCATGAAAATATCAACAATTCGTAATTCCGATGTGCTGAGACACTTTCTTGATGGAAAATTAAAAGAAAATAGTTCTTTAAGAAAATCAAGTTTTCAACTCTGTTCAGTCTAAAACGTCGTTTAACAGTATAAAAACGAGTAAATGCAACTTACTGACAGTATAGTGACGAAAGCTTCAGGTATTCATGAACATATCATACAATTTGAAGTTCCGATGTTTTAAGACGCTTTCTTGATGGAAAATATAAAAAAAATGAATTCTTTAAGAAAATCTAGTTTTCAACACTGTTCAGTGTGAAACGTCGATTAAGAACATACAAATGAGTAAATGCAGATTACGGGCAGAGGTGACAAGTAACGAAGTACAAATACTTCGTTACTCTACTTAAGTAGGAATTTTGAGTATCTATACTTTACAGGAGTATTTTTTTTTCAGACTACTTTTTACTTCTACTCCTTACTTTTTCACGCAAATATCTGTACTTTCTACTCCCTACTTTTTAAAAAATAGCCTCGTTACTATTTCATTTTGGTTTGTTTTTCATTCCGGTTAGCCAGATAAATCGCGCCATCCGAATAGAGTGAATTTGATTGTGGTTGGAAGAGAAGTATATACCTTTCCGACACCCTATTGTTTTTTTACGCGATGCACCTGAACATGACACGAATCAACCGTTACAATCGCGTCACTCTCAAGCAAGGACAGCAGAGAAGCCGATTGCAAATATGTCCGTCTCGGAGAACGCGCGACGAGAAATACGCGCCGCCGAATATCTGTTGTGCCGGGAGGGACAGTCACGTTCAATGCGTGAGACTTGAGAGCCCCGATACTTCCGTCTCTCTGCTCCTCTCTGCCGGCGGTTCCCCTGTCGCGCGAGTTTCTCCAGCGACTGTCTGTTTGGGGTAAATAGGATGTCTATACAGCTGATAGGTTTACAGATGCGCTCCATAGCGGGGAGTTTAAAAAGGAACCAACGCGCCTATGACTTTTTTTTTGCCGTGAGATATGGCTGGTATGGACTTTTTTCAACATACATATTACAATACTTATAGGCAACTAGTTATTATCATGTCTTCCGCTCCATGAAATGCATGTTAATGCTCAGTAGTACACATATGGTACTTTAATGTATTGCATTGTAATAAAATGTGATCATTTTCAATGGGCATATATATGCAGCTGAAACAGGTAGTGCATCCCACATTTTTCAATATACCATTTTAATACAACATTATGGCCTTGAGAAAAATGATTGTTTTGGGGGGAGGTGGCGTAGTGCACTATAGGCCCCTGAGACGCGGCTTAAGAAATCGTACTGAATGGGAAAAAGAAATTCCCCTTACATTACTTTTACTGTTTTACTTTTAAGTAGTTTTGAAACCCAGTACTTTTATACTTTTACTTAAGTAAAAAGCTTGAGTTGATACTTCTACTTTTACAAAAGTATTTCTATATCCTAGTATCTATACTTCTACTAAACTCTCCTGTTGCCTTCTGGGTCAAAAAGACCCACGTTGGAGTGTTTATGTATTTGTGTGTATCGCGGTCTCAGGGTCACAAAATGATCCACGACCAGTGTATACGTATGCATGCATGCATGTACTTACGTATGAATCCCTAAAGCCCGTCGTCCTCGGGTCAAAACGACTCGCGTCTTTCCACCGAGCCCTCGCCGTCTCCCTGGGGTCTGTTCTACCCTCGAGTTTGAGCGAGCCCTCGGCCTCGTCCCCCGGGTCAAACTGACCCGTGTTTATCTCCGAGCTCCAGGCCCCCGTCCCCCGGGTCAGAATGACCCGCGTTTATCGCCGAGCTCACGGCCTCGTCCCACGGGGTCAGACTGACCCGCGTATATCGCTGAGCTCCCGGCCTCGTCACCGGGGTCAGAATGACCCGCGTCTATCGCCGAACTCCTGGCCCCGTCCCTGGGGTCTAAATGACCCGCGTATATCGCCGAGCTCCCGGCCTCGTCCCCGGCCTCGTCCCCGGGGTCAGAATGACCCGCGTATATCACCGAGCTCCCGGCCTAGTCCCCGGGGTCTAAATGACCTGCATTTATCGCCGAGCTCCCGGGCCCCGTCCCCGGGGTCAGAATGACCCGCGTTTATCGTCGAGCTCTCGGCCCGCGTCCCCCGTGGTCAGAATGAACCTCGTTTATAGCCGAGCTCCCGGCCTCGCTGTCGTCCCCGGGGTCAGAATGACCCGTGAGCCCTCGGCCTCGTCCTCGGGTCGAAACGACCCAAGTTTTACGTTTTATTACAAGTCATCCCGTATGCTAAATGTAAAAAATAAATAAATAAATGATACAAATAAAGACATGACAAGACAGTTGCATTTTATTGTTTTCTTTCTTACATTTATTTAGTCATCACCATTGTTACAAGCAACGAGCCAAAACGCGTGACGTCATTTCGTACGTGTCCAGATTGTAAAGCCCTCTGAGGCGTTTACACAAAAAAAAGAAAATAATAATGTGTATTTGTTATTCTGAGCTATTCAAAATAACCTGAACTGATTCAAATTGAAATGCGGTGTCACAAGTTATTATGTGCGAATAAGGACACTATGAAAGGGGTGTACTTATACGCTGTATTTATACACAATTTATTCACATCTGCGTAATCCCGCGGTCGGCTTCGTTGGTGCGCTCGCGCTGATCGAAGGCTCTTTAGCCAAGACGCGTGACGTCATTTCGTACGTGTCCAGATTGTAAAGCCCTCTGAGGCGTTTACAAAAAAAAGAAAATAATAATAATAATGTGTATTTGTTATTCTGAGCTATTCAAAATAAACTGAATTGATTCAAATTGAAGTGAGGTGTCACAGGTTATTATGTGCGAATAAGGACACTATGAAAGGGGTGTACTTATACGCTGTATTTATACACAATTTATTCACATCTGCGTAATCCCGCGGTCGGCTTCGTTGGTGCGCTCGCTCTGATCGAAGGCTCTTTAGCCAAGACGCGTGACGTCATTTCGTACGTGTCCAGATTGTAAAGCCCTCTGAGGCGTTTACAAAAAAAAGAAAATAATAATAATAATGTGTATTTGTTATTCTGAGCTATTCAAAATAAACTGAATTGATTCAAATTGAAATGAGGTGTCACAAGTTATTATGTGCGAATAAGGACACTATGAAAGGGGTGTACTTATACGCTGTATTTATACACAATTTATTCACATCTGCGTAATCCCGCGGTCGGCTTCGTTGGTGCGCTCGCGCTGATCGAAGGCTCTTTAGCCAAGACGCGTGACGTCATTTCGTACGTGTCCAGATTGTAATGCCCTCTGAGGCGTTTACAAAAAATAGAAAATAATAATAATAATAATGTGTATTTTTTATTCTGAGCTATTCAAAATAAACTGAATTGATTCAAATTGAAATGCGGTGTCACAAGTTATTATGTGCGAATAAGGACACTATGAAAGGGGTGTACTTATACGCTGTATTTATACACAATTTATTCACATCTGCGTAATCCCGCGGTCGGCTTCGTTGGTGTGCTCGCGCTGATCGAAGGCTCTTTAGCAAAGACAGATTGACCCCGAAGGACACCCGGTGTGCGAGGAATGAGTGAGGACAACACTAGGGTTAAGTAATTAATGTGAATACTTTTGACACCGCTGCTTACGGGCAGTATGAAAGCTTAAGTATTAATGAAAGTATCATACAATTTGAAGTTCTGATGTACTGAGACACTTTATTTATGGAACGGTTAAAAAAAAAAGAATTGTTTAACAAAATGTAGTTTTCAACTCCGTTTACCCTAAAATGTCGTGTATGAAAATGAGTGAATGCAGCTTTCGGGCAGTAGAGAAATGGAAGCTTCAGGTATTCATTAAAAGCTCATTTAATTGGTAGTTCCGCTATTTTGAAACTTTTCTTGATGGAAAATTAAAAAAATTTAAAAAAAAATTCTTTAAGAAAATCTAGTTTTCAACTCTGTTCAGTCTGTAACGTCGTTTAAGAGCATAAAAATTGGTAACTGCAGCTCACGGGCAGTATAGTGATGAAAGCTTCAGGTTTCATGAACATATTACACAATTTGATGTTCCCATGTTCTGAGACACTTTCTTGATTGGAAATTTTAAAAAAAGAATTCTTTTAGAAAATCTTGTTTTCAACTCTGTTCAGTCTGAATCGTCGTTTAAGAGCATAAAAACGAGTAAATGCAGCTTACGGGACGTATATTGATGAAAGCGTCAGGTATTCATGAACATATCATATAATTTGAATTTCTGATGCTCTAAGAGGCTTTCTAGATGGAAAATATAAAAAAAAATGAATTCTTTAAGAAAATCTAGTTTTCAACTCTGTTCAGTGTAAAACGTCGTTTAAGAGCATAAAAATGAGTTACTGCAGCTCACGGGCAGTATAGTGATGAAAGCTTCAGGTATTCATGAACATATCATTTGAAGTTCAGATATTCTGAGACACTTTCTTGATGGAAATTTATTTTTAAAAAGAATTCTTTTAGAAAATCTTGTTTTCAACTCTGTTCAATGTGAATCGTCGTTTAAGAGCATAAAAATGGGTAACTGCAGCTCACGGGCAGTATAGTGATGAAAGCTTCAGGTTTCATGAACATATTACACAATTTGATGTTCCCATGTTCTGAGACACTTTCTTGATGGAAAATATTTTAAAAAAGAATTCTTTAACAAAAATCTAGTTTTCAACTCTGTTCAGTCTGAAACGTCGTTTAAGAGCATAAAAATGAGTTACTGCAGCTCACAGCCAGTATAGTGATGAAAGCTTCAGGTATTCATGAACATATCATATAATTTGAATTTCTGATGTTCTCAGAGGCTTTCTTTATGGAAAATATAGAAAAATTAATACTTTAAGAAAATCAAGTTTTCAACTCTGTTCAGTCTGAAACGTCGTTTAAGAGCATAAAAATGAGTAAATGCAGCTTACGAGCAGTATAGTGATGAACGCTTTAGGTAATTAAGAAAGTATCATACAATTTGAAGTTCCGATGTTCTGAGACACATTCTTGATTGGAAATTTTAAAAAAAAAGAATTCTTTCAGAAATTCTTGTTTTCAACTCTGTTCAGTCTGAATCGTCGTTTAAGAGCATAAAAATGGGTAACTGCAGCTCACGGGCTTTATAGTGATGAAAGCTTCAGGTTTCATGAACATATTACACAATTTGATGTTCCCATGTTCTGAGACACTTTCTTGATGGAAAATATTTAAAAAAAGAATACTTTAAGAAAATCTAGTTTTCAACTCTGTTCAGTCTGAAACGTCGTTTAAGAGCATAAAAATGAGTTACTGCAGCTCACAGCCAGTATAGTGATGAAAGCTTCAGGTATTCATGAACACATCATATAATTTGAATTTCTGATGTTCTCAGAGGCTTTCTTTATGGAAAATATAGAAAAATTAATACTTTAAGAAAATCAAGTTTTCAACTCTGTTCAGTCTGAAACGTCGTTTAAGAGCATAAAAATGGGTAACTGCATCTTACGGGCAGCATTAAAGCTTCAGGTATTCATGAAATTATCAACAATTCGTAATTCTGATGTGCTGAGACACTTTCTTGATGGAAAATTAAAAGAAAATAGTTCTTTAAGAAAATTTAGTTTTCAACTCTGTTCAGTCTGAAACGTCGTTTAAGAGCATAAAAATGAGTAAATGCAGCTTACGAGCAGTATAGTGATGAACGCTTCAGGTAATTAAGAAAGTAGCATACAATTTGAAGTTCCGATGTTCTGAGACACATTCTTGATTGGAAATTGAAAAAAAAGAATTCTTTTAGAAATTCTTGTTTTCAACTCTGTTCAGTCTGAATCGTCGTTTAAGAGCATAAAAATGAGTAAATGCAGCTTACGGGACGTATAGTGATGAAAGCTTCAGGTATTCATGAACATATCATATAATTTGAAGTTCAAATGTTCTAAGAGGCTTTATTGATGGAAAATATAAAAAAATGAATTCTTTAACCCTCGTGTGGCCTCACCGATCCGTACGCATCCCATGTCCTGCGGGTCAAACTGCCCAATGTCCTTTCATCTGGAGCCTTCGATAAGTGGGCGCTCACACCACTTGCATACTTGCATAGTGTTGATGACACACTCGGGTCAGTTTGACCCAAAGACAACGGCAGGGGCTCGGTGACACACAAGGGTCATTTTGACACAAGGTCAACATCAGCGGCTCGGTGACACACTCGGGTCATTTTGACCCAAGGACACCATCAGGGGCTCGGTGACAGACGAGGGTCATTTTGACCCAAGGACAACGGCAGAGTGTTGATGACACACAAGGGTCATTTTGACCCAAGGACAACGGCAGGGGCTCGGTGACACACAAGGGTCATTTTGACCCAAGGACAACATCAGGGGCTCGGTGACACACTCGGGTCATTTTGACCCAAGGACAACATCAGGGGCTCGGTGACACACTCGGGTCATTTAGACCCAAGGACAACGGCAGAGTGCCGATGACACACAAGGGTCATTTCGACCCAAGGACAACGGCGGGGGCTTGGTGACGATCAACGGTCATGTTGACCCAAGGACAACGACGGGGGGCTTGGTGACGATCGACGGTCATTGTGACCCAAGGACAAATGCAGAGCGGTTCCAACTGTAGCATCTCCGAGCACGTAGGATCTTGGGAAGGCACTTCTCTGAATCAGTTGGGGGACTTTCCGACAGTTCCGACGGTCCTAACCTCGAGCTCGTGGGACCTCCGGGACACAATTATCTGAATTGGCCATTTTGTTTTCACTTCTTCCGCCAGCGCGAACCAAAGTCCGGAGAGACACGGGTTTGCTGCGCTGCCACTACTACGGCCGTCGCGGTTCCAACGATCCCTGCGCCGAGCTCGTGGGACCTCGGGAAGGCACTTTTTTAAAAATCGGCCATTTTGTTTTTGCTTCTTCGGCTTGTGAAGCTTTCACAGAATGTCGGAAGGACACGAGTTGGCTGCGCTCCCACTAATACGGCCGTCGCGGTTCCAACGATCCCTCCGTCGAGCTCGTGGGACCTCGGGAAGGCACTTTTTTCTAATCGGCCATTTTGTTTTTGCTTCTTCGGCTCGTGCGGCTTTCACGCAAAGTCGGAAGGACACGAGTTGGCTGCGCTCCCACTGGTACGGCCGTCGCGGTTCCAAAGATCCCTTCGCCGAGCTCTTGGGACCTCGGGAAGACAGTTTTTTTCAAATCGGCCATTTTGTTTTTGCTTCTTCGGCTCGTGTAGCTGTAACAGAAAGTCGGAAGGACACGGGTTCGCTGCGCTCCCACTAATACGGCCGTCGCGGTTCCACCGATCCCTTCGCCGAGCTCGTGGGACCACGGGAAGGCACTTTTTTCAAATCGGCCATTTTGTTTTTGCTTCTTCGGCTTGTGTAGCTGTAACAGAAAGTCGGAAGGACACGGGTTCGCTGCGCTCCCACTAATACGGCCGTCGCGGATCCAACGATCCCTTCGGCGAGCTCGTGGGACCACGGGAAGGCACTTTTTTCAAATCGGCCATTTTGCTTTTGCTTCTTCGGCTCGTGTAGCTGTAACAGAAAGTTGGAAGGACACAGGTTCACTGCGCTCCCACTGG
Source organism: Clinocottus analis (assembly GCF_023055335.1). Classification (NCBI taxonomy): domain Eukaryota; kingdom Metazoa; phylum Chordata; class Actinopteri; order Perciformes; family Cottidae; genus Clinocottus; species Clinocottus analis. Next base: position 5,765,618 of record NW_027176153.1, read on the forward strand.
TACGGCCGTCGCGGTTCCAACGATCCCTTCGCCGAGCTCTTGGGACCTCGGGAAGACAGTTTTTTTCAAATCGGCCATTTTGTTTTTGCTTCTTCGGCTCGTGTAGCTGTAACAGAAAGTCGGAAGGACACGGGTTCGCTGCGCTCCCACTAATACGGCCGTCGCGGTTCCACCGATCCCTTCGCCGAGCTCGTGGGACCACGGGAAGGCACTTTTTTCAAATCGGCCATTTTGTTTTTGCTTCTTCGGCTTGTGTAGCTGTAACAGAAAGTCGGAAGGACACGGGTTCGCTGCGCTCCCACTAATACGGCCGTCGCAGATCCAACGATCCCTTCGGCGAGCTCGTGGGACCACGGGAAGGCACTTTTTTCAAATCGGCCATTTTGTTTTTGCTTCTTCGGCTCGTGTAGCTGTAACAGAAAGTTGGAAGGACACGGGTTCGCTGCGCTCCCACTAATACGGCCGTCACGATTCCAAGGATCCCTTCGCCGAGCTCGTGGGACCACGGGAAGGCACTTTTTTCAAATCGGCCATTTTGTTTTTGCTTCTTCGGCTTGTGTAGCTGTAACAGAAAGTCGGAAGGACACGGGTTCGCTGCGCTCCCACTAATACGGCCGTCGCGATTCCAACGATCCCTTCGCCGAGCTCGTGGGACCTCGGGAAGGCACTTTTTTCAAGTCGGCCATTTTGTTTTTGCTTCTTAGGCTCGTGCGGCTTTCACGCAATGTCGGACGGACTCGAGTTTTCGGCCTCCCACTAATACGGCCGTCGCGGTTCCAACGATCCCCTCGCCGAGCTCGTGGGACCTCGGGAAGTCAGTCTTTTCAAATCGGCCATTTTGTTTTTGCTTCTTCGGCTCGTGCGGCTTTCACGCAAAGTCGGAAGGACTCGAGTTTGCTGCGCTCCCACTAATACGGATGTCACGATTCCAACGGTTCCGACCCCGAGCTCGTGAGACCTCGGGAAGGCACTTTTTGCAAATCGGCCATTTTGTTTTTGTTTCTTCGGCTCGTGCGGCTTTCACTGAAAGTCGGACGGACTTGAGTTTTCTGCCTCCCACTAATACGGCCGTCGCGGTTCCAACGATCCCCTCGCCGAGCTCGTGGGACCTCGGGAAGTCAGTTTTTTCAAATCGGCCATTTTGTTTTTGCTTCTTCGGCTCGTGCGGCTTTCACGCAAAGTCGGAAGGACTCGAGTTTGCTGCGCTCCCACTAATGCGGATGTCGCGATCCCAACGGTTCCGACCCCGAGCTCGTGAGGCCTCGGGAAGTCACTTTTTGCAAATCGGCCATTTTGTTTTTGTTTCTTCGGCTCGTGTGGCTTTCACTGAAAGTCGGAGGGACTCGAGTTTTCGGCCTCCCACTAATACGGCCGTCGCGGTTCCAACGATCCCCTCGCCGAGCTCGTGGGACCTCGGGAAGTCAGGTTTTTCAAATTGGCCATTTTGTTTTTGCTTCTTCGGCTCGTGCGGCTTTCACGCAAAGTCGGAAGGACTAGAGTTCGCTGCCTCCAACTAATACGGCCGTCGCGGTTCCAACGCACCCGTTGCCGAGCTCGTGGGACCTCTGGAAGGCACTTTTTTCAAATCGGCCATTTTGTTTTTGCTTCTTCGGCTCGTGCGGCTTTCACGCAATGTCGGACGGACTCGAGTTTTCGGCCTCCCACTAATACGGCCGTCGCGGTTCCAACGATCCCCTCGCCGAGCTCGTGGGACCTCGGGAAGTCAGTCTTTTCAAATCGGCCATTTTGTTTTTGCTTCTTCGGCTCGTGCGGCTTTCACGCAAAGTCGGAAGGACTCGAGTTTGCTGCGCTCCCACTAATGCGGATGTCGCGATCCCAACGGTTCCGACCCCGAGCTCGTGAGGCCTCGGGAAGTCACTTTTTGCAAATCGGCCATTTTGTTTTTGTTTCTTCGGCTCGTGTGGCTTTCACTGAAAGTCGGAGGGACTCGAGTTTTCTGCCTCCCACTAATACGGCCGTCGCGGTTCCAACGATCCCCTCGCCGAGCTCGTGGGACCTCGGGAAGTCAGGTTTTTCAAATTGGCCATTTTGTTTTTGCTTCTTCGGCTCGTGCGGCTTTCACGCAAAGTCGGAAGGACTCGAGTTTGCTGCGCTCCCACTAATACGGCCGTTGCGGTTCCAACGATCCCTTCGCCGAGCTCATGGGACCTCGGGAAGGCACTTTTTGCAAATCGGCCATTTTGTTTTTGTTTCTTCGGCTTGTGAGGCTTTCACAGAATGTCGGAAGGACACGACTTGGCTGCGCTCCCACTAATACGGCCGTCGCGGTTCCAACGATCCCCTCGCCTAGCTCGTGGGACCTCGGGAAGTCAGTTTTTTCAAATCGGCCATTTTGTTTTTGCTTCTTCGGCTCGTGCGGCTTTCACGCAAAGTTGGAAGTACACGACTTGGCTGCACTCCCACTAATACGGCCGTCGCGGTTCCAACGATCCCTTCGCCGAGCTGGTGGGACCTCGGGAAGGCACTTTTTGCAAATCGGCCATTTTGTTTTTGCTTCTTCGGCTCGTGCGGCTTTCACGCAAAGTCGGAAGGACTAGAGTTCGCTGCCTCCAACTAATATGGCCGTCGCGGTTCTAACGAACCCGTCGCCGAGCTCGTGGGACCTCTGGAAGGCACTTTTTTCAAATCGGCCATTTTGTTTTTGCTTCTTCGGCTTGTGAAGCTTTCACAGAATGAAATTGAAATGAGGTGTCACAAGTTATTATGTGCGAATAAGGACACTATGAAAGGGGTGTACTTATACGCTGTATTTATACACAATTTATTCACATCTGCTTAATCCCGCGGTCGGCTTCGTTGGTGCGCTCGCGCTGATCAAAGGCTCTTTAGCAAAGACAGATTGACCCCGCAGGACACGGGGTGTGCCAGGAATGAGTGAGGACAACATGAGGGTTAAGTAATTAATGTGAATACTTTTGACACCGCTGCTTACGGGCAATATGAAAGCTTAAGTATTTATAAAAGTATCATACAATTTGAAGGTCTGATGTGCTGAGACACTTTATTTATGGAACGGTTTAAAAAAAAAGAATTGTTTAAGAAAATGTAGTTTTCAACTCTGTTTAGCCTAAAATGTCGTGTATGAAAATTAGTAAATGCAGCTTTCGGGAAGTAGAGAAATGGAAGCTACAGGTATTCATTAAAAGCTCATTTAATTTGTAGTTCCGCTATTTTGAAACACTTTCTTCATGGAAAATTAAAAAAAAAAAATTCTTTAAGAAAATCTAGTTTTGAACTCATGAACATATCATATAATTTGAATTTCTGATGCTCTAAGAGGCTTTCTAGATGGAAAATATAAAAAATTGAATTCTTTAAGAAAATCTAGTTTTCAACTCTGTTCAGTGTAAAACGTCGTTTAAGAGCATAAAAATGAGTTACTGCAGCTCACGGGCAGTATAGTGATGAACGCTTCAGGTATTCATGAACATATCATACAATTTGAAGTTCAGATGTTCTGAGACACTTTCTTGATGGAAATTTATTTTGAAAAAGAATTCTTTTAGAAAATCTTGTTTTCAACTCTGTTCAGTCTGAATCGTCGTTTAAGAGCATAGAAATGAGTAAATGCAGCTTACAGGAAGTATAGTGATGAAAGCTTCAGGTATTCATGAACATATCATATAATTTGAATTTCTGATGTTCTAAGAGGCTTTCTTGATGGAAAATATAGAAAAATGAATTCTTTAAGAAAATCAAGTTTTCAACTCTGTTCAGTCTGAAACGTCGTTTAAGAGCATAAAAAGGGGTAACTGCAGCTTACGGGCAGCATTAAAGCTTCAGGTATTCATGAAAATATCAACAATTCGTAATTCCGATGTGCTGAGACACTTTCTTGATGGAAAATTAAAAGAAAATAGTTCTTTAAGAAAATCAAGTTTTCAACTCTGTTCAGTCTAAAACGTCGTTTAACAGTATAAAAACGAGTAAATGCAACTTACTGACAGTATAGTGACGAAAGCTTCAGGTATTCATGAACATATCATACAATTTGAAGTTCCGATGTTTTAAGACGCTTTCTTGATGGAAAATATAAAAAAAATGAATTCTTTAAGAAAATCTAGTTTTCAACACTGTTCAGTGTGAAACGTCGATTAAGAACATACAAATGAGTAAATGCAGATTACGGGCAGAGGTGACAAGTAACGAAGTACAAATACTTCGTTACTCTACTTAAGTAGGAATTTTGAGTATCTATACTTTACAGGAGTATTTTTTTTTCAGACTACTTTTTACTTCTACTCCTTACTTTTTCACGCAAATATCTGTACTTTCTACTCCCTACTTTTTAAAAAATAGCCTCGTTACTATTTCATTTTGGTTTGTTTTTCATTCCGGTTAGCCAGATAAATCGCGCCATCCGAATAGAGTGAATTTGATTGTGGTTGGAAGAGAAGTATATACCTTTCCGACACCCTATTGTTTTTTTACGCGATGCACCTGAACATGACACGAATCAACCGTTACAATCGCGTCACTCTCAAGCAAGGACAGCAGAGAAGCCGATTGCAAATATGTCCGTCTCGGAGAACGCGCGACGAGAAATACGCGCCGCCGAATATCTGTTGTGCCGGGAGGGACAGTCACGTTCAATGCGTGAGACTTGAGAGCCCCGATACTTCCGTCTCTCTGCTCCTCTCTGCCGGCGGTTCCCCTGTCGCGCGAGTTTCTCCAGCGACTGTCTGTTTGGGGTAAATAGGATGTCTATACAGCTGATAGGTTTACAGATGCGCTCCATAGCGGGGAGTTTAAAAAGGAACCAACGCGCCTATGACTTTTTTTTTGCCGTGAGATATGGCTGGTATGGACTTTTTTCAACATACATATTACAATACTTATAGGCAACTAGTTATTATCATGTCTTCCGCTCCATGAAATGCATGTTAATGCTCAGTAGTACACATATGGTACTTTAATGTATTGCATTGTAATAAAATGTGATCATTTTCAATGGGCATATATATGCAGCTGAAACAGGTAGTGCATCCCACATTTTTCAATATACCATTTTAATACAACATTATGGCCTTGAGAAAAATGATTGTTTTGGGGGGAGGTGGCGTAGTGCACTATAGGCCCCTGAGACGCGGCTTAAGAAATCGTACTGAATGGGAAAAAGAAATTCCCCTTACATTACTTTTACTGTTTTACTTTTAAGTAGTTTTGAAACCCAGTACTTTTATACTTTTACTTAAGTAAAAAGCTTGAGTTGATACTTCTACTTTTACAAAAGTATTTCTATATCCTAGTATCTATACTTCTACTAAACTCTCCTGTTGCCTTCTGGGTCAAAAAGACCCACGTTGGAGTGTTTATGTATTTGTGTGTATCGCGGTCTCAGGGTCACAAAATGATCCACGACCAGTGTATACGTATGCATGCATGCATGTACTTACGTATGAATCCCTAAAGCCCGTCGTCCTCGGGTCAAAACGACTCGCGTCTTTCCACCGAGCCCTCGCCGTCTCCCTGGGGTCTGTTCTACCCTCGAGTTTGAGCGAGCCCTCGGCCTCGTCCCCCGGGTCAAACTGACCCGTGTTTATCTCCGAGCTCCAGGCCCCCGTCCCCCGGGTCAGAATGACCCGCGTTTATCGCCGAGCTCACGGCCTCGTCCCACGGGGTCAGACTGACCCGCGTATATCGCTGAGCTCCCGGCCTCGTCACCGGGGTCAGAATGACCCGCGTCTATCGCCGAACTCCTGGCCCCGTCCCTGGGGTCTAAATGACCCGCGTATATCGCCGAGCTCCCGGCCTCGTCCCCGGCCTCGTCCCCGGGGTCAGAATGACCCGCGTATATCACCGCGCTTCCGGCCTAGTCCCCGGGGTCTAAATGACCTGCATTTATCGCCGAGCTCCCGGGCCCCGTCCCCGGGGTCAGAATGACCCGCGTTTATCGTCGAGCTCTCGGCCCGCGTCCCCCGTGGTCAGAATGAACCTCGTTTATAGCCGAGCTCCCGGCCTCGCTGTCGTCCCCGGGGTCAGAATGACCCGTGAGCCCTCGGCCTCGTCCTCGGGTCGAAACGACCCAAGTTTTACGTTTTATTACAAGTCATCCCGTATGCTAAATGTAAAAAATAAATAAATAAATGATACAAATAAAGACATGACAAGACAGTTGCATTTTATTGTTTTCTTTCTTACATTTATTTAGTCATCACCATTGTTACAAGCAACGAGCCAAGACGCGTGACGTCATTTCGTACGTGTCCAGATTGTAAAGCCCTCTGAGGCGTTTACACAAAAAAAAGAAAATAATAATGTGTATTTGTTATTCTGAGCTATTCAAAATAACCTGAACTGATTCAAATTGAAATGCGGTGTCACAAGTTATTATGTGCGAATAAGGACACTATGAAAGGGGTGTACTTATACGCTGTATTTATACACAATTTATTCACATCTGCGTAATCCCGCGGTCGGCTTCGTTGGTGCGCTCGCGCTGATCGAAGGCTCTTTAGCCAAGACGCGTGACGTCATTTCGTACGTGTCCAGATTGTATAGCCCTCTGAGGCGTTTACAAAAAAAAGAAAATAATAATAATAATGTGTATTTGTTATTCTGAGCTATTCAAAATAAACTGAATTGATTCAAATTGAAGTGAGGTGTCACAGGTTATTATGTGCGAATAAGGACACTATGAAAGGGGTGTACTTATACGCTGTATTTATACACAATTTATTCACATCTGCGTAATCCCGCGGTCGGCTTCGTTGGTGCGCTCGCTCTGATCGAAGGCTCTTTAGCCAAGACGCGTGACGTCATTTCGTACGTGTCCAGATTGTAAAGCCCTCTGAGGCGTTTACAAAAAAAAGAAAATAATAATAATAATGTGTATTTGTTATTCTGAGCTATTCAAAATAAACTGAATTGATTCAAATTGAAATGAGGTGTCACAAGTTATTATGTGCGAATAAGGACACTATGAAAGGGGTGTACTTATACGCTGTATTTATACACAATTTATTCACATCTGCGTAATCCCGCGGTCGGCTTCGTTGGTGCGCTCGCGCTGATCGAAGGCTCTTTAGCCAAGACGCGTGACGTCATTTCGTACGTGTCCAGATTGTAATGCCCTCTGAGGCGTTTACAAAAAATAGAAAATAATAATAATAATAATGTGTATTTTTTATTCTGAGCTATTCAAAATAAACTGAATTGATTCAAATTGAAATGCGGTGTCACAAGTTATTATGTGCGAATAAGGACACTATGAAAGGGGTGTACTTATACGCTGTATTTATACACAATTTATTCACATCTGCGTAATCCCGCGGTCGGCTTCGTTGGTGTGCTCGCGCTGATCGAAGGCTCTTTAGCAAAGACAGATTGACCCCGAAGGACACCCGGTGTGCGAGGAATGAGTGAGGACAACACTAGGGTTAAGTAATTAATGTGAATACTTTTGACACCGCTGCTTACGGGCAGTATGAAAGCTTAAGTATTAATGAAAGTATCATACAATTTGAAGTTCTGATGTACTGAGACACTTTATTTATGGAACGGTTAAAAAAAAAAGAATTGTTTAACAAAATGTAGTTTTCAACTCCGTTTACCCTAAAATGTCGTGTATGAAAATGAGTGAATGCAGCTTTCGGGCAGTAGAGAAATGGAAGCTTCAGGTATTCATTAAAAGCTCATTTAATTGGTAGTTCCGCTATTTTGAAACTTTTCTTGATGGAAAATTAAAAAAATTTAAAAAAAAATTCTTTAAGAAAATCTAGTTTTCAACTCTGTTCAGTCTGTAACGTCGTTTAAGAGCATAAAAATTGGTAACTGCAGCTCACGGGCAGTATAGTGATGAAAGCTTCAGGTTTCATGAACATATTACACAATTTGATGTTCCCATGTTCTGAGACACTTTCTTGATTGGAAATTTTAAAAAAAGAATTCTTTTAGAAAATCTTGTTTTCAACTCTGTTCAGTCTGAATCGTCGTTTAAGAGCATAAAAACGAGTAAATGCAGCTTACGGGACGTATATTGATGAAAGCGTCAGGTATTCATGAACATATCATATAATTTGAATTTCTGATGCTCTAAGAGGCTTTCTAGATGGAAAATATAAAAAAAAATGAATTCTTTAAGAAAATCTAGTTTTCAACTCTGTTCAGTGTAAAACGTCGTTTAAGAGCATAAAAATGAGTTACTGCAGCTCACGGGCAGTATAGTGATGAAAGCTTCAGGTATTCATGAACATATCATTTGAAGTTCAGATATTCTGAGACACTTTCTTGATGGAAATTTATTTTTAAAAAGAATTCTTTTAGAAAATCTTGTTTTCAACTCTGTTCAATGTGAATCGTCGTTTAAGAGCATAAAAATGGGTAACTGCAGCTCACGGGCAGTATAGTGATGAAAGCTTCAGGTTTCATGAACATATTACACAATTTGATGTTCCCATGTTCTGAGACACTTTCTTGATGGAAAATATTTTAAAAAAGAATTCTTTAACAAAAATCTAGTTTTCAACTCTGTTCAGTCTGAAACGTCGTTTAAGAGCATAAAAATGAGTTACTGCAGCTCACAGCCAGTATAGTGATGAAAGCTTCAGGTATTCATGAACATATCATATAATTTGAATTTCTGATGTTCTCAGAGGCTTTCTTTATGGAAAATATAGAAAAATTAATACTTTAAGAAAATCAAGTTTTCAACTCTGTTCAGTCTGAAACGTCGTTTAAGAGCATAAAAATGAGTAAATGCAGCTTACGAGCAGTATAGTGATGAACGCTTTAGGTAATTAAGAAAGTATCATACAATTTGAAGTTCCGATGTTCTGAGACACATTCTTGATTGGAAATTTTAAAAAAAAAGAATTCTTTCAGAAATTCTTGTTTTCAACTCTGTTCAGTCTGAATCGTCGTTTAAGAGCATAAAAATGGGTAACTGCAGCTCACGGGCTTTATAGTGATGAAAGCTTCAGGTTTCATGAACATATTACACAATTTGATGTTCCCATGTTCTGAGACACTTTCTTGATGGAAAATATTTAAAAAAAGAATACTTTAAGAAAATCTAGTTTTCAACTCTGTTCAGTCTGAAACGTCGTTTAAGAGCATAAAAATGAGTTACTGCAGCTCACAGCCAGTATAGTGATGAAAGCTTCAGGTATTCATGAACACATCATATAATTTGAATTTCTGATGTTCTCAGAGGCTTTCTTTATGGAAAATATAGAAAAATTAATACTTTAAGAAAATCAAGTTTTCAACTCTGTTCAGTCTGAAACGTCGTTTAAGAGCATAAAAATGGGTAACTGCATCTTACGGGCAGCATTAAAGCTTCAGGTATTCATGGAATTATCAACAATTCGTAATTCTGATGTGCTGAGACACTTTCTTGATGGAAAATTAAAAGAAAATAGTTCTTTAAGAAAATTTAGTTTTCAACTCTGTTCAGTCTGAAACGTCGTTTAAGAGCATAAAAATGAGTAAATGCAGCTTACGAGCAGTATAGTGATGAACGCTTCAGGTAATTAAGAAAGTAGCATACAATTTGAAGTTCCGATGTTCTGAGACACATTCTTGATTGGAAATTGAAAAAAAAGAATTCTTTTAGAAATTCTTGTTTTCAACTCTGTTCAGTCTGAATCGTCGTTTAAGAGCATAAAAATGAGTAAATGCAGCTTACGGGACGTATAGTGATGAAAGCTTCAGGTATTCATGAACATATCATATAATTTGAAGTTCAAATGTTCTAAGAGGCTTTATTGATGGAAAATATAAAAAAATGAATTCTTTAACCCTCGTGTGGCCTCACCGATCCGTACGCATCCCATGTCCTGCGGGTCAAACTGCCCAATGTCCTTTCATCTGGAGCCTTCGATAAGTGAGCGCTCACACCACTTGCATACTTGCATAGTGTTGATGACACACTCGGGTCAGTTTGACCCAAAGACAACGGCAGGGGCTCGGTGACACACAAGGGTCATTTTGACACAAGGTCAACATCAGCGGCTCGGTGACACACTCGGGTCATTTTGACCCAAGGACACCATCAGGGGCTCGGTGACAGACGAGGGTCATTTTGACCCAAGGACAACGGCAGAGTGTTGATGACACACAAGGGTCATTTTGACCCAAGGACAACGGCAGGGGCTCGGTGACACACAAGGGTCATTTTGACCCAAGGACAACATCAGGGGCTCGGTGACACACTCGGGTCATTTTGACCCAAGGACAACATCAGGGGCTCGGTGACACACTCGGGTCATTTAGACCCAAGGACAACGGCAGAGTGCCGATGACACACAAGGGTCATTTCGACCCAAGGACAACGGCGGGGGCTTGGTGACGATCAACGGTCATGTTGACCCAAGGACAACGACGGGGGGCTTGGTGACGATCGACGGTCATTGTGACCCAAGGACAAATGCAGAGCGGTTCCAACTGTAGCATCTCCGAGCACGTAGGATCTTGGGAAGGCACTTCTCTGAATCAGTTGGGGGACTTTCCGACAGTTCCGACGGTCCTAACCTCGAGCTCGTGGGACCTCCGGGACACAATTATCTGAATTGGCCATTTTGTTTTCACTTCTTCCGCCAGCGCGAACCAAAGTCCGGAGAGACACGGGTTTGCTGCGCTGCCACTACTACGGCCGTCGCGGTTCCAACGATCCCTGCGCCGAGCTCGTGGGACCTCGGGAAGGCACTTTTTTAAAAATCGGCCATTTTGTTTTTGCTTCTTCGGCTTGTGAAGCTTTCACAGAATGTCGGAAGGACACGAGTTGGCTGCGCTCCCACTAATACGGCCGTCGCGGTTCCAACGATCCCTCCGTCGAGCTCGTGGGACCTCGGGAAGGCACTTTTTTCTAATCGGCCATTTTGTTTTTGCTTCTTCGGCTCGTGCGGCTTTCACGCAAAGTCGGAAGGACACGAGTTGGCTGCGCTCCCACTGGTACGGCCGTCGCGGTTCCAAAGATCCCTTCGCCGAGCTCTTGGGACCTCGGGAAGACAGTTTTTTTCAAATCGGCCATTTTGTTTTTGCTTCTTCGGCTCGTGTAGCTGTAACAGAAAGTCGGAAGGACACGGGTTCGCTGCGCTCCCACTAATACGGCCGTCGCGGTTCCACCGATCCCTTCGCCGAGCTCGTGGGACCACGGGAAGGCACTTTTTTCAAATCGGCCATTTTGTTTTTGCTTCTTCGGCTTGTGTAGCTGTAACAGAAAGTCGGAAGGACACGGGTTCGCTGCGCTCCCACTAATACGGCCGTCGCGGATCCAACGATCCCTTCGGCGAGCTCGTGGGACCACGGGAAGGCACTTTTTTCAAATCGGCCATTTTGCTTTTGCTTCTTCGGCTCGTGTAGCTGTAACAGAAAGTTGGAAGGACACAGGTTCACTGCGCTCCCACTGGTACGGCCGTCGCGGTTCCAACGATCCCTTCGCCGAGCTCTTGGGACCTCGGGAAGACAGTTTTTTTCAAATCGGCCATTTTGTTTTTGCTTCTTCGGCTCGTGTAGCTGTAACAGAAAGTCGGAAGGACACGGGTTCGCTGCGCTCCCACTAATACGGCCGTCGCGGTTCCACCGATCCCTTCGCCGAGCTCGTGGGACCACGGGAAGGCACTTTTTTCAAATCGGCCATTTTGTTTTTGCTTCTTCGGCTTGTGTAGCTGTAACAGAAAGTCGGAAGGACACGGGTTCGCTGCGCTCCCACTAATACGGCCGTCGCAGATCCAACGATCCCTTCGGCGAGCTCGTGGGACCACGGGAAGGCACTTTTTTCAAATCGGCCATTTTGTTTTTGCTTCTTCGGCTCGTGTAGCTGTAACAGAAAGTTGGAAGGACACGGGTTCGCTGCGCTCCCACTAATACGGCCGTCACGATTCCAAGGATCCCTTCGCCGAGCTCGTGGGACCACGGGAAGGCACTTTTTTCAAATCGGCCATTTTGTTTTTGCTTCTTCGGCTTGTGTAGCTGTAACAGAAAGTCGGAAGGACACGGGTTCGCTGCGCTCCCACTAATACGGCCGTCGCGATTCCAACGATCCCTTCGCCGAGCTCGTGGGACCTCGGGAAGGCACTTTTTTCAAGTCGGCCATTTTGTTTTTGCTTCTTAGGCTCGTGCGGCTTTCACGCAATGTCGGACGGACTCGAGTTTTCGGCCTCCCACTAATACGGCCGTCGCGGTTCCAACGATCCCCTCGCCGAGCTCGTGGGACCTCGGGAAGTCAGTCTTTTCAAATCGGCCATTTTGTTTTTGCTTCTTCGGCTCGTGCGGCTTTCACGCAAAGTCGGAAGGACTCGAGTTTGCTGCGCTCCCACTAATACGGATGTCACGATTCCAACGGTTCCGACCCCGAGCTCGTGAGACCTCGGGAAGGCACTTTTTGCAAATCGGCCATTTTGTTTTTGTTTCTTCGGCTCGTGCGGCTTTCACTGAAAGTCGGACGGACTTGAGTTTTCTGCCTCCCACTAATACGGCCGTCGCGGTTCCAACGATCCCCTCGCCGAGCTCGTGGGACCTCGGGAAGTCAGTTTTTTCAAATCGGCCATTTTGTTTTTGCTTCTTCGGCTCGTGCGGCTTTCACGCAAAGTCGGAAGGACTCGAGTTTGCTGCGCTCCCACTAATGCGGATGTCGCGATCCCAACGGTTCCGACCCCGAGCTCGTGAGGCCTCGGGAAGTCACTTTTTGCAAATCGGCCATTTTGTTTTTGTTTCTTCGGCTCGTGTGGCTTTCACTGAAAGTCGGAGGGACTCGAGTTTTCGGCCTCCCACTAATACGGCCGTCGCGGTTCCAACGATCCCCTCGCCGAGCTCGTGGGACCTCGGGAAGTCAGGTTTTTCAAATTGGCCATTTTGTTTTTGCTTCTTCGGCTCGTGCGGCTTTCACGCAAAGTCGGAAGGACTAGAGTTCGCTGCCTCCAACTAATACGGCCGTCGCGGTTCCAACGCACCCGTCGCCGAGCTCGTGGGACCTCTGGAAGGCACTTTTTTCAAATCGGCCATTTTGTTTTTGCTTCTTCGGCTCGTGCGGCTTTCACGCAATGTCGGACGGACTCGAGTTTTCGGCCTCCCACTAATACGGCCGTCGCGGTTCCAACGATCCCCTCGCCGAGCTCTTGGGACCTCGGGAAGTCAGTCTTTTCAAATCGGCCATTTTGTTTTTGCTTCTTCGGCTCGTGCGGCTTTCACGCAAAGTCGGAAGGACTCGAGTTTGCTGCGCTCCCACTAATGCGGATGTCGCGATCCCAACGGTTCCGACCCCGAGCTCGTGAGGCCTCGGGAAGTCACTTTTTGCAAATCGGCCATTTTGTTTTTGTTTCTTCGGCTCGTGTGGCTTTCACTGAAAGTCGGAGGGACTCGAGTTTTCTGCCTCCCACTAATACGGCCGTCGCGGTTCCAACGATCCCCTCGCCGAGCTCGTGGGACCTCGGGAAGTCAGGTTTTTCAAATTGGCCATTTTGTTTTTGCTTCTTCGGCTCGTGCGGCTTTCACGCAAAGTCGGAAGGACTCGAGTTTGCTGCGCTCCCACTAATACGGCCGTCGCGGTTCCAACGATCCCTTCGCCGAGCTGGTGGGACCTCGGGAAGGCACTTTTTGCAAATCGGCCATTTTGTTTTTGCTTCTTCGGCTCGTGCGGCTTTCACGCAAAGTCGGAAGGACTAGAGTTCGCTGCCTCCAACTAATATGGCCGTCGCGGTTCTAACGAACCCGTCGCCGAGCTCGTGGGACCTCTGGAAGGCACTTTTTTCAAATCGGCCATTTTGTTTTTGCTTCTTCGGCTTGTGAAGCTTTCACAGAATGAAATTGAAATGAGGTGTCACAAGTTATTATGTGCGAATAAGGACACTATGAAAGGGGTGTACTTATACGCTGTATTTATACACAATTTATTCACATCTGCTTAATCCCGCGGTCGGCTTCGTTGGTGCGCTCGCGCTGATCAAAGGCTCTTTAGCAAAGACAGATTGACCCCGCAGGACACGGGGTGTGCCAGGAATGAGTGAGGACAACATGAGGGTTAAGTAATTAATGTGAATACTTTTGACACCGCTGCTTACGGGCAATATGAAAGCTTAAGTATTTATAAAAGTATCATACAATTTGAAGGTCTGATGTGCTGAGACACTTTATTTATGGAACGGTTTAAAAAAAAAGAATTGTTTAAGAAAATGTAGTTTTCAACTCTGTTTAGCCTAAAATGTCGTGTATGAAAATTAGTAAATGCAGCTTTCGGGAAGTAGAGAAATGGAAGCTACAGGTATTCATTAAAAGCTCATTTAATTTGTAGTTCCGCTATTTTGAAACACTTTCTTCATGGAAAATTAAAAAAAAAAAATTCTTTAAGAAAATCTAGTTTTGAACTCATGAACATATCATATAATTTGAATTTCTGATGCTCTAAGAGGCTTTCTAGATGGAAAATATAAAAAATTGAATTCTTTAAGAAAATCTAGTTTTCAACTCTGTTCAGTGTAAAACGTCGTTTAAGAGCATAAAAATGAGTTACTGCAGCTCACGGGCAGTATAGTGATGAACGCTTCAGGTATTCATGAACATATCATACAATTTGAAGTTCAGATGTTCTGAGACACTTTCTTGATGGAAATTTATTTTGAAAAAGAATTCTTTTAGAAAATCTTGTTTTCAACTCTGTTCAGTCTGAATCGTCGTTTAAGAGCATAGAAATGAGTAAATGCAGCTTACAGGAAGTATAGTGATGAAAGCTTCAGGTATTCATGAACATATCATATAATTTGAATTTCTGATGTTCTAAGAGGCTTTCTTGATGGAAAATATAGAAAAATGAATTCTTTAAGAAAATCAAGTTTTCAACTCTGTTCAGTCTGAAACGTCGTTTAAGAGCATAAAAAGGGGTAACTGCAGCTTACGGGCAGCATTAAAGCTTCAGGTATTCATGAAAATATCAACAATTCGTAATTCCGATGTGCTGAGACACTTTCTTGATGGAAAATTAAAAGAAAATAGTTCTTTAAGAAAATCAAGTTTTCAACTCTGTTCAGTCTAAAACGTCGTTTAACAGTATAAAAACGAGTAAATGCAACTTACTGACAGTATAGTGACGAAAGCTTCAGGTATTCATGAACATATCATACAATTTGAAGTTCCGATGTTTTAAGACGCTTTCTTGATGGAAAATATAAAAAAAATGAATTCTTTAAGAAAATCTAGTTTTCAACACTGTTCAGTGTGAAACGTCGATTAAGAACATACAAATGAGTAAATGCAGATTACGGGCAGAGGTGACAAGTAACGAAGTACAAATACTTCGTTACTCTACTTAAGTAGGAATTTTGAGTATCTATACTTTACAGGAGTATTTTTTTTTCAGACTACTTTTTACTTCTACTCCTTACTTTTTCACGCAAATATCTGTACTTTCTACTCCCTACTTTTTAAAAAATAGCCTCGTTACTATTTCATTTTGGTTTGTTTTTCATTCCGGTTAGCCAGATAAATCGCGCCATCCGAATAGAGTGAATTTGATTGTGGTTGGAAGAGAAGTATATACCTTTCCGACACCCTATTGTTTTTTTACGCGATGCACCTGAACATGACACGAATCAACCGTTACAATCGCGTCACTCTCAAGCAAGGACAGCAGAGAAGCCGATTGCAAATATGTCCGTCTCGGAGAACGCGCGACGAGAAATACGCGCCGCCGAATATCTGTTGTGCCGGGAGGGACAGTCACGTTCAATGCGTGAGACTTGAGAGCCCCGATACTTCCGTCTCTCTGCTCCTCTCTGCCGGCGGTTCCCCTGTCGCGCGAGTTTCTCCAGCGACTGTCTGTTTGGGGTAAATAGGATGTCTATACAGCTGATAGGTTTACAGATGCGCTCCATAGCGGGGAGTTTAAAAAGGAACCAACGCGCCTATGACTTTTTTTTTGCCGTGAGATATGGCTGGTATGGACTTTTTTCAACATACATATTACAATACTTATAGGCAACTAGTTATTATCATGTCTTCCGCTCCATGAAATGCATGTTAATGCTCAGTAGTACACATATGGTACTTTAATGTATTGCATTGTAATAAAATGTGATCATTTTCAATGGGCATATATATGCAGCTGAAACAGGTAGTGCATCCCACATTTTTCAATATACCATTTTAATACAACATTATGGCCTTGAGAAAAATGATTGTTTTGGGGGGAGGTGGCGTAGTGCACTATAGGCCCCTGAGACGCGGCTTAAGAAATCGTACTGAATGGGAAAAAGAAATTCCCCTTACATTACTTTTACTGTTTTACTTTTAAGTAGTTTTGAAACCCAGTACTTTTATACTTTTACTTAAGTAAAAAGCTTGAGTTGATACTTCTACTTTTACAAAAGTATTTCTATATCCTAGTATCTATACTTCTACTAAACTCTCCTGTTGCCTTCTGGGTCAAAAAGACCCACGTTGGAGTGTTTATGTATTTGTGTGTATCGCGGTCTCAGGGTCACAAAATGATCCACGACCAGTGTATACGTATGCATGCATGCATGTACTTACGTATGAATCCCTAAAGCCCGTCGTCCTCGGGTCAAAACGACTCGCGTCTTTCCACCGAGCCCTCGCCGTCTCCCTGGGGTCTGTTCTACCCTCGAGTTTGAGCGAGCCCTCGGCCTCGTCCCCCGGGTCAAACTGACCCGTGTTTATCTCCGAGCTCCAGGCCCCCGTCCCCCGGGTCAGAATGACCCGCGTTTATCGCCGAGCTCACGGCCTCGTCCCACGGGGTCAGACTGACCCGCGTATATCGCTGAGCTCCCGGCCTCGTCACCGGGGTCAGAATGACCCGCGTCTATCGCCGAACTCCTGGCCCCGTCCCTGGGGTCTAAATGACCCGCGTATATCGCCGAGCTCCCGGCCTCGTCCCCGGCCTCGTCCCCGGGGTCAGAATGACCCGCGTATATCACCGAGCTCCCGGCCTAGTCCCCGGGGTCTAAATGACCTGCATTTATCGCCGAGCTCCCGGGCCCCGTCCCCGGGGTCAGAATGACCCGCGTTTATCGTCGAGCTCTCGGCCCGCGTCCCCCGTGGTCAGAATGAACCTCGTTTATAGCCGAGCTCCCGGCCTCGCTGTCGTCCCCGGGGTCAGAATGACCCGTGAGCCCTCGGCCTCGTCCTCGGGTCGAAACGACCCAAGTTTTACGTTTTATTACAAGTCATCCCGTATGCTAAATGTAAAAAATAAATAAATAAATGATACAAATAAAGACATGACAAGACAGTTGCATTTTATTGTTTTCTTTCTTACATTTATTTAGTCATCACCATTGTTACAAGCAACGAGCCAAGACGCGTGACGTCATTTCGTACGTGTCCAGATTGTAAAGCCCTCTGAGGCGTTTACACAAAAAAAAGAAAATAATAATGTGTATTTGTTATTCTGAGCTATTCAAAATAACCTGAACTGATTCAAATTGAAATGCGGTGTCACAAGTTATTATGTGCGAATAAGGACACTATGAAAGGGGTGTACTTATACGCTGTATTTATACACAATTTATTCACATCTGCGTAATCCCGCGGTCGGCTTCGTTGGTGCGCTCGCGCTGATCGAAGGCTCTTTAGCCAAGACGCGTGACGTCATTTCGTACGTGTCCAGATTGTAAAGCCCTCTGAGGCGTTTACAAAAAAAAGAAAATAATAATAATAATGTGTATTTGTTATTCTGAGCTATTCAAAATAAACTGAATTGATTCAAATTGAAGTGAGGTGTCACAGGTTATTATGTGCGAATAAGGACACTATGAAAGGGGTGTACTTATACGCTGTATTTATACACAATTTATTCACATCTGCGTAATCCCGCGGTCGGCTTCGTTGGTGCGCTCGCTCTGATCGAAGGCTCTTTAGCCAAGACGCGTGACGTCATTTCGTACGTGTCCAGATTGTAAAGCCCTCTGAGGCGTTTACAAAAAAAAGAAAATAATAATAATAATGTGTATTTGTTATTCTGAGCTATTCAAAATAAACTGAATTGATTCAAATTGAAATGAGGTGTCACAAGTTATTATGTGCGAATAAGGACACTATGAAAGGGGTGTACTTATACGCTGTATTTATACACAATTTATTCACATCTGCGTAATCCCGCGGTCGGCTTCGTTGGTGCGCTCGCGCTGATCGAAGGCTCTTTAGCCAAGACGCGTGACGTCATTTCGTACGTGTCCAGATTGTAATGCCCTCTGAGGCGTTTACAAAAAATAGAAAATAATAATAATAATAATGTGTATTTTTTATTCTGAGCTATTCAAAATAAACTGAATTGATTCAAATTGAAATGCGGTGTCACAAGTTATTATGTGCGAATAAGGACACTATGAAAGGGGTGTACTTATACGCTGTATTTATACACAATTTATTCACATCTGCGTAATCCCGCGGTCGGCTTCGTTGGTGTGCTCGCGCTGATCGAAGGCTCTTTAGCAAAGACAGATTGACCCCGAAGGACACCCGGTGTGCGAGGAATGAGTGAGGACAACACTAGGGTTAAGTAATTAATGTGAATACTTTTGACACCGCTGCTTACGGGCAGTATGAAAGCTTAAGTATTAATGAAAGTATCATACAATTTGAAGTTCTGATGTACTGAGACACTTTATTTATGGAACGGTTAAAAAAAAAAGAATTGTTTAACAAAATGTAGTTTTCAACTCCGTTTACCCTAAAATGTCGTGTATGAAAATGAGTGAATGCAGCTTTCGGGCAGTAGAGAAATGGAAGCTTCAGGTATTCATTAAAAGCTCATTTAATTGGTAGTTCCGCTATTTTGAAACTTTTCTTGATGGAAAATTAAAAAAATTTAAAAAAAAATTCTTTAAGAAAATCTAGTTTTCAACTCTGTTCAGTCTGTAACGTCGTTTAAGAGCATAAAAATTGGTAACTGCAGCTCACGGGCAGTATAGTGATGAAAGCTTCAGGTTTCATGAACATATTACACAATTTGATGTTCCCATGTTCTGAGACACTTTCTTGATTGGAAATTTTAAAAAAAGAATTCTTTTAGAAAATCTTGTTTTCAACTCTGTTCAGTCTGAATCGTCGTTTAAGAGCATAAAAACGAGTAAATGCAGCTTACGGGACGTATATTGATGAAAGCGTCAGGTATTCATGAACATATCATATAATTTGAATTTCTGATGCTCTAAGAGGCTTTCTAGATGGAAAATATAAAAAAAAATGAATTCTTTAAGAAAATCTAGTTTTCAACTCTGTTCAGTGTAAAACGTCGTTTAAGAGCATAAAAATGAGTTACTGCAGCTCACGGGCAGTATAGTGATGAAAGCTTCAGGTATTCATGAACATATCATTTGAAGTTCAGATATTCTGAGACACTTTCTTGATGGAAATTTATTTTTAAAAAGAATTCTTTTAGAAAATCTTGTTTTCAACTCTGTTCAATGTGAATCGTCGTTTAAGAGCATAAAAATGGGTAACTGCAGCTCACGGGCAGTATAGTGATGAAAGCTTCAGGTTTCATGAACATATTACACAATTTGATGTTCCCATGTTCTGAGACACTTTCTTGATGGAAAATATTTTAAAAAAGAATTCTTTAACAAAAATCTAGTTTTCAACTCTGTTCAGTCTGAAACGTCGTTTAAGAGCATAAAAATGAGTTACTGCAGCTCACAGCCAGTATAGTGATGAAAGCTTCAGGTATTCATGAACATATCATATAATTTGAATTTCTGATGTTCTCAGAGGCTTTCTTTATGGAAAATATAGAAAAATTAATACTTTAAGAAAATCAAGTTTTCAACTCTGTTCAGTCTGAAACGTCGTTTAAGAGCATAAAAATGAGTAAATGCAGCTTACGAGCAGTATAGTGATGAACGCTTTAGGTAATTAAGAAAGTATCATACAATTTGAAGTTCCGATGTTCTGAGACACATTCTTGATTGGAAATTTTAAAAAAAAAGAATTCTTTCAGAAATTCTTGTTTTCAACTCTGTTCAGTCTGAATCGTCGTTTAAGAGCATAAAAATGGGTAACTGCAGCTCACGGGCTTTATAGTGATGAAAGCTTCAGGTTTCATGAACATATTACACAATTTGATGTTCCCATGTTCTGAGACACTTTCTTGATGGAAAATATTTAAAAAAAGAATACTTTAAGAAAATCTAGTTTTCAACTCTGTTCAGTCTGAAACGTCGTTTAAGAGCATAAAAATGAGTTACTGCAGCTCACAGCCAGTATAGTGATGAAAGCTTCAGGTATTCATGAACACATCATATAATTTGAATTTCTGATGTTCTCAGAGGCTTTCTTTATGGAAAATATAGAAAAATTAATACTTTAAGAAAATCAAGTTTTCAACTCTGTTCAGTCTGAAACGTCGTTTAAGAGCATAAAAATGGGTAACTGCATCTTACGGGCAGCATTAAAGCTTCAGGTATTCATGGAATTATCAACAATTCGTAATTCTGATGTGCTGAGACACTTTCTTGATGGAAAATTAAAAGAAAATAGTTCTTTAAGAAAATTTAGTTTTCAACTCTGTTCAGTCTGAAACGTCGTTTAAGAGCATAAAAATGAGTAAATGCAGCTTACGAGCAGTATAGTGATGAACGCTTCAGGTAATTAAGAAAGTAGCATACAATTTGAAGTTCCGATGTTCTGAGACACATTCTTGATTGGAAATTGAAAAAAAAGAATTCTTTTAGAAATTCTTGTTTTCAACTCTGTTCAGTCTGAATCGTCGTTTAAGAGCATAAAAATGAGTAAATGCAGCTTACGGGACGTATAGTGATGAAAGCTTCAGGTATTCATGAACATATCATATAATTTGAAGTTCAAATGTTCTAAGAGGCTTTATTGATGGAAAATATAAAAAAATGAATTCTTTAACCCTCGTGTGGCCTCACCGATCCGTACGCATCCCATGTCCTGCGGGTCAAACTGCCCAATGTCCTTTCATCTGGAGCCTTCGATAAGTGAGCGCTCACACCACTTGCATACTTGCATAGTGTTGATGACACACTCGGGTCAGTTTGACCCAAAGACAACGGCAGGGGCTCGGTGACACACAAGGGTCATTTTGACACAAGGTCAACATCAGCGGCTCGGTGACACACTCGGGTCATTTTGACCCAAGGACACCATCAGGGGCTCGGTGACAGACGAGGGTCATTTTGACCCAAGGACAACGGCAGAGTGTTGATGACACACAAGGGTCATTTTGACCCAAGGACAACGGCAGGGGCTCGGTGACACACAAGGGTCATTTTGACCCAAGGACAACATCAGGGGCTCGGTGACACACTCGGGTCATTTTGACCCAAGGACAACATCAGGGGCTCGGTGACACACTCGGGTCATTTAGACCCAAGGACAACGGCAGAGTGCCGATGACACACAAGGGTCATTTCGACCCAAGGACAACGGCGGGGGCTTGGTGACGATCAACGGTCATGTTGACCCAAGGACAACGACGGGGGGCTTGGTGACGATCGACGGTCATTGTGACCCAAGGACAAATGCAGAGCGGTTCCAACTGTAGCATCTCCGAGCACGTAGGATCTTGGGAAGGCACTTCTCTGAATCAGTTGGGGGACTTTCCGACAGTTCCGACGGTCCTAACCTCGAGCTCGTGGGACCTCCGGGACACAATTATCTGAATTGGCCATTTTGTTTTCACTTCTTCCGCCAGCGCGAACCAAAGTCCGGAGAGACACGGGTTTGCTGCGCTGCCACTACTACGGCCGTCGCGGTTCCAACGATCCCTGCGCCGAGCTCGTGGGACCTCGGGAAGGCACTTTTTTAAAAATCGGCCATTTTGTTTTTGCTTCTTCGGCTTGTGAAGCTTTCACAGAATGTCGGAAGGACACGAGTTGGCTGCGCTCCCACTAATACGGCCGTCGCGGTTCCAACGATCCCTCCGTCGAGCTCGTGGGACCTCGGGAAGGCACTTTTTTCTAATCGGCCATTTTGTTTTTGCTTCTTCGGCTCGTGCGGCTTTCACGCAAAGTCGGAAGGACACGAGTTGGCTGCGCTCCCACTGGTACGGCCGTCGCGGTTCCAAAGATCCCTTCGCCGAGCTCTTGGGACCTCGGGAAGACAGTTTTTTTCAAATCGGCCATTTTGTTTTTGCTTCTTCGGCTCGTGTAGCTGTAACAGAAAGTCGGAAGGACGCGGGTTCGCTGCACTCCCACTAATACGGCCGTCGCGGTTCCACCGATCCCTTCGCCGAGCTCGTGGGACCACGGGAAGGCACTTTTTTCAAATCGGCCATTTTGTTTTTGCTTCTTCGGCTTGTGTAGCTGTAACAGAAAGTCGGAAGGACACGGGTTCGCTGCGCTCCCACTAATACGGCCGTCGCGGATCCAACGATCCCTTCGGCGAGCTCGTGGGACCACGGGAAGGCACTTTTTTCAAATCGGCCATTTTGCTTTTGCTTCTTCGGCTCGTGTAGCTGTAACAGAAAGTTGGAAGGACACAGGTTCACTGCGCTCCCACTGGTACGGCCGTCGCGGTTCCAACGATCCCTTCGCCGAGCTCTTGGGACCTCGGGAAGACAGTTTTTTTCAAATCGGCCATTTTGTTTTTGCTTCTTCGGCTCGTGTAGCTGTAACAGAAAGTCGGAAGGACACGGGTTCGCTGCGCTCCCACTAATACGGCCGTCGCGGTTCCACCGATCCCTTCGCCGAGCTCGTGGGACCACGGGAAGGCACTTTTTTCAAATCGGCCATTTTGTTTTTGCTTCTTCGGCTTGTGTAGCTGTAACAGAAAGTCGGAAGGACACGGGTTCGCTGCGCTCCCACTAATACGGCCGTCGCAGATCCAACGATCCCTTCGGCGAGCTCGTGGGACCACGGGAAGGCACTTTTTTCAAATCGGCCATTTTGTTTTTGCTTCTTCGGCTCGTGTAGCTGTAACAGAAAGTTGGAAGGACACGGGTTCGCTGCGCTCCCACTAATACGGCCGTCACGATTCCAAGGATCCCTTCGCCGAGCTCGTGGGACCACGGGAAGGCACTTTTTTCAAATCGGCCATTTTGTTTTTGCTTCTTCGGCTTGTGTAGCTGTAACAGAAAGTCGGAAGGACACGGGTTCGCTGCGCTCCCACTAATACGGCCGTCGCGATTCCAACGATCCCTTCGCCGAGCTCGTGGGACCTCGGGAAGGCACTTTTTTCAAGTCGGCCATTTTGTTTTTGCTTCTTAGGCTCGTGCGGCTTTCACGCAATGTCGGACGGACTCGAGTTTTCGGCCTCCCACTAATACGGCCGTCGCGGTTCCAACGATCCCCTCGCCGAGCTCGTGGGACCTCGGGAAGTCAGTCTTTTCAAATCGGCCATTTTGTTTTTGCTTCTTCGGCTCGTGCGGCTTTCACGCAAAGTCGGAAGGACTCGAGTTTGCTGCGCTCCCACTAATACGGATGTCACGATTCCAACGGTTCCGACCCCGAGCTCGTGAGACCTCGGGAAGGCACTTTTTGCAAATCGGCCATTTTGTTTTTGTTTCTTCGGCTCGTGCGGCTTTCACTGAAAGTCGGACGGACTTGAGTTTTCTGCCTCCCACTAATACGGCCGTCGCGGTTCCAACGATCCCCTCGCCGAGCTCGTGGGACCTCGGGAAGTCAGTTTTTTCAAATCGGCCATTTTGTTTTTGCTTCTTCGGCTCGTGCGGCTTTCACGCAAAGTCGGAAGGACTCGAGTTTGCTGCGCTCCCACTAATGCGGATGTCGCGATCCCAACGGTTCCGACCCCGAGCTCGTGAGGCCTCGGGAAGTCACTTTTTGCAAATCGGCCATTTTGTTTTTGTTTCTTCGGCTCGTGTGGCTTTCACTGAAAGTCGGAGGGACTCGAGTTTTCGGCCTCCCACTAATACGGCCGTCGCGGTTCCAACGATCCCCTCGCCGAGCTCGTGGGACCTCGGGAAGTCAGGTTTTTCAAATTGGCCATTTTGTTTTTGCTTCTTCGGCTCGTGCGGCTTTCACGCAAAGTCGGAAGGACTAGAGTTCGCTGCCTCCAACTAATACGGCCGTCGCGGTTCCAACGCACCCGTTGCCGAGCTCGTGGGACCTCTGGAAGGCACTTTTTTCAAATCGGCCATTTTGTTTTTGCTTCTTCGGCTCGTGCGGCTTTCACGCAATGTCGGACGGACTCGAGTTTTCGGCCTCCCACTAATACGGCCGTCGCGGTTCCAACGATCCCCTCGCCGAGCTCGTGGGACCTCGGGAAGTCAGTCTTTTCAAATCGGCCATTTTGTTTTTGCTTCTTCGGCTCGTGCGGCTTTCACGCAAAGTCGGAAGGACTCGAGTTTGCTGCGCTCCCACTAATGCGGATGTCGCGATCCCAACGGTTCCGACCCCGAGCTCGTGAGGCCTCGGGAAGTCACTTTTTGCAAATCGGCCATTTTGTTTTTGTTTCTTCGGCTCGTGTGGCTTTCACTGAAAGTCGGAGGGACTCGAGTTTTCTGCCTCCCACTAATACGGCCGTCGCGGTTCCAACGATCCCCTCGCCGAGCTCGTGGGACCTCGGGAAGTCAGGTTTTTCAAATTGGCCATTTTGTTTTTGCTTCTTCGGCTCGTGCGGCTTTCACGCAAAGTCGGAAGGACTCGAGTTTGCTGCGCTCCCACTAATACGGCCGTTGCGGTTCCAACGATCCCTTCGCCGAGCTCATGGGACCTCGGGAAGGCACTTTTTGCAAATCGGCCATTTTGTTTTTGTTTCTTCGGCTTGTGAGGCTTTCACAGAATGTCGGAAGGACACGACTTGGCTGCGCTCCCACTAATACGGCCGTCGCGGTTCCAACGATCCCCTCGCCTAGCTCGTGGGACCTCGGGAAGTCAGTTTTTTCAAATCGGCCATTTTGTTTTTGCTTCTTCGGCTCGTGCGGCTTTCACGCAAAGTTGGAAGTACACGACTTGGCTGCACTCCCACTAATACGGCCGTCGCGGTTCCAACGATCCCTTCGCCGAGCTGGTGGGACCTCGGGAAGGCACTTT
The DNA here is from genome assembly GCF_023055335.1 of Clinocottus analis. Classification (NCBI taxonomy): domain Eukaryota; kingdom Metazoa; phylum Chordata; class Actinopteri; order Perciformes; family Cottidae; genus Clinocottus; species Clinocottus analis. The sequence goes on from NW_027176153.1 coordinate 5,790,547, forward strand.
TTGCAAATCGGCCATTTTGTTTTTGCTTCTTCGGCTCGTGCGGCTTTCACGCAAAGTCGGAAGGACTAGAGTTCGCTGCCTCCAACTAATATGGCCGTCGCGGTTCTAACGAACCCGTCGCCGAGCTCGTGGGACCTCTGGAAGGCACTTTTTTCAAATCGGCCATTTTGTTTTTGCTTCTTCGGCTTGTGAAGCTTTCACAGAATGAAATTGAAATGAGGTGTCACAAGTTATTATGTGCGAATAAGGACACTATGAAAGGGGTGTACTTATACGCTGTATTTATACACAATTTATTCACATCTGCTTAATCCCGCGGTCGGCTTCGTTGGTGCGCTCGCGCTGATCAAAGGCTCTTTAGCAAAGACAGATTGACCCCGCAGGACACGGGGTGTGCCAGGAATGAGTGAGGACAACATGAGGGTTAAGTAATTAATGTGAATACTTTTGACACCGCTGCTTACGGGCAATATGAAAGCTTAAGTATTTATAAAAGTATCATACAATTTGAAGGTCTGATGTGCTGAGACACTTTATTTATGGAACGGTTTAAAAAAAAAGAATTGTTTAAGAAAATGTAGTTTTCAACTCTGTTTAGCCTAAAATGTCGTGTATGAAAATTAGTAAATGCAGCTTTCGGGAAGTAGAGAAATGGAAGCTACAGGTATTCATTAAAAGCTCATTTAATTTGTAGTTCCGCTATTTTGAAACACTTTCTTCATGGAAAATTAAAAAAAAAAAATTCTTTAAGAAAATCTAGTTTTGAACTCATGAACATATCATATAATTTGAATTTCTGATGCTCTAAGAGGCTTTCTAGATGGAAAATATAAAAAATTGAATTCTTTAAGAAAATCTAGTTTTCAACTCTGTTCAGTGTAAAACGTCGTTTAAGAGCATAAAAATGAGTTACTGCAGCTCACGGGCAGTATAGTGATGAACGCTTCAGGTATTCATGAACATATCATACAATTTGAAGTTCAGATGTTCTGAGACACTTTCTTGATGGAAATTTATTTTGAAAAAGAATTCTTTTAGAAAATCTTGTTTTCAACTCTGTTCAGTCTGAATCGTCGTTTAAGAGCATAGAAATGAGTAAATGCAGCTTACAGGAAGTATAGTGATGAAAGCTTCAGGTATTCATGAACATATCATATAATTTGAATTTCTGATGTTCTAAGAGGCTTTCTTGATGGAAAATATAGAAAAATGAATTCTTTAAGAAAATCAAGTTTTCAACTCTGTTCAGTCTGAAACGTCGTTTAAGAGCATAAAAAGGGGTAACTGCAGCTTACGGGCAGCATTAAAGCTTCAGGTATTCATGAAAATATCAACAATTCGTAATTCCGATGTGCTGAGACACTTTCTTGATGGAAAATTAAAAGAAAATAGTTCTTTAAGAAAATCAAGTTTTCAACTCTGTTCAGTCTAAAACGTCGTTTAACAGTATAAAAACGAGTAAATGCAACTTACTGACAGTATAGTGACGAAAGCTTCAGGTATTCATGAACATATCATACAATTTGAAGTTCCGATGTTTTAAGACGCTTTCTTGATGGAAAATATAAAAAAAATGAATTCTTTAAGAAAATCTAGTTTTCAACACTGTTCAGTGTGAAACGTCGATTAAGAACATACAAATGAGTAAATGCAGATTACGGGCAGAGGTGACAAGTAACGAAGTACAAATACTTCGTTACTCTACTTAAGTAGGAATTTTGAGTATCTATACTTTACAGGAGTATTTTTTTTTCAGACTACTTTTTACTTCTACTCCTTACTTTTTCACGCAAATATCTGTACTTTCTACTCCCTACTTTTTAAAAAATAGCCTCGTTACTATTTCATTTTGGTTTGTTTTTCATTCCGGTTAGCCAGATAAATCGCGCCATCCGAATAGAGTGAATTTGATTGTGGTTGGAAGAGAAGTATATACCTTTCCGACACCCTATTGTTTTTTTACGCGATGCACCTGAACATGACACGAATCAACCGTTACAATCGCGTCACTCTCAAGCAAGGACAGCAGAGAAGCCGATTGCAAATATGTCCGTCTCGGAGAACGCGCGACGAGAAATACGCGCCGCCGAATATCTGTTGTGCCGGGAGGGACAGTCACGTTCAATGCGTGAGACTTGAGAGCCCCGATACTTCCGTCTCTCTGCTCCTCTCTGCCGGCGGTTCCCCTGTCGCGCGAGTTTCTCCAGCGACTGTCTGTTTGGGGTAAATAGGATGTCTATACAGCTGATAGGTTTACAGATGCGCTCCATAGCGGGGAGTTTAAAAAGGAACCAACGCGCCTATGACTTTTTTTTTGCCGTGAGATATGGCTGGTATGGACTTTTTTCAACATACATATTACAATACTTATAGGCAACTAGTTATTATCATGTCTTCCGCTCCATGAAATGCATGTTAATGCTCAGTAGTACACATATGGTACTTTAATGTATTGCATTGTAATAAAATGTGATCATTTTCAATGGGCATATATATGCAGCTGAAACAGGTAGTGCATCCCACATTTTTCAATATACCATTTTAATACAACATTATGGCCTTGAGAAAAATGATTGTTTTGGGGGGAGGTGGCGTAGTGCACTATAGGCCCCTGAGACGCGGCTTAAGAAATCGTACTGAATGGGAAAAAGAAATTCCCCTTACATTACTTTTACTGTTTTACTTTTAAGTAGTTTTGAAACCCAGTACTTTTATACTTTTACTTAAGTAAAAAGCTTGAGTTGATACTTCTACTTTTACAAAAGTATTTCTATATCCTAGTATCTATACTTCTACTAAACTCTCCTGTTGCCTTCTGGGTCAAAAAGACCCACGTTGGAGTGTTTATGTATTTGTGTGTATCGCGGTCTCAGGGTCACAAAATGATCCACGACCAGTGTATACGTATGCATGCATGCATGTACTTACGTATGAATCCCTAAAGCCCGTCGTCCTCGGGTCAAAACGACTCGCGTCTTTCCACCGAGCCCTCGCCGTCTCCCTGGGGTCTGTTCTACCCTCGAGTTTGAGCGAGCCCTCGGCCTCGTCCCCCGGGTCAAACTGACCCGTGTTTATCTCCGAGCTCCAGGCCCCCGTCCCCCGGGTCAGAATGACCCGCGTTTATCGCCGAGCTCACGGCCTCGTCCCACGGGGTCAGACTGACCCGCGTATATCGCTGAGCTCCCGGCCTCGTCACCGGGGTCAGAATGACCCGCGTCTATCGCCGAACTCCTGGCCCCGTCCCTGGGGTCTAAATGACCCGCGTATATCGCCGAGCTCCCGGCCTCGTCCCCGGCCTCGTCCCCGGGGTCAGAATGACCCGCGTATATCACCGCGCTTCCGGCCTAGTCCCCGGGGTCTAAATGACCTGCATTTATCGCCGAGCTCCCGGGCCCCGTCCCCGGGGTCAGAATGACCCGCGTTTATCGTCGAGCTCTCGGCCCGCGTCCCCCGTGGTCAGAATGAACCTCGTTTATAGCCGAGCTCCCGGCCTCGCTGTCGTCCCCGGGGTCAGAATGACCCGTGAGCCCTCGGCCTCGTCCTCGGGTCGAAACGACCCAAGTTTTACGTTTTATTACAAGTCATCCCGTATGCTAAATGTAAAAAATAAATAAATAAATGATACAAATAAAGACATGACAAGACAGTTGCATTTTATTGTTTTCTTTCTTACATTTATTTAGTCATCACCATTGTTACAAGCAACGAGCCAAGACGCGTGACGTCATTTCGTACGTGTCCAGATTGTAAAGCCCTCTGAGGCGTTTACACAAAAAAAAGAAAATAATAATGTGTATTTGTTATTCTGAGCTATTCAAAATAACCTGAACTGATTCAAATTGAAATGCGGTGTCACAAGTTATTATGTGCGAATAAGGACACTATGAAAGGGGTGTACTTATACGCTGTATTTATACACAATTTATTCACATCTGCGTAATCCCGCGGTCGGCTTCGTTGGTGCGCTCGCGCTGATCGAAGGCTCTTTAGCCAAGACGCGTGACGTCATTTCGTACGTGTCCAGATTGTATAGCCCTCTGAGGCGTTTACAAAAAAAAGAAAATAATAATAATAATGTGTATTTGTTATTCTGAGCTATTCAAAATAAACTGAATTGATTCAAATTGAAGTGAGGTGTCACAGGTTATTATGTGCGAATAAGGACACTATGAAAGGGGTGTACTTATACGCTGTATTTATACACAATTTATTCACATCTGCGTAATCCCGCGGTCGGCTTCGTTGGTGCGCTCGCTCTGATCGAAGGCTCTTTAGCCAAGACGCGTGACGTCATTTCGTACGTGTCCAGATTGTAAAGCCCTCTGAGGCGTTTACAAAAAAAAGAAAATAATAATAATAATGTGTATTTGTTATTCTGAGCTATTCAAAATAAACTGAATTGATTCAAATTGAAATGAGGTGTCACAAGTTATTATGTGCGAATAAGGACACTATGAAAGGGGTGTACTTATACGCTGTATTTATACACAATTTATTCACATCTGCGTAATCCCGCGGTCGGCTTCGTTGGTGCGCTCGCGCTGATCGAAGGCTCTTTAGCCAAGACGCGTGACGTCATTTCGTACGTGTCCAGATTGTAATGCCCTCTGAGGCGTTTACAAAAAATAGAAAATAATAATAATAATAATGTGTATTTTTTATTCTGAGCTATTCAAAATAAACTGAATTGATTCAAATTGAAATGCGGTGTCACAAGTTATTATGTGCGAATAAGGACACTATGAAAGGGGTGTACTTATACGCTGTATTTATACACAATTTATTCACATCTGCGTAATCCCGCGGTCGGCTTCGTTGGTGTGCTCGCGCTGATCGAAGGCTCTTTAGCAAAGACAGATTGACCCCGAAGGACACCCGGTGTGCGAGGAATGAGTGAGGACAACACTAGGGTTAAGTAATTAATGTGAATACTTTTGACACCGCTGCTTACGGGCAGTATGAAAGCTTAAGTATTAATGAAAGTATCATACAATTTGAAGTTCTGATGTACTGAGACACTTTATTTATGGAACGGTTAAAAAAAAAAGAATTGTTTAACAAAATGTAGTTTTCAACTCCGTTTACCCTAAAATGTCGTGTATGAAAATGAGTGAATGCAGCTTTCGGGCAGTAGAGAAATGGAAGCTTCAGGTATTCATTAAAAGCTCATTTAATTGGTAGTTCCGCTATTTTGAAACTTTTCTTGATGGAAAATTAAAAAAATTTAAAAAAAAATTCTTTAAGAAAATCTAGTTTTCAACTCTGTTCAGTCTGTAACGTCGTTTAAGAGCATAAAAATTGGTAACTGCAGCTCACGGGCAGTATAGTGATGAAAGCTTCAGGTTTCATGAACATATTACACAATTTGATGTTCCCATGTTCTGAGACACTTTCTTGATTGGAAATTTTAAAAAAAGAATTCTTTTAGAAAATCTTGTTTTCAACTCTGTTCAGTCTGAATCGTCGTTTAAGAGCATAAAAACGAGTAAATGCAGCTTACGGGACGTATATTGATGAAAGCGTCAGGTATTCATGAACATATCATATAATTTGAATTTCTGATGCTCTAAGAGGCTTTCTAGATGGAAAATATAAAAAAAAATGAATTCTTTAAGAAAATCTAGTTTTCAACTCTGTTCAGTGTAAAACGTCGTTTAAGAGCATAAAAATGAGTTACTGCAGCTCACGGGCAGTATAGTGATGAAAGCTTCAGGTATTCATGAACATATCATTTGAAGTTCAGATATTCTGAGACACTTTCTTGATGGAAATTTATTTTTAAAAAGAATTCTTTTAGAAAATCTTGTTTTCAACTCTGTTCAATGTGAATCGTCGTTTAAGAGCATAAAAATGGGTAACTGCAGCTCACGGGCAGTATAGTGATGAAAGCTTCAGGTTTCATGAACATATTACACAATTTGATGTTCCCATGTTCTGAGACACTTTCTTGATGGAAAATATTTTAAAAAAGAATTCTTTAACAAAAATCTAGTTTTCAACTCTGTTCAGTCTGAAACGTCGTTTAAGAGCATAAAAATGAGTTACTGCAGCTCACAGCCAGTATAGTGATGAAAGCTTCAGGTATTCATGAACATATCATATAATTTGAATTTCTGATGTTCTCAGAGGCTTTCTTTATGGAAAATATAGAAAAATTAATACTTTAAGAAAATCAAGTTTTCAACTCTGTTCAGTCTGAAACGTCGTTTAAGAGCATAAAAATGAGTAAATGCAGCTTACGAGCAGTATAGTGATGAACGCTTTAGGTAATTAAGAAAGTATCATACAATTTGAAGTTCCGATGTTCTGAGACACATTCTTGATTGGAAATTTAAAAAAAAAAGAATTCTTTCAGAAATTCTTGTTTTCAACTCTGTTCAGTCTGAATCGTCGTTTAAGAGCATAAAAATGGGTAACTGCAGCTCACGGGCTTTATAGTGATGAAAGCTTCAGGTTTCATGAACATATTACACAATTTGATGTTCCCATGTTCTGAGACACTTTCTTGATGGAAAATATTTAAAAAAAGAATACTTTAAGAAAATCTAGTTTTCAACTCTGTTCAGTCTGAAACGTCGTTTAAGAGCATAAAAATGAGTTACTGCAGCTCACAGCCAGTATAGTGATGAAAGCTTCAGGTATTCATGAACACATCATATAATTTGAATTTCTGATGTTCTCAGAGGCTTTCTTTATGGAAAATATAGAAAAATTAATACTTTAAGAAAATCAAGTTTTCAACTCTGTTCAGTCTGAAACGTCGTTTAAGAGCATAAAAATGGGTAACTGCATCTTACGGGCAGCATTAAAGCTTCAGGTATTCATGGAATTATCAACAATTCGTAATTCTGATGTGCTGAGACACTTTCTTGATGGAAAATTAAAAGAAAATAGTTCTTTAAGAAAATTTAGTTTTCAACTCTGTTCAGTCTGAAACGTCGTTTAAGAGCATAAAAATGAGTAAATGCAGCTTACGAGCAGTATAGTGATGAACGCTTCAGGTAATTAAGAAAGTAGCATACAATTTGAAGTTCCGATGTTCTGAGACACATTCTTGATTGGAAATTGAAAAAAAAGAATTCTTTTAGAAATTCTTGTTTTCAACTCTGTTCAGTCTGAATCGTCGTTTAAGAGCATAAAAATGAGTAAATGCAGCTTACGGGACGTATAGTGATGAAAGCTTCAGGTATTCATGAACATATCATATAATTTGAAGTTCAAATGTTCTAAGAGGCTTTATTGATGGAAAATATAAAAAAATGAATTCTTTAACCCTCGTGTGGCCTCACCGATCCGTACGCATCCCATGTCCTGCGGGTCAAACTGCCCAATGTCCTTTCATCTGGAGCCTTCGATAAGTGAGCGCTCACACCACTTGCATACTTGCATAGTGTTGATGACACACTCGGGTCAGTTTGACCCAAAGACAACGGCAGGGGCTCGGTGACACACAAGGGTCATTTTGACACAAGGTCAACATCAGCGGCTCGGTGACACACTCGGGTCATTTTGACCCAAGGACACCATCAGGGGCTCGGTGACAGACGAGGGTCATTTTGACCCAAGGACAACGGCAGAGTGTTGATGACACACAAGGGTCATTTTGACCCAAGGACAACGGCAGGGGCTCGGTGACACACAAGGGTCATTTTGACCCAAGGACAACATCAGGGGCTCGGTGACACACTCGGGTCATTTTGACCCAAGGACAACATCAGGGGCTCGGTGACACACTCGGGTCATTTAGACCCAAGGACAACGGCAGAGTGCCGATGACACACAAGGGTCATTTCGACCCAAGGACAACGGCGGGGGCTTGGTGACGATCAACGGTCATGTTGACCCAAGGACAACGACGGGGGGCTTGGTGACGATCGACGGTCATTGTGACCCAAGGACAAATGCAGAGCGGTTCCAACTGTAGCATCTCCGAGCACGTAGGATCTTGGGAAGGCACTTCTCTGAATCAGTTGGGGGACTTTCCGACAGTTCCGACGGTCCTAACCTCGAGCTCGTGGGACCTCCGGGACACAATTATCTGAATTGGCCATTTTGTTTTCACTTCTTCCGCCAGCGCGAACCAAAGTCCGGAGAGACACGGGTTTGCTGCGCTGCCACTACTACGGCCGTCGCGGTTCCAACGATCCCTGCGCCGAGCTCGTGGGACCTCGGGAAGGCACTTTTTTAAAAATCGGCCATTTTGTTTTTGCTTCTTCGGCTTGTGAAGCTTTCACAGAATGTCGGAAGGACACGAGTTGGCTGCGCTCCCACTAATACGGCCGTCGCGGTTCCAACGATCCCTCCGTCGAGCTCGTGGGACCTCGGGAAGGCACTTTTTTCTAATCGGCCATTTTGTTTTTGCTTCTTCGGCTCGTGCGGCTTTCACGCAAAGTCGGAAGGACACGAGTTGGCTGCGCTCCCACTGGTACGGCCGTCGCGGTTCCAAAGATCCCTTCGCCGAGCTCTTGGGACCTCGGGAAGACAGTTTTTTTCAAATCGGCCATTTTGTTTTTGCTTCTTCGGCTCGTGTAGCTGTAACAGAAAGTCGGAAGGACACGGGTTCGCTGCGCTCCCACTAATACGGCCGTCGCGGTTCCACCGATCCCTTCGCCGAGCTCGTGGGACCACGGGAAGGCACTTTTTTCAAATCGGCCATTTTGTTTTTGCTTCTTCGGCTTGTGTAGCTGTAACAGAAAGTCGGAAGGACACGGGTTCGCTGCGCTCCCACTAATACGGCCGTCGCGGATCCAACGATCCCTTCGGCGAGCTCGTGGGACCACGGGAAGGCACTTTTTTCAAATCGGCCATTTTGCTTTTGCTTCTTCGGCTCGTGTAGCTGTAACAGAAAGTTGGAAGGACACAGGTTCACTGCGCTCCCACTGGTACGGCCGTCGCGGTTCCAACGATCCCTTCGCCGAGCTCTTGGGACCTCGGGAAGACAGTTTTTTTCAAATCGGCCATTTTGTTTTTGCTTCTTCGGCTCGTGTAGCTGTAACAGAAAGTCGGAAGGACACGGGTTCGCTGCGCTCCCACTAATACGGCCGTCGCGGTTCCACCGATCCCTTCGCCGAGCTCGTGGGACCACGGGAAGGCACTTTTTTCAAATCGGCCATTTTGTTTTTGCTTCTTCGGCTTGTGTAGCTGTAACAGAAAGTCGGAAGGACACGGGTTCGCTGCGCTCCCACTAATACGGCCGTCGCAGATCCAACGATCCCTTCGGCGAGCTCGTGGGACCACGGGAAGGCACTTTTTTCAAATCGGCCATTTTGTTTTTGCTTCTTCGGCTCGTGTAGCTGTAACAGAAAGTTGGAAGGACACGGGTTCGCTGCGCTCCCACTAATACGGCCGTCACGATTCCAAGGATCCCTTCGCCGAGCTCGTGGGACCACGGGAAGGCACTTTTTTCAAATCGGCCATTTTGTTTTTGCTTCTTCGGCTTGTGTAGCTGTAACAGAAAGTCGGAAGGACACGGGTTCGCTGCGCTCCCACTAATACGGCCGTCGCGATTCCAACGATCCCTTCGCCGAGCTCGTGGGACCTCGGGAAGGCACTTTTTTCAAGTCGGCCATTTTGTTTTTGCTTCTTAGGCTCGTGCGGCTTTCACGCAATGTCGGACGGACTCGAGTTTTCGGCCTCCCACTAATACGGCCGTCGCGGTTCCAACGATCCCCTCGCCGAGCTCGTGGGACCTCGGGAAGTCAGTCTTTTCAAATCGGCCATTTTGTTTTTGCTTCTTCGGCTCGTGCGGCTTTCACGCAAAGTCGGAAGGACTCGAGTTTGCTGCGCTCCCACTAATACGGATGTCACGATTCCAACGGTTCCGACCCCGAGCTCGTGAGACCTCGGGAAGGCACTTTTTGCAAATCGGCCATTTTGTTTTTGTTTCTTCGGCTCGTGCGGCTTTCACTGAAAGTCGGACGGACTTGAGTTTTCTGCCTCCCACTAATACGGCCGTCGCGGTTCCAACGATCCCCTCGCCGAGCTCGTGGGACCTCGGGAAGTCAGTTTTTTCAAATCGGCCATTTTGTTTTTGCTTCTTCGGCTCGTGCGGCTTTCACGCAAAGTCGGAAGGACTCGAGTTTGCTGCGCTCCCACTAATGCGGATGTCGCGATCCCAACGGTTCCGACCCCGAGCTCGTGAGGCCTCGGGAAGTCACTTTTTGCAAATCGGCCATTTTGTTTTTGTTTCTTCGGCTCGTGTGGCTTTCACTGAAAGTCGGAGGGACTCGAGTTTTCGGCCTCCCACTAATACGGCCGTCGCGGTTCCAACGATCCCCTCGCCGAGCTCGTGGGACCTCGGGAAGTCAGGTTTTTCAAATTGGCCATTTTGTTTTTGCTTCTTCGGCTCGTGCGGCTTTCACGCAAAGTCGGAAGGACTAGAGTTCGCTGCCTCCAACTAATACGGCCGTCGCGGTTCCAACGCACCCGTCGCCGAGCTCGTGGGACCTCTGGAAGGCACTTTTTTCAAATCGGCCATTTTGTTTTTGCTTCTTCGGCTCGTGCGGCTTTCACGCAATGTCGGACGGACTCGAGTTTTCGGCCTCCCACTAATACGGCCGTCGCGGTTCCAACGATCCCCTCGCCGAGCTCTTGGGACCTCGGGAAGTCAGTCTTTTCAAATCGGCCATTTTGTTTTTGCTTCTTCGGCTCGTGCGGCTTTCACGCAAAGTCGGAAGGACTCGAGTTTGCTGCGCTCCCACTAATGCGGATGTCGCGATCCCAACGGTTCCGACCCCGAGCTCGTGAGGCCTCGGGAAGTCACTTTTTGCAAATCGGCCATTTTGTTTTTGTTTCTTCGGCTCGTGTGGCTTTCACTGAAAGTCGGAGGGACTCGAGTTTTCTGCCTCCCACTAATACGGCCGTCGCGGTTCCAACGATCCCCTCGCCGAGCTCGTGGGACCTCGGGAAGTCAGGTTTTTCAAATTGGCCATTTTGTTTTTGCTTCTTCGGCTCGTGCGGCTTTCACGCAAAGTCGGAAGGACTCGAGTTTGCTGCGCTCCCACTAATACGGCCGTCGCGGTTCCAACGATCCCTTCGCCGAGCTGGTGGGACCTCGGGAAGGCACTTTTTGCAAATCGGCCATTTTGTTTTTGCTTCTTCGGCTCGTGCGGCTTTCACGCAAAGTCGGAAGGACTAGAGTTCGCTGCCTCCAACTAATATGGCCGTCGCGGTTCTAACGAACCCGTCGCCGAGCTCGTGGGACCTCTGGAAGGCACTTTTTTCAAATCGGCCATTTTGTTTTTGCTTCTTCGGCTTGTGAAGCTTTCACAGAATGAAATTGAAATGAGGTGTCACAAGTTATTATGTGCGAATAAGGACACTATGAAAGGGGTGTACTTATACGCTGTATTTATACACAATTTATTCACATCTGCTTAATCCCGCGGTCGGCTTCGTTGGTGCGCTCGCGCTGATCAAAGGCTCTTTAGCAAAGACAGATTGACCCCGCAGGACACGGGGTGTGCCAGGAATGAGTGAGGACAACATGAGGGTTAAGTAATTAATGTGAATACTTTTGACACCGCTGCTTACGGGCAATATGAAAGCTTAAGTATTTATAAAAGTATCATACAATTTGAAGGTCTGATGTGCTGAGACACTTTATTTATGGAACGGTTTAAAAAAAAAGAATTGTTTAAGAAAATGTAGTTTTCAACTCTGTTTAGCCTAAAATGTCGTGTATGAAAATTAGTAAATGCAGCTTTCGGGAAGTAGAGAAATGGAAGCTACAGGTATTCATTAAAAGCTCATTTAATTTGTAGTTCCGCTATTTTGAAACACTTTCTTCATGGAAAATTTAAAAAAAAAAAATCTTTAAGAAAATCTAGTTTTGAACTCATGAACATATCATATAATTTGAATTTCTGATGCTCTAAGAGGCTTTCTAGATGGAAAATATAAAAAATTGAATTCTTTAAGAAAATCTAGTTTTCAACTCTGTTCAGTGTAAAACGTCGTTTAAGAGCATAAAAATGAGTTACTGCAGCTCACGGGCAGTATAGTGATGAACGCTTCAGGTATTCATGAACATATCATACAATTTGAAGTTCAGATGTTCTGAGACACTTTCTTGATGGAAATTTATTTTGAAAAAGAATTCTTTTAGAAAATCTTGTTTTCAACTCTGTTCAGTCTGAATCGTCGTTTAAGAGCATAGAAATGAGTAAATGCAGCTTACAGGAAGTATAGTGATGAAAGCTTCAGGTATTCATGAACATATCATATAATTTGAATTTCTGATGTTCTAAGAGGCTTTCTTGATGGAAAATATAGAAAAATGAATTCTTTAAGAAAATCAAGTTTTCAACTCTGTTCAGTCTGAAACGTCGTTTAAGAGCATAAAAAGGGGTAACTGCAGCTTACGGGCAGCATTAAAGCTTCAGGTATTCATGAAAATATCAACAATTCGTAATTCCGATGTGCTGAGACACTTTCTTGATGGAAAATTAAAAGAAAATAGTTCTTTAAGAAAATCAAGTTTTCAACTCTGTTCAGTCTAAAACGTCGTTTAACAGTATAAAAACGAGTAAATGCAACTTACTGACAGTATAGTGACGAAAGCTTCAGGTATTCATGAACATATCATACAATTTGAAGTTCCGATGTTTTAAGACGCTTTCTTGATGGAAAATATAAAAAAAATGAATTCTTTAAGAAAATCTAGTTTTCAACACTGTTCAGTGTGAAACGTCGATTAAGAACATACAAATGAGTAAATGCAGATTACGGGCAGAGGTGACAAGTAACGAAGTACAAATACTTCGTTACTCTACTTAAGTAGGAATTTTGAGTATCTATACTTTACAGGAGTATTTTTTTTTCAGACTACTTTTTACTTCTACTCCTTACTTTTTCACGCAAATATCTGTACTTTCTACTCCCTACTTTTTAAAAAATAGCCTCGTTACTATTTCATTTTGGTTTGTTTTTCATTCCGGTTAGCCAGATAAATCGCGCCATCCGAATAGAGTGAATTTGATTGTGGTTGGAAGAGAAGTATATACCTTTCCGACACCCTATTGTTTTTTTACGCGATGCACCTGAACATGACACGAATCAACCGTTACAATCGCGTCACTCTCAAGCAAGGACAGCAGAGAAGCCGATTGCAAATATGTCCGTCTCGGAGAACGCGCGACGAGAAATACGCGCCGCCGAATATCTGTTGTGCCGGGAGGGACAGTCACGTTCAATGCGTGAGACTTGAGAGCCCCGATACTTCCGTCTCTCTGCTCCTCTCTGCCGGCGGTTCCCCTGTCGCGCGAGTTTCTCCAGCGACTGTCTGTTTGGGGTAAATAGGATGTCTATACAGCTGATAGGTTTACAGATGCGCTCCATAGCGGGGAGTTTAAAAAGGAACCAACGCGCCTATGACTTTTTTTTTGCCGTGAGATATGGCTGGTATGGACTTTTTTCAACATACATATTACAATACTTATAGGCAACTAGTTATTATCATGTCTTCCGCTCCATGAAATGCATGTTAATGCTCAGTAGTACACATATGGTACTTTAATGTATTGCATTGTAATAAAATGTGATCATTTTCAATGGGCATATATATGCAGCTGAAACAGGTAGTGCATCCCACATTTTTCAATATACCATTTTAATACAACATTATGGCCTTGAGAAAAATGATTGTTTTGGGGGGAGGTGGCGTAGTGCACTATAGGCCCCTGAGACGCGGCTTAAGAAATCGTACTGAATGGGAAAAAGAAATTCCCCTTACATTACTTTTACTGTTTTACTTTTAAGTAGTTTTGAAACCCAGTACTTTTATACTTTTACTTAAGTAAAAAGCTTGAGTTGATACTTCTACTTTTACAAAAGTATTTCTATATCCTAGTATCTATACTTCTACTAAACTCTCCTGTTGCCTTCTGGGTCAAAAAGACCCACGTTGGAGTGTTTATGTATTTGTGTGTATCGCGGTCTCAGGGTCACAAAATGATCCACGACCAGTGTATACGTATGCATGCATGCATGTACTTACGTATGAATCCCTAAAGCCCGTCGTCCTCGGGTCAAAACGACTCGCGTCTTTCCACCGAGCCCTCGCCGTCTCCCTGGGGTCTGTTCTACCCTCGAGTTTGAGCGAGCCCTCGGCCTCGTCCCCCGGGTCAAACTGACCCGTGTTTATCTCCGAGCTCCAGGCCCCCGTCCCCCGGGTCAGAATGACCCGCGTTTATCGCCGAGCTCACGGCCTCGTCCCACGGGGTCAGACTGACCCGCGTATATCGCTGAGCTCCCGGCCTCGTCACCGGGGTCAGAATGACCCGCGTCTATCGCCGAACTCCTGGCCCCGTCCCTGGGGTCTAAATGACCCGCGTATATCGCCGAGCTCCCGGCCTCGTCCCCGGCCTCGTCCCCGGGGTCAGAATGACCCGCGTATATCACCGCGCTTCCGGCCTAGTCCCCGGGGTCTAAATGACCTGCATTTATCGCCGAGCTCCCGGGCCCCGTCCCCGGGGTCAGAATGACCCGCGTTTATCGTCGAGCTCTCGGCCCGCGTCCCCCGTGGTCAGAATGAACCTCGTTTATAGCCGAGCTCCCGGCCTCGCTGTCGTCCCCGGGGTCAGAATGACCCGTGAGCCCTCGGCCTCGTCCTCGGGTCGAAACGACCCAAGTTTTACGTTTTATTACAAGTCATCCCGTATGCTAAATGTAAAAAATAAATAAATAAATGATACAAATAAAGACATGACAAGACAGTTGCATTTTATTGTTTTCTTTCTTACATTTATTTAGTCATCACCATTGTTACAAGCAACGAGCCAAGACGCGTGACGTCATTTCGTACGTGTCCAGATTGTAAAGCCCTCTGAGGCGTTTACACAAAAAAAAGAAAATAATAATGTGTATTTGTTATTCTGAGCTATTCAAAATAACCTGAACTGATTCAAATTGAAATGCGGTGTCACAAGTTATTATGTGCGAATAAGGACACTATGAAAGGGGTGTACTTATACGCTGTATTTATACACAATTTATTCACATCTGCGTAATCCCGCGGTCGGCTTCGTTGGTGCGCTCGCGCTGATCGAAGGCTCTTTAGCCAAGACGCGTGACGTCATTTCGTACGTGTCCAGATTGTATAGCCCTCTGAGGCGTTTACAAAAAAAAGAAAATAATAATAATAATGTGTATTTGTTATTCTGAGCTATTCAAAATAAACTGAATTGATTCAAATTGAAGTGAGGTGTCACAGGTTATTATGTGCGAATAAGGACACTATGAAAGGGGTGTACTTATACGCTGTATTTATACACAATTTATTCACATCTGCGTAATCCCGCGGTCGGCTTCGTTGGTGCGCTCGCTCTGATCGAAGGCTCTTTAGCCAAGACGCGTGACGTCATTTCGTACGTGTCCAGATTGTAAAGCCCTCTGAGGCGTTTACAAAAAAAAGAAAATAATAATAATAATGTGTATTTGTTATTCTGAGCTATTCAAAATAAACTGAATTGATTCAAATTGAAATGAGGTGTCACAAGTTATTATGTGCGAATAAGGACACTATGAAAGGGGTGTACTTATACGCTGTATTTATACACAATTTATTCACATCTGCGTAATCCCGCGGTCGGCTTCGTTGGTGCGCTCGCGCTGATCGAAGGCTCTTTAGCCAAGACGCGTGACGTCATTTCGTACGTGTCCAGATTGTAATGCCCTCTGAGGCGTTTACAAAAAATAGAAAATAATAATAATAATAATGTGTATTTTTTATTCTGAGCTATTCAAAATAAACTGAATTGATTCAAATTGAAATGCGGTGTCACAAGTTATTATGTGCGAATAAGGACACTATGAAAGGGGTGTACTTATACGCTGTATTTATACACAATTTATTCACATCTGCGTAATCCCGCGGTCGGCTTCGTTGGTGTGCTCGCGCTGATCGAAGGCTCTTTAGCAAAGACAGATTGACCCCGAAGGACACCCGGTGTGCGAGGAATGAGTGAGGACAACACTAGGGTTAAGTAATTAATGTGAATACTTTTGACACCGCTGCTTACGGGCAGTATGAAAGCTTAAGTATTAATGAAAGTATCATACAATTTGAAGTTCTGATGTACTGAGACACTTTATTTATGGAACGGTTAAAAAAAAAAGAATTGTTTAACAAAATGTAGTTTTCAACTCCGTTTACCCTAAAATGTCGTGTATGAAAATGAGTGAATGCAGCTTTCGGGCAGTAGAGAAATGGAAGCTTCAGGTATTCATTAAAAGCTCATTTAATTGGTAGTTCCGCTATTTTGAAACTTTTCTTGATGGAAAATTAAAAAAATTTAAAAAAAAATTCTTTAAGAAAATCTAGTTTTCAACTCTGTTCAGTCTGTAACGTCGTTTAAGAGCATAAAAATTGGTAACTGCAGCTCACGGGCAGTATAGTGATGAAAGCTTCAGGTTTCATGAACATATTACACAATTTGATGTTCCCATGTTCTGAGACACTTTCTTGATTGGAAATTTTAAAAAAAGAATTCTTTTAGAAAATCTTGTTTTCAACTCTGTTCAGTCTGAATCGTCGTTTAAGAGCATAAAAACGAGTAAATGCAGCTTACGGGACGTATATTGATGAAAGCGTCAGGTATTCATGAACATATCATATAATTTGAATTTCTGATGCTCTAAGAGGCTTTCTAGATGGAAAATATAAAAAAAAATGAATTCTTTAAGAAAATCTAGTTTTCAACTCTGTTCAGTGTAAAACGTCGTTTAAGAGCATAAAAATGAGTTACTGCAGCTCACGGGCAGTATAGTGATGAAAGCTTCAGGTATTCATGAACATATCATTTGAAGTTCAGATATTCTGAGACACTTTCTTGATGGAAATTTATTTTTAAAAAGAATTCTTTTAGAAAATCTTGTTTTCAACTCTGTTCAATGTGAATCGTCGTTTAAGAGCATAAAAATGGGTAACTGCAGCTCACGGGCAGTATAGTGATGAAAGCTTCAGGTTTCATGAACATATTACACAATTTGATGTTCCCATGTTCTGAGACACTTTCTTGATGGAAAATATTTTAAAAAAGAATTCTTTAACAAAAATCTAGTTTTCAACTCTGTTCAGTCTGAAACGTCGTTTAAGAGCATAAAAATGAGTTACTGCAGCTCACAGCCAGTATAGTGATGAAAGCTTCAGGTATTCATGAACATATCATATAATTTGAATTTCTGATGTTCTCAGAGGCTTTCTTTATGGAAAATATAGAAAAATTAATACTTTAAGAAAATCAAGTTTTCAACTCTGTTCAGTCTGAAACGTCGTTTAAGAGCATAAAAATGAGTAAATGCAGCTTACGAGCAGTATAGTGATGAACGCTTTAGGTAATTAAGAAAGTATCATACAATTTGAAGTTCCGATGTTCTGAGACACATTCTTGATTGGAAATTTTAAAAAAAAAGAATTCTTTCAGAAATTCTTGTTTTCAACTCTGTTCAGTCTGAATCGTCGTTTAAGAGCATAAAAATGGGTAACTGCAGCTCACGGGCTTTATAGTGATGAAAGCTTCAGGTTTCATGAACATATTACACAATTTGATGTTCCCATGTTCTGAGACACTTTCTTGATGGAAAATATTTAAAAAAAGAATACTTTAAGAAAATCTAGTTTTCAACTCTGTTCAGTCTGAAACGTCGTTTAAGAGCATAAAAATGAGTTACTGCAGCTCACAGCCAGTATAGTGATGAAAGCTTCAGGTATTCATGAACACATCATATAATTTGAATTTCTGATGTTCTCAGAGGCTTTCTTTATGGAAAATATAGAAAAATTAATACTTTAAGAAAATCAAGTTTTCAACTCTGTTCAGTCTGAAACGTCGTTTAAGAGCATAAAAATGGGTAACTGCATCTTACGGGCAGCATTAAAGCTTCAGGTATTCATGAAATTATCAACAATTCGTAATTCTGATGTGCTGAGACACTTTCTTGATGGAAAATTAAAAGAAAATAGTTCTTTAAGAAAATTTAGTTTTCAACTCTGTTCAGTCTGAAACGTCGTTTAAGAGCATAAAAATGAGTAAATGCAGCTTACGAGCAGTATAGTGATGAACGCTTCAGGTAATTAAGAAAGTAGCATACAATTTGAAGTTCCGATGTTCTGAGACACATTCTTGATTGGAAATTGAAAAAAAAGAATTCTTTTAGAAATTCTTGTTTTCAACTCTGTTCAGTCTGAATCGTCGTTTAAGAGCATAAAAATGAGTAAATGCAGCTTACGGGACGTATAGTGATGAAAGCTTCAGGTATTCATGAACATATCATATAATTTGAAGTTCAAATGTTCTAAGAGGCTTTATTGATGGAAAATATAAAAAAATGAATTCTTTAACCCTCGTGTGGCCTCACCGATCCGTACGCATCCCATGTCCTGCGGGTCAAACTGCCCAATGTCCTTTCATCTGGAGCCTTCGATAAGTGGGCGCTCACACCACTTGCATACTTGCATAGTGTTGATGACACACTCGGGTCAGTTTGACCCAAAGACAACGGCAGGGGCTCGGTGACACACAAGGGTCATTTTGACACAAGGTCAACATCAGCGGCTCGGTGACACACTCGGGTCATTTTGACCCAAGGACACCATCAGGGGCTCGGTGACAGACGAGGGTCATTTTGACCCAAGGACAACGGCAGAGTGTTGATGACACACAAGGGTCATTTTGACCCAAGGACAACGGCAGGGGCTCGGTGACACACAAGGGTCATTTTGACCCAAGGACAACATCAGGGGCTCGGTGACACACTCGGGTCATTTTGACCCAAGGACAACATCAGGGGCTCGGTGACACACTCGGGTCATTTAGACCCAAGGACAACGGCAGAGTGCCGATGACACACAAGGGTCATTTCGACCCAAGGACAACGGCGGGGGCTTGGTGACGATCAACGGTCATGTTGACCCAAGGACAACGACGGGGGGCTTGGTGACGATCGACGGTCATTGTGACCCAAGGACAAATGCAGAGCGGTTCCAACTGTAGCATCTCCGAGCACGTAGGATCTTGGGAAGGCACTTCTCTGAATCAGTTGGGGGACTTTCCGACAGTTCCGACGGTCCTAACCTCGAGCTCGTGGGACCTCCGGGACACAATTATCTGAATTGGCCATTTTGTTTTCACTTCTTCCGCCAGCGCGAACCAAAGTCCGGAGAGACACGGGTTTGCTGCGCTGCCACTACTACGGCCGTCGCGGTTCCAACGATCCCTGCGCCGAGCTCGTGGGACCTCGGGAAGGCACTTTTTTAAAAATCGGCCATTTTGTTTTTGCTTCTTCGGCTTGTGAAGCTTTCACAGAATGTCGGAAGGACACGAGTTGGCTGCGCTCCCACTAATACGGCCGTCGCGGTTCCAACGATCCCTCCGTCGAGCTCGTGGGACCTCGGGAAGGCACTTTTTTCTAATCGGCCATTTTGTTTTTGCTTCTTCGGCTCGTGCGGCTTTCACGCAAAGTCGGAAGGACACGAGTTGGCTGCGCTCCCACTGGTACGGCCGTCGCGGTTCCAAAGATCCCTTCGCCGAGCTCTTGGGACCTCGGGAAGACAGTTTTTTTCAAATCGGCCATTTTGTTTTTGCTTCTTCGGCTCGTGTAGCTGTAACAGAAAGTCGGAAGGACACGGGTTCGCTGCGCTCCCACTAATACGGCCGTCGCGGTTCCACCGATCCCTTCGCCGAGCTCGTGGGACCACGGGAAGGCACTTTTTTCAAATCGGCCATTTTGTTTTTGCTTCTTCGGCTTGTGTAGCTGTAACAGAAAGTCGGAAGGACACGGGTTCGCTGCGCTCCCACTAATACGGCCGTCGCGGATCCAACGATCCCTTCGGCGAGCTCGTGGGACCACGGGAAGGCACTTTTTTCAAATCGGCCATTTTGCTTTTGCTTCTTCGGCTCGTGTAGCTGTAACAGAAAGTTGGAAGGACACAGGTTCACTGCGCTCCCACTGGTACGGCCGTCGCGGTTCCAACGATCCCTTCGCCGAGCTCTTGGGACCTCGGGAAGACAGTTTTTTTCAAATCGGCCATTTTGTTTTTGCTTCTTCGGCTCGTGTAGCTGTAACAGAAAGTCGGAAGGACACGGGTTCGCTGCGCTCCCACTAATACGGCCGTCGCGGTTCCACCGATCCCTTCGCCGAGCTCGTGGGACCACGGGAAGGCACTTTTTTCAAATCGGCCATTTTGTTTTTGCTTCTTCGGCTTGTGTAGCTGTAACAGAAAGTCGGAAGGACACGGGTTCGCTGCGCTCCCACTAATACGGCCGTCGCAGATCCAACGATCCCTTCGGCGAGCTCGTGGGACCACGGGAAGGCACTTTTTTCAAATCGGCCATTTTGTTTTTGCTTCTTCGGCTCGTGTAGCTGTAACAGAAAGTTGGAAGGACACGGGTTCGCTGCGCTCCCACTAATACGGCCGTCACGATTCCAAGGATCCCTTCGCCGAGCTCGTGGGACCACGGGAAGGCACTTTTTTCAAATCGGCCATTTTGTTTTTGCTTCTTCGGCTTGTGTAGCTGTAACAGAAAGTCGGAAGGACACGGGTTCGCTGCGCTCCCACTAATACGGCCGTCGCGATTCCAACGATCCCTTCGCCGAGCTCGTGGGACCTCGGGAAGGCACTTTTTTCAAGTCGGCCATTTTGTTTTTGCTTCTTAGGCTCGTGCGGCTTTCACGCAATGTCGGACGGACTCGAGTTTTCGGCCTCCCACTAATACGGCCGTCGCGGTTCCAACGATCCCCTCGCCGAGCTCGTGGGACCTCGGGAAGTCAGTCTTTTCAAATCGGCCATTTTGTTTTTGCTTCTTCGGCTCGTGCGGCTTTCACGCAAAGTCGGAAGGACTCGAGTTTGCTGCGCTCCCACTAATACGGATGTCACGATTCCAACGGTTCCGACCCCGAGCTCGTGAGACCTCGGGAAGGCACTTTTTGCAAATCGGCCATTTTGTTTTTGTTTCTTCGGCTCGTGCGGCTTTCACTGAAAGTCGGACGGACTTGAGTTTTCTGCCTCCCACTAATACGGCCGTCGCGGTTCCAACGATCCCCTCGCCGAGCTCGTGGGACCTCGGGAAGTCAGTTTTTTCAAATCGGCCATTTTGTTTTTGCTTCTTCGGCTCGTGCGGCTTTCACGCAAAGTCGGAAGGACTCGAGTTTGCTGCGCTCCCACTAATGCGGATGTCGCGATCCCAACGGTTCCGACCCCGAGCTCGTGAGGCCTCGGGAAGTCACTTTTTGCAAATCGGCCATTTTGTTTTTGTTTCTTCGGCTCGTGTGGCTTTCACTGAAAGTCGGAGGGACTCGAGTTTTCGGCCTCCCACTAATACGGCCGTCGCGGTTCCAACGATCCCCTCGCCGAGCTCGTGGGACCTCGGGAAGTCAGGTTTTTCAAATTGGCCATTTTGTTTTTGCTTCTTCGGCTCGTGCGGCTTTCACGCAAAGTCGGAAGGACTAGAGTTCGCTGCCTCCAACTAATACGGCCGTCGCGGTTCCAACGCACCCGTCGCCGAGCTCGTGGGACCTCTGGAAGGCACTTTTTTCAAATCGGCCATTTTGTTTTTGCTTCTTCGGCTCGTGCGGCTTTCACGCAATGTCGGACGGACTCGAGTTTTCGGCCTCCCACTAATACGGCCGTCGCGGTTCCAACGATCCCCTCGCCGAGCTCTTGGGACCTCGGGAAGTCAGTCTTTTCAAATCGGCCATTTTGTTTTTGCTTCTTCGGCTCGTGCGGCTTTCACGCAAAGTCGGAAGGACTCGAGTTTGCTGCGCTCCCACTAATGCGGATGTCGCGATCCCAACGGTTCCGACCCCGAGCTCGTGAGGCCTCGGGAAGTCACTTTTTGCAAATCGGCCATTTTGTTTTTGTTTCTTCGGCTCGTGTGGCTTTCACTGAAAGTCGGAGGGACTCGAGTTTTCTGCCTCCCACTAATACGGCCGTCGCGGTTCCAACGATCCCCTCGCCGAGCTCGTGGGACCTCGGGAAGTCAGGTTTTTCAAATTGGCCATTTTGTTTTTGCTTCTTCGGCTCGTGCGGCTTTCACGCAAAGTCGGAAGGACTCGAGTTTGCTGCGCTCCCACTAATACGGCCGTCGCGGTTCCAACGATCCCTTCGCCGAGCTGGTGGGACCTCGGGAAGGCACTTTTTGCAAATCGGCCATTTTGTTTTTGCTTCTTCGGCTCGTGCGGCTTTCACGCAAAGTCGGAAGGACTAGAGTTCGCTGCCTCCAACTAATATGGCCGTCGCGGTTCTAACGAACCCGTCGCCGAGCTCGTGGGACCTCTGGAAGGCACTTTTTTCAAATCGGCCATTTTGTTTTTGCTTCTTCGGCTTGTGAAGCTTTCACAGAATGAAATTGAAATGAGGTGTCACAAGTTATTATGTGCGAATAAGGACACTATGAAAGGGGTGTACTTATACGCTGTATTTATACACAATTTATTCACATCTGCTTAATCCCGCGGTCGGCTTCGTTGGTGCGCTCGCGCTGATCAAAGGCTCTTTAGCAAAGACAGATTGACCCCGCAGGACACGGGGTGTGCCAGGAATGAGTGAGGACAACATGAGGGTTAAGTAATTAATGTGAATACTTTTGACACCGCTGCTTACGGGCAATATGAAAGCTTAAGTATTTATAAAAGTATCATACAATTTGAAGGTCTGATGTGCTGAGACACTTTATTTATGGAACGGTTTAAAAAAAAAGAATTGTTTAAGAAAATGTAGTTTTCAACTCTGTTTAGCCTAAAATGTCGTGTATGAAAATTAGTAAATGCAGCTTTCGGGAAGTAGAGAAATGGAAGCTACAGGTATTCATTAAAAGCTCATTTAATTTGTAGTTCCGCTATTTTGAAACACTTTCTTCATGGAAAATTTAAAAAAAAAAAATCTTTAAGAAAATCTAGTTTTGAACTCATGAACATATCATATAATTTGAATTTCTGATGCTCTAAGAGGCTTTCTAGATGGAAAATATAAAAAATTGAATTCTTTAAGAAAATCTAGTTTTCAACTCTGTTCAGTGTAAAACGTCGTTTAAGAGCATAAAAATGAGTTACTGCAGCTCACGGGCAGTATAGTGATGAACGCTTCAGGTATTCATGAACATATCATACAATTTGAAGTTCAGATGTTCTGAGACACTTTCTTGATGGAAATTTATTTTGAAAAAGAATTCTTTTAGAAAATCTTGTTTTCAACTCTGTTCAGTCTGAATCGTCGTTTAAGAGCATAGAAATGAGTAAATGCAGCTTACAGGAAGTATAGTGATGAAAGCTTCAGGTATTCATGAACATATCATATAATTTGAATTTCTGATGTTCTAAGAGGCTTTCTTGATGGAAAATATAGAAAAATGAATTCTTTAAGAAAATCAAGTTTTCAACTCTGTTCAGTCTGAAACGTCGTTTAAGAGCATAAAAAGGGGTAACTGCAGCTTACGGGCAGCATTAAAGCTTCAGGTATTCATGAAAATATCAACAATTCGTAATTCCGATGTGCTGAGACACTTTCTTGATGGAAAATTAAAAGAAAATAGTTCTTTAAGAAAATCAAGTTTTCAACTCTGTTCAGTCTAAAACGTCGTTTAACAGTATAAAAACGAGTAAATGCAACTTACTGACAGTATAGTGACGAAAGCTTCAGGTATTCATGAACATATCATACAATTTGAAGTTCCGATGTTTTAAGACGCTTTCTTGATGGAAAATATAAAAAAAATGAATTCTTTAAGAAAATCTAGTTTTCAACACTGTTCAGTGTGAAACGTCGATTAAGAACATACAAATGAGTAAATGCAGATTACGGGCAGAGGTGACAAGTAACGAAGTACAAATACTTCGTTACTCTACTTAAGTAGGAATTTTGAGTATCTATACTTTACAGGAGTATTTTTTTTTCAGACTACTTTTTACTTCTACTCCTTACTTTTTCACGCAAATATCTGTACTTTCTACTCCCTACTTTTTAAAAAATAGCCTCGTTACTATTTCATTTTGGTTTGTTTTTCATTCCGGTTAGCCAGATAAATCGCGCCATCCGAATAGAGTGAATTTGATTGTGGTTGGAAGAGAAGTATATACCTTTCCGACACCCTATTGTTTTTTTACGCGATGCACCTGAACATGACACGAATCAACCGTTACAATCGCGTCACTCTCAAGCAAGGACAGCAGAGAAGCCGATTGCAAATATGTCCGTCTCGGAGAACGCGCGACGAGAAATACGCGCCGCCGAATATCTGTTGTGCCGGGAGGGACAGTCACGTTCAATGCGTGAGACTTGAGAGCCCCGATACTTCCGTCTCTCTGCTCCTCTCTGCCGGCGGTTCCCCTGTCGCGCGAGTTTCTCCAGCGACTGTCTGTTTGGGGTAAATAGGATGTCTATACAGCTGATAGGTTTACAGATGCGCTCCATAGCGGGGAGTTTAAAAAGGAACCAACGCGCCTATGACTTTTTTTTTGCCGTGAGATATGGCTGGTATGGACTTTTTTCAACATACATATTACAATACTTATAGGCAACTAGTTATTATCATGTCTTCCGCTCCATGAAATGCATGTTAATGCTCAGTAGTACACATATGGTACTTTAATGTATTGCATTGTAATAAAATGTGATCATTTTCAATGGGCATATATATGCAGCTGAAACAGGTAGTGCATCCCACATTTTTCAATATACCATTTTAATACAACATTATGGCCTTGAGAAAAATGATTGTTTTGGGGGGAGGTGGCGTAGTGCACTATAGGCCCCTGAGACGCGGCTTAAGAAATCGTACTGAATGGGAAAAAGAAATTCCCCTTACATTACTTTTACTGTTTTACTTTTAAGTAGTTTTGAAACCCAGTACTTTTATACTTTTACTTAAGTAAAAAGCTTGAGTTGATACTTCTACTTTTACAAAAGTATTTCTATATCCTAGTATCTATACTTCTACTAAACTCTCCTGTTGCCTTCTGGGTCAAAAAGACCCACGTTGGAGTGTTTATGTATTTGTGTGTATCGCGGTCTCAGGGTCACAAAATGATCCACGACCAGTGTATACGTATGCATGCATGCATGTACTTACGTATGAATCCCTAAAGCCCGTCGTCCTCGGGTCAAAACGACTCGCGTCTTTCCACCGAGCCCTCGCCGTCTCCCTGGGGTCTGTTCTACCCTCGAGTTTGAGCGAGCCCTCGGCCTCGTCCCCCGGGTCAAACTGACCCGTGTTTATCTCCGAGCTCCAGGCCCCCGTCCCCCGGGTCAGAATGACCCGCGTTTATCGCCGAGCTCACGGCCTCGTCCCACGGGGTCAGACTGACCCGCGTATATCGCTGAGCTCCCGGCCTCGTCACCGGGGTCAGAATGACCCGCGTCTATCGCCGAACTCCTGGCCCCGTCCCTGGGGTCTAAATGACCCGCGTATATCGCCGAGCTCCCGGCCTCGTCCCCGGCCTCGTCCCCGGGGTCAGAATGACCCGCGTATATCACCGAGCTCCCGGCCTAGTCCCCGGGGTCTAAATGACCTGCATTTATCGCCGAGCTCCCGGGCCCCGTCCCCGGGGTCAGAATGACCCGCGTTTATCGTCGAGCTCTCGGCCCGCGTCCCCCGTGGTCAGAATGAACCTCGTTTATAGCCGAGCTCCCGGCCTCGCTGTCGTCCCCGGGGTCAGAATGACCCGTGAGCCCTCGGCCTCGTCCTCGGGTCGAAACGACCCAAGTTTTACGTTTTATTACAAGTCATCCCGTATGCTAAATGTAAAAAATAAATAAATAAATGATACAAATAAAGACATGACAAGACAGTTGCATTTTATTGTTTTCTTTCTTACATTTATTTAGTCATCACCATTGTTACAAGCAACGAGCCAAGACGCGTGACGTCATTTCGTACGTGTCCAGATTGTAAAGCCCTCTGAGGCGTTTACACAAAAAAAAGAAAATAATAATGTGTATTTGTTATTCTGAGCTATTCAAAATAACCTGAACTGATTCAAATTGAAATGCGGTGTCACAAGTTATTATGTGCGAATAAGGACACTATGAAAGGGGTGTACTTATACGCTGTATTTATACACAATTTATTCACATCTGCGTAATCCCGCGGTCGGCTTCGTTGGTGCGCTCGCGCTGATCGAAGGCTCTTTAGCCAAGACGCGTGACGTCATTTCGTACGTGTCCAGATTGTATAGCCCTCTGAGGCGTTTACAAAAAAAAGAAAATAATAATAATAATGTGTATTTGTTATTCTGAGCTATTCAAAATAAACTGAATTGATTCAAATTGAAGTGAGGTGTCACAGGTTATTATGTGCGAATAAGGACACTATGAAAGGGGTGTACTTATACGCTGTATTTATACACAATTTATTCACATCTGCGTAATCCCGCGGTCGGCTTCGTTGGTGCGCTCGCTCTGATCGAAGGCTCTTTAGCCAAGACGCGTGACGTCATTTCGTACGTGTCCAGATTGTAAAGCCCTCTGAGGCGTTTACAAAAAAAAGAAAATAATAATAATAATGTGTATTTGTTATTCTGAGCTATTCAAAATAAACTGAATTGATTCAAATTGAAATGAGGTGTCACAAGTTATTATGTGCGAATAAGGACACTATGAAAGGGGTGTACTTATACGCTGTATTTATACACAATTTATTCACATCTGCGTAATCCCGCGGTCGGCTTCGTTGGTGCGCTCGCGCTGATCGAAGGCTCTTTAGCCAAGACGCGTGACGTCATTTCGTACGTGTCCAGATTGTAATGCCCTCTGAGGCGTTTACAAAAAATAGAAAATAATAATAATAATAATGTGTATTTTTTATTCTGAGCTATTCAAAATAAACTGAATTGATTCAAATTGAAATGCGGTGTCACAAGTTATTATGTGCGAATAAGGACACTATGAAAGGGGTGTACTTATACGCTGTATTTATACACAATTTATTCACATCTGCGTAATCCCGCGGTCGGCTTCGTTGGTGTGCTCGCGCTGATCGAAGGCTCTTTAGCAAAGACAGATTGACCCCGAAGGACACCCGGTGTGCGAGGAATGAGTGAGGACAACACTAGGGTTAAGTAATTAATGTGAATACTTTTGACACCGCTGCTTACGGGCAGTATGAAAGCTTAAGTATTAATGAAAGTATCATACAATTTGAAGTTCTGATGTACTGAGACACTTTATTTATGGAACGGTTAAAAAAAAAAGAATTGTTTAACAAAATGTAGTTTTCAACTCCGTTTACCCTAAAATGTCGTGTATGAAAATGAGTGAATGCAGCTTTCGGGCAGTAGAGAAATGGAAGCTTCAGGTATTCATTAAAAGCTCATTTAATTGGTAGTTCCGCTATTTTGAAACTTTTCTTGATGGAAAATTAAAAAAATTTAAAAAAAAATTCTTTAAGAAAATCTAGTTTTCAACTCTGTTCAGTCTGTAACGTCGTTTAAGAGCATAAAAATTGGTAACTGCAGCTCACGGGCAGTATAGTGATGAAAGCTTCAGGTTTCATGAACATATTACACAATTTGATGTTCCCATGTTCTGAGACACTTTCTTGATTGGAAATTTTAAAAAAAGAATTCTTTTAGAAAATCTTGTTTTCAACTCTGTTCAGTCTGAATCGTCGTTTAAGAGCATAAAAACGAGTAAATGCAGCTTACGGGACGTATATTGATGAAAGCGTCAGGTATTCATGAACATATCATATAATTTGAATTTCTGATGCTCTAAGAGGCTTTCTAGATGGAAAATATAAAAAAAAATGAATTCTTTAAGAAAATCTAGTTTTCAACTCTGTTCAGTGTAAAACGTCGTTTAAGAGCATAAAAATGAGTTACTGCAGCTCACGGGCAGTATAGTGATGAAAGCTTCAGGTATTCATGAACATATCATTTGAAGTTCAGATATTCTGAGACACTTTCTTGATGGAAATTTATTTTTAAAAAGAATTCTTTTAGAAAATCTTGTTTTCAACTCTGTTCAATGTGAATCGTCGTTTAAGAGCATAAAAATGGGTAACTGCAGCTCACGGGCAGTATAGTGATGAAAGCTTCAGGTTTCATGAACATATTACACAATTTGATGTTCCCATGTTCTGAGACACTTTCTTGATGGAAAATATTTTAAAAAAGAATTCTTTAACAAAAATCTAGTTTTCAACTCTGTTCAGTCTGAAACGTCGTTTAAGAGCATAAAAATGAGTTACTGCAGCTCACAGCCAGTATAGTGATGAAAGCTTCAGGTATTCATGAACATATCATATAATTTGAATTTCTGATGTTCTCAGAGGCTTTCTTTATGGAAAATATAGAAAAATTAATACTTTAAGAAAATCAAGTTTTCAACTCTGTTCAGTCTGAAACGTCGTTTAAGAGCATAAAAATGAGTAAATGCAGCTTACGAGCAGTATAGTGATGAACGCTTTAGGTAATTAAGAAAGTATCATACAATTTGAAGTTCCGATGTTCTGAGACACATTCTTGATTGGAAATTTTAAAAAAAAAGAATTCTTTCAGAAATTCTTGTTTTCAACTCTGTTCAGTCTGAATCGTCGTTTAAGAGCATAAAAATGGGTAACTGCAGCTCACGGGCTTTATAGTGATGAAAGCTTCAGGTTTCATGAACATATTACACAATTTGATGTTCCCATGTTCTGAGACACTTTCTTGATGGAAAATATTTAAAAAAAGAATACTTTAAGAAAATCTAGTTTTCAACTCTGTTCAGTCTGAAACGTCGTTTAAGAGCATAAAAATGAGTTACTGCAGCTCACAGCCAGTATAGTGATGAAAGCTTCAGGTATTCATGAACACATCATATAATTTGAATTTCTGATGTTCTCAGAGGCTTTCTTTATGGAAAATATAGAAAAATTAATACTTTAAGAAAATCAAGTTTTCAACTCTGTTCAGTCTGAAACGTCGTTTAAGAGCATAAAAATGGGTAACTGCATCTTACGGGCAGCATTAAAGCTTCAGGTATTCATGAAATTATCAACAATTCGTAATTCTGATGTGCTGAGACACTTTCTTGATGGAAAATTAAAAGAAAATAGTTCTTTAAGAAAATTTAGTTTTCAACTCTGTTCAGTCTGAAACGTCGTTTAAGAGCATAAAAATGAGTAAATGCAGCTTACGAGCAGTATAGTGATGAACGCTTCAGGTAATTAAGAAAGTAGCATACAATTTGAAGTTCCGATGTTCTGAGACACATTCTTGATTGGAAATTGAAAAAAAAGAATTCTTTTAGAAATTCTTGTTTTCAACTCTGTTCAGTCTGAATCGTCGTTTAAGAGCATAAAAATGAGTAAATGCAGCTTACGGGACGTATAGTGATGAAAGCTTCAGGTATTCATGAACATATCATATAATTTGAAGTTCAAATGTTCTAAGAGGCTTTATTGATGGAAAATATAAAAAAATGAATTCTTTAACCCTCGTGTGGCCTCACCGATCCGTACGCATCCCATGTCCTGCGGGTCAAACTGCCCAATGTCCTTTCATCTGGAGCCTTCGATAAGTGGGCGCTCACACCACTTGCATACTTGCATAGTGTTGATGACACACTCGGGTCAGTTTGACCCAAAGACAACGGCAGGGGCTCGGTGACACACAAGGGTCATTTTGACACAAGGTCAACATCAGCGGCTCGGTGACACACTCGGGTCATTTTGACCCAAGGACACCATCAGGGGCTCGGTGACAGACGAGGGTCATTTTGACCCAAGGACAACGGCAGAGTGTTGATGACACACAAGGGTCATTTTGACCCAAGGACAACGGCAGGGGCTCGGTGACACACAAGGGTCATTTTGACCCAAGGACAACATCAGGGGCTCGGTGACACACTCGGGTCATTTTGACCCAAGGACAACATCAGGGGCTCGGTGACACACTCGGGTCATTTAGACCCAAGGACAACGGCAGAGTGCCGATGACACACAAGGGTCATTTCGACCCAAGGACAACGGCGGGGGCTTGGTGACGATCAACGGTCATGTTGACCCAAGGACAACGACGGGGGGCTTGGTGACGATCGACGGTCATTGTGACCCAAGGACAAATGCAGAGCGGTTCCAACTGTAGCATCTCCGAGCACGTAGGATCTTGGGAAGGCACTTCTCTGAATCAGTTGGGGGACTTTCCGACAGTTCCGACGGTCCTAACCTCGAGCTCGTGGGACCTCCGGGACACAATTATCTGAATTGGCCATTTTGTTTTCACTTCTTCCGCCAGCGCGAACCAAAGTCCGGAGAGACACGGGTTTGCTGCGCTGCCACTACTACGGCCGTCGCGGTTCCAACGATCCCTGCGCCGAGCTCGTGGGACCTCGGGAAGGCACTTTTTTAAAAATCGGCCATTTTGTTTTTGCTTCTTCGGCTTGTGAAGCTTTCACAGAATGTCGGAAGGACACGAGTTGGCTGCGCTCCCACTAATACGGCCGTCGCGGTTCCAACGATCCCTCCGTCGAGCTCGTGGGACCTCGGGAAGGCACTTTTTTCTAATCGGCCATTTTGTTTTTGCTTCTTCGGCTCGTGCGGCTTTCACGCAAAGTCGGAAGGACACGAGTTGGCTGCGCTCCCACTGGTACGGCCGTCGCGGTTCCAAAGATCCCTTCGCCGAGCTCTTGGGACCTCGGGAAGACAGTTTTTTTCAAATCGGCCATTTTGTTTTTGCTTCTTCGGCTCGTGTAGCTGTAACAGAAAGTCGGAAGGACACGGGTTCGCTGCGCTCCCACTAATACGGCCGTCGCGGTTCCACCGATCCCTTCGCCGAGCTCGTGGGACCACGGGAAGGCACTTTTTTCAAATCGGCCATTTTGTTTTTGCTTCTTCGGCTTGTGTAGCTGTAACAGAAAGTCGGAAGGACACGGGTTCGCTGCGCTCCCACTAATACGGCCGTCGCGGATCCAACGATCCCTTCGGCGAGCTCGTGGGACCACGGGAAGGCACTTTTTTCAAATCGGCCATTTTGCTTTTGCTTCTTCGGCTCGTGTAGCTGTAACAGAAAGTTGGAAGGACACAGGTTCACTGCGCTCCCACTGGTACGGCCGTCGCGGTTCCAACGATCCCTTCGCCGAGCTCTTGGGACCTCGGGAAGACAGTTTTTTTCAAATCGGCCATTTTGTTTTTGCTTCTTCGGCTCGTGTAGCTGTAACAGAAAGTCGGAAGGACACGGGTTCGCTGCGCTCCCACTAATACGGCCGTCGCGGTTCCACCGATCCCTTCGCCGAGCTCGTGGGACCACGGGAAGGCACTTTTTTCAAATCGGCCATTTTGTTTTTGCTTCTTCGGCTTGTGTAGCTGTAACAGAAAGTCGGAAGGACACGGGTTCGCTGCGCTCCCACTAATACGGCCGTCGCAGATCCAACGATCCCTTCGGCGAGCTCGTGGGACCACGGGAAGGCACTTTTTTCAAATCGGCCATTTTGTTTTTGCTTCTTCGGCTCGTGTAGCTGTAACAGAAAGTTGGAAGGACACGGGTTCGCTGCGCTCCCACTAATACGGCCGTCACGATTCCAAGGATCCCTTCGCCGAGCTCGTGGGACCACGGGAAGGCACTTTTTTCAAATCGGCCATTTTGTTTTTGCTTCTTCGGCTTGTGTAGCTGTAACAGAAAGTCGGAAGGACACGGGTTCGCTGCGCTCCCACTAATACGGCCGTCGCGATTCCAACGATCCCTTCGCCGAGCTCGTGGGACCTCGGGAAGGCACTTTTTTCAAGTCGGCCATTTTGTTTTTGCTTCTTAGGCTCGTGCGGCTTTCACGCAATGTCGGACGGACTCGAGTTTTCGGCCTCCCACTAATACGGCCGTCGCGGTTCCAACGATCCCCTCGCCGAGCTCGTGGGACCTCGGGAAGTCAGTCTTTTCAAATCGGCCATTTTGTTTTTGCTTCTTCGGCTCGTGCGGCTTTCACGCAAAGTCGGAAGGACTCGAGTTTGCTGCGCTCCCACTAATGCGGATGTCGCGATCCCAACGGTTCCGACCCCGAGCTCGTGAGGCCTCGGGAAGTCACTTTTTGCAAATCGGCCATTTTGTTTTTGTTTCTTCGGCTCGTGTGGCTTTCACTGAAAGTCGGAGGGACTCGAGTTTTCTGCCTCCCACTAATACGGCCGTCGCGGTTCCAACGATCCCCTCGCCGAGCTCGTGGGACCTCGGGAAGTCAGGTTTTTCAAATTGGCCATTTTGTTTTTGCTTCTTCGGCTCGTGCGGCTTTCACGCAAAGTCGGAAGGACTCGAGTTTGCTGCGCTCCCACTAATACGGCCGTTGCGGTTCCAACGATCCCTTCGCCGAGCTCATGGGACCTCGGGAAGGCACTTTTTGCAAATCGGCCATTTTGTTTTTGTTTCTTCGGCTTGTGAGGCTTTCACAGAATGTCGGAAGGACACGACTTGGCTGCGCTCCCACTAATACGGCCGTCGCGGTTCCAACGATCCCCTCGCCTAGCTCGTGGGACCTCGGGAAGTCAGTTTTTTCAAATCGGCCATTTTGTTTTTGCTTCTTCGGCTCGTGCGGCTTTCACGCAAAGTTGGAAGTACACGACTTGGCTGCACTCCCACTAATACGGCCGTCGCGGTTCCAACGATCCCTTCGCCGAGCTGGTGGGACCTCGGGAAGGCACTTTTTGCAAATCGGCCATTTTGTTTTTGCTTCTTCGGCTCGTGCGGCTTTCACGCAAAGTCGGAAGGACTAGAGTTCGCTGCCTCCAACTAATATGGCCGTCGCGGTTCTAACGAACCCGTCGCCGAGCTCGTGGGACCTCTGGAAGGCACTTTTTTCAAATCGGCCATTTTGTTTTTGCTTCTTCGGCTTGTGAAGCTTTCACAGAATGAAATTGAAATGAGGTGTCACAAGTTATTATGTGCGAATAAGGACACTATGAAAGGGGTGTACTTATACGCTGTATTTATACACAATTTATTCACATCTGCTTAATCCCGCGGTCGGCTTCGTTGGTGCGCTCGCGCTGATCAAAGGCTCTTTAGCAAAGACAGATTGACCCCGCAGGACACGGGGTGTGCCAGGAATGAGTGAGGACAACATGAGGGTTAAGTAATTAATGTGAATACTTTTGACACCGCTGCTTACGGGCAATATGAAAGCTTAAGTATTTATAAAAGTATCATACAATTTGAAGGTCTGATGTGCTGAGACACTTTATTTATGGAACGGTTTAAAAAAAAAGAATTGTTTAAGAAAATGTAGTTTTCAACTCTGTTTAGCCTAAAATGTCGTGTATGAAAATTAGTAAATGCAGCTTTCGGGAAGTAGAGAAATGGAAGCTACAGGTATTCATTAAAAGCTCATTTAATTTGTAGTTCCGCTATTTTGAAACACTTTCTTCATGGAAAATTTAAAAAAAAAAAATCTTTAAGAAAATCTAGTTTTGAACTCATGAACATATCATATAATTTGAATTTCTGATGCTCTAAGAGGCTTTCTAGATGGAAAATATAAAAAATTGAATTCTTTAAGAAAATCTAGTTTTCAACTCTGTTCAGTGTAAAACGTCGTTTAAGAGCATAAAAATGAGTTACTGCAGCTCACGGGCAGTATAGTGATGAACGCTTCAGGTATTCATGAACATATCATACAATTTGAAGTTCAGATGTTCTGAGACACTTTCTTGATGGAAATTTATTTTGAAAAAGAATTCTTTTAGAAAATCTTGTTTTCAACTCTGTTCAGTCTGAATCGTCGTTTAAGAGCATAGAAATGAGTAAATGCAGCTTACAGGAAGTATAGTGATGAAAGCTTCAGGTATTCATGAACATATCATATAATTTGAATTTCTGATGTTCTAAGAGGCTTTCTTGATGGAAAATATAGAAAAATGAATTCTTTAAGAAAATCAAGTTTTCAACTCTGTTCAGTCTGAAACGTCGTTTAAGAGCATAAAAAGGGGTAACTGCAGCTTACGGGCAGCATTAAAGCTTCAGGTATTCATGAAAATATCAACAATTCGTAATTCCGATGTGCTGAGACACTTTCTTGATGGAAAATTAAAAGAAAATAGTTCTTTAAGAAAATCAAGTTTTCAACTCTGTTCAGTCTAAAACGTCGTTTAACAGTATAAAAACGAGTAAATGCAACTTACTGAC
Organism: Clinocottus analis; assembly: GCF_023055335.1. Taxonomy (NCBI): domain Eukaryota; kingdom Metazoa; phylum Chordata; class Actinopteri; order Perciformes; family Cottidae; genus Clinocottus; species Clinocottus analis. Next base: position 5,824,624 of record NW_027176153.1, read on the forward strand.
AGTATAGTGACGAAAGCTTCAGGTATTCATGAACATATCATACAATTTGAAGTTCCGATGTTTTAAGACGCTTTCTTGATGGAAAATATAAAAAAAATGAATTCTTTAAGAAAATCTAGTTTTCAACACTGTTCAGTGTGAAACGTCGATTAAGAACATACAAATGAGTAAATGCAGATTACGGGCAGAGGTGACAAGTAACGAAGTACAAATACTTCGTTACTCTACTTAAGTAGGAATTTTGAGTATCTATACTTTACAGGAGTATTTTTTTTTCAGACTACTTTTTACTTCTACTCCTTACTTTTTCACGCAAATATCTGTACTTTCTACTCCCTACTTTTTAAAAAATAGCCTCGTTACTATTTCATTTTGGTTTGTTTTTCATTCCGGTTAGCCAGATAAATCGCGCCATCCGAATAGAGTGAATTTGATTGTGGTTGGAAGAGAAGTATATACCTTTCCGACACCCTATTGTTTTTTTACGCGATGCACCTGAACATGACACGAATCAACCGTTACAATCGCGTCACTCTCAAGCAAGGACAGCAGAGAAGCCGATTGCAAATATGTCCGTCTCGGAGAACGCGCGACGAGAAATACGCGCCGCCGAATATCTGTTGTGCCGGGAGGGACAGTCACGTTCAATGCGTGAGACTTGAGAGCCCCGATACTTCCGTCTCTCTGCTCCTCTCTGCCGGCGGTTCCCCTGTCGCGCGAGTTTCTCCAGCGACTGTCTGTTTGGGGTAAATAGGATGTCTATACAGCTGATAGGTTTACAGATGCGCTCCATAGCGGGGAGTTTAAAAAGGAACCAACGCGCCTATGACTTTTTTTTTTTGCCGTGAGATATGGCTGGTATGGACTTTTTTCAACATACATATTACAATACTTATAGGCAACTAGTTATTATCATGTCTTCCGCTCCATGAAATGCATGTTAATGCTCAGTAGTACACATATGGTACTTTAATGTATTGCATTGTAATAAAATGTGATCATTTTCAATGGGCATATATATGCAGCTGAAACAGGTAGTGCATCCCACATTTTTCAATATACCATTTTAATACAACATTATGGCCTTGAGAAAAATGATTGTTTTGGGGGGAGGTGGCGTAGTGCACTATAGGCCCCTGAGACGCGGCTTAAGAAATCGTACTGAATGGGAAAAAGAAATTCCCCTTACATTACTTTTACTGTTTTACTTTTAAGTAGTTTTGAAACCCAGTACTTTTATACTTTTACTTAAGTAAAAAGCTTGAGTTGATACTTCTACTTTTACAAAAGTATTTCTATATCCTAGTATCTATACTTCTACTAAACTCTCCTGTTGCCTTCTGGGTCAAAAAGACCCACGTTGGAGTGTTTATGTATTTGTGTGTATCGCGGTCTCAGGGTCACAAAATGATCCACGACCAGTGTATACGTATGCATGCATGCATGTACTTACGTATGAATCCCTAAAGCCCGTCGTCCTCGGGTCAAAACGACTCGCGTCTTTCCACCGAGCCCTCGCCGTCTCCCTGGGGTCTGTTCTACCCTCGAGTTTGAGCGAGCCCTCGGCCTCGTCCCCCGGGTCAAACTGACCCGTGTTTATCTCCGAGCTCCAGGCCCCCGTCCCCCGGGTCAGAATGACCCGCGTTTATCGCCGAGCTCACGGCCTCGTCCCACGGGGTCAGACTGACCCGCGTATATCGCTGAGCTCCCGGCCTCGTCACCGGGGTCAGAATGACCCGCGTCTATCGCCGAACTCCTGGCCCCGTCCCTGGGGTCTAAATGACCCGCGTATATCGCCGAGCTCCCGGCCTCGTCCCCGGCCTCGTCCCCGGGGTCAGAATGACCCGCGTATATCACCGAGCTCCCGGCCTAGTCCCCGGGGTCTAAATGACCTGCATTTATCGCCGAGCTCCCGGGCCCCGTCCCCGGGGTCAGAATGACCCGCGTTTATCGTCGAGCTCTCGGCCCGCGTCCCCCGTGGTCAGAATGAACCTCGTTTATAGCCGAGCTCCCGGCCTCGCTGTCGTCCCCGGGGTCAGAATGACCCGTGAGCCCTCGGCCTCGTCCTCGGGTCGAAACGACCCAAGTTTTACGTTTTATTACAAGTCATCCCGTATGCTAAATGTAAAAAATAAATAAATAAATGATACAAATAAAGACATGACAAGACAGTTGCATTTTATTGTTTTCTTTCTTACATTTATTTAGTCATCACCATTGTTACAAGCAACGAGCCAAGACGCGTGACGTCATTTCGTACGTGTCCAGATTGTAAAGCCCTCTGAGGCGTTTACACAAAAAAAAGAAAATAATAATGTGTATTTGTTATTCTGAGCTATTCAAAATAACCTGAACTGATTCAAATTGAAATGCGGTGTCACAAGTTATTATGTGCGAATAAGGACACTATGAAAGGGGTGTACTTATACGCTGTATTTATACACAATTTATTCACATCTGCGTAATCCCGCGGTCGGCTTCGTTGGTGCGCTCGCGCTGATCGAAGGCTCTTTAGCCAAGACGCGTGACGTCATTTCGTACGTGTCCAGATTGTAAAGCCCTCTGAGGCGTTTACAAAAAAAAGAAAATAATAATAATAATGTGTATTTGTTATTCTGAGCTATTCAAAATAAACTGAATTGATTCAAATTGAAGTGAGGTGTCACAGGTTATTATGTGCGAATAAGGACACTATGAAAGGGGTGTACTTATACGCTGTATTTATACACAATTTATTCACATCTGCGTAATCCCGCGGTCGGCTTCGTTGGTGCGCTCGCTCTGATCGAAGGCTCTTTAGCCAAGACGCGTGACGTCATTTCGTACGTGTCCAGATTGTAAAGCCCTCTGAGGCGTTTACAAAAAAAAGAAAATAATAATAATAATGTGTATTTGTTATTCTGAGCTATTCAAAATAAACTGAATTGATTCAAATTGAAATGAGGTGTCACAAGTTATTATGTGCGAATAAGGACACTATGAAAGGGGTGTACTTATACGCTGTATTTATACACAATTTATTCACATCTGCGTAATCCCGCGGTCGGCTTCGTTGGTGCGCTCGCGCTGATCGAAGGCTCTTTAGCCAAGACGCGTGACGTCATTTCGTACGTGTCCAGATTGTAATGCCCTCTGAGGCGTTTACAAAAAATAGAAAATAATAATAATAATAATGTGTATTTTTTATTCTGAGCTATTCAAAATAAACTGAATTGATTCAAATTGAAATGCGGTGTCACAAGTTATTATGTGCGAATAAGGACACTATGAAAGGGGTGTACTTATACGCTGTATTTATACACAATTTATTCACATCTGCGTAATCCCGCGGTCGGCTTCGTTGGTGTGCTCGCGCTGATCGAAGGCTCTTTAGCAAAGACAGATTGACCCCGAAGGACACCCGGTGTGCGAGGAATGAGTGAGGACAACACTAGGGTTAAGTAATTAATGTGAATACTTTTGACACCGCTGCTTACGGGCAGTATGAAAGCTTAAGTATTAATGAAAGTATCATACAATTTGAAGTTCTGATGTACTGAGACACTTTATTTATGGAACGGTTAAAAAAAAAAAGAATTGTTTAACAAAATGTAGTTTTCAACTCCGTTTACCCTAAAATGTCGTGTATGAAAATGAGTGAATGCAGCTTTCGGGCAGTAGAGAAATGGAAGCTTCAGGTATTCATTAAAAGCTCATTTAATTGGTAGTTCCGCTATTTTGAAACTTTTCTTGATGGAAAATTAAAAAAATTTAAAAAAAAATTCTTTAAGAAAATCTAGTTTTCAACTCTGTTCAGTCTGTAACGTCGTTTAAGAGCATAAAAATTGGTAACTGCAGCTCACGGGCAGTATAGTGATGAAAGCTTCAGGTTTCATGAACATATTACACAATTTGATGTTCCCATGTTCTGAGACACTTTCTTGATTGGAAATTTTAAAAAAAGAATTCTTTTAGAAAATCTTGTTTTCAACTCTGTTCAGTCTGAATCGTCGTTTAAGAGCATAAAAACGAGTAAATGCAGCTTACGGGACGTATATTGATGAAAGCGTCAGGTATTCATGAACATATCATATAATTTGAATTTCTGATGCTCTAAGAGGCTTTCTAGATGGAAAATATAAAAAAAAATGAATTCTTTAAGAAAATCTAGTTTTCAACTCTGTTCAGTGTAAAACGTCGATTAAGAGCATAAAAATGAGTTACTGCAGCTCACGGGCAGTATAGTGATGAAAGCTTCAGGTTTCATGAACATATTACACAATTTGATGTTCCCATGTTCTGAGACACTTTCTTGATGGAAAATATTTTAAAAAAGAATTCTTTAACAAAAATCTAGTTTTCAACTCTGTTCAGTCTGAAACGTCGTTTAAGAGCATAAAAATGAGTTACTGCAGCTCACAGCCAGTATAGTGATGAAAGCTTCAGGTATTCATGAACATATCATTTGAAGTTCAGATATTCTGAGACACTTTCTTGATGGAAATTTATTTTTAAAAAGAATTCTTTTAGAAAATCTTGTTTTCAACTCTGTTCAATGTGAATCGTCGTTTAAGAGCATAAAAATGGGTAACTGCAGCTCACGGGCAGTATAGTGATGAAAGCTTCAGGTTTCATGAACATATTACACAATTTGATGTTCCCATGTTCTGAGACACTTTCTTGATGGAAAATATTTTAAAAAAGAATTCTTTAACAAAAATCTAGTTTTCAACTCTGTTCAGTCTGAAACGTCGTTTAAGAGCATAAAAATGAGTTACTGCAGCTCACAGCCAGTATAGTGATGAAAGCTTCAGGTATTCATGAACATATCATATAATTTGAATTTCTGATGTTCTCAGAGGCTTTCTTTATGGAAAATATAGAAAAATTAATACTTTAAGAAAATCAAGTTTTCAACTCTGTTCAGTCTGAAACGTCGTTTAAGAGCATAAAAATGAGTAAATGCAGCTTACGAGCAGTATAGTGATGAACGCTTTAGGTAATTAAGAAAGTATCATACAATTTGAAGTTCCGATGTTCTGAGACACATTCTTGATTGGAAATTTTAAAAAAAAAGAATTCTTTCAGAAATTCTTGTTTTCAACTCTGTTCAGTCTGAATCGTCGTTTAAGAGCATAAAAATGGGTAACTGCAGCTCACGGGCTTTATAGTGATGAAAGCTTCAGGTTTCATGAACATATTACACAATTTGATGTTCCCATGTTCTGAGACACTTTCTTGATGGAAAATATTTAAAAAAAGAATACTTTAAGAAAATCTAGTTTTCAACTCTGTTCAGTCTGAAACGTCGTTTAAGAGCATAAAAATGAGTTACTGCAGCTCACAGCCAGTATAGTGATGAAAGCTTCAGGTATTCATGAACACATCATATAATTTGAATTTCTGATGTTCTCAGAGGCTTTCTTTATGGAAAATATAGAAAAATTAATACTTTAAGAAAATCAAGTTTTCAACTCTGTTCAGTCTGAAACGTCGTTTAAGAGCATAAAAATGGGTAACTGCATCTTACGGGCAGCATTAAAGCTTCAGGTATTCATGAAATTATCAACAATTCGTAATTCTGATGTGCTGAGACACTTTCTTGATGGAAAATTAAAAGAAAATAGTTCTTTAAGAAAATTTAGTTTTCAACTCTGTTCAGTCTGAAACGTCGTTTAAGAGCATAAAAATGAGTAAATGCAGCTTACGAGCAGTATAGTGATGAACGCTTCAGGTAATTAAGAAAGTAGCATACAATTTGAAGTTCCGATGTTCTGAGACACATTCTTGATTGGAAATTGAAAAAAAAGAATTCTTTTAGAAATTCTTGTTTTCAACTCTGTTCAGTCTGAATCGTCGTTTAAGAGCATAAAAATGAGTAAATGCAGCTTACGGGACGTATAGTGATGAAAGCTTCAGGTATTCATGAACATATCATATAATTTGAAGTTCAAATGTTCTAAGAGGCTTTATTGATGGAAAATATAAAAAAATGAATTCTTTAACCCTCGTGTGGCCTCACCGATCCATACGCATCCCATGTCCTGCGGGTCAAACTGCCCAATGTCCTTTCATCTGGAGCCTTCGATAAGTGGGCGCTCACACCACTTGCATACTTGCATAGTGTTGATGACACACTCGGGTCAGTTTGACCCAAAGACAACGGCAGGGGCTCGGTGACACACAAGGGTCATTTTGACACAAGGTCAACATCAGGGGCTCGGTGACACACTCGGGTCATTTTGACCCAAGGACACCATCAGGGGCTCGGTGACAGACGAGGGTCATTTTGACCCAAGGACAACGGCAGAGTGTTGATGACACACAAGGGTCATTTTGACCCAAGGACAACGGCAGGGGCTCGGTGACACACAAGGGTCATTTTGACCCAAGGACAACGGCAGAGTGCCGATGACACACAAGGGTCATTTCGACCCAAGGACAACGGCGGGGGCTTGGTGACGATCAACGGTCATGTTGACCCAAGGACAACGACGGGGGGCTTGGTGACGATCGACGGTCATTGTGACCCAAGGACAAATGCAGAGCGGTTCCAACTGTAGCATCTCCGAGCACGTAGGATCTTGGGAAGGCACTTCTCTGAATCAGTTGGGGGACTTTCCGACAGTTCCGACGGTCCTAACCTCGAGCTCGTGGGACCTCCGGGACACAATTATCTGAATTGGCCATTTTGTTTTCACTTCTTCCGCCAGCGCGAACCAAAGTCCGGAGAGACACGGGTTTGCTGCGCTGCCACTACTACGGCCGTCGCGGTTCCAACGATCCCTGCGCCGAGCTCGTGGGACCTCGGGAAGGCACTTTTTTAAAAATCGGCCATTTTGTTTTTGCTTCTTCGGCTTGTGAAGCTTTCACAGAATGTCGGAAGGACACGAGTTGGCTGCGCTCCCACTAATACGGCCGTCGCGGTTCCAACGATCCCTCCGTCGAGCTCGTGGGACCTCGGGAAGGCACTTTTTTCTAATCGGCCATTTTGTTTTTGCTTCTTCGGCTCGTGCGGCTTTCACGCAAAGTCGGAAGGACACGAGTTGGCTGCGCTCCCACTGGTACGGCCGTCGCGGTTCCAAAGATCCCTTCGCCGAGCTCTTGGGACCTCTGGAAGACAGTTTTTTTCAAATCGGCCATTTTGTTTTTGCTTCTTCGGCTCGTGTAGCTGTAACAGAAAGTCGGAAGGACACGGGTTCGCTGCGCTCCCACTAATACGGCCGTCGCGGTTCCACCGATCCCTTCGCCGAGCTCGTGGGACCACGGGAAGGCACTTTTTTCAAATCGGCCATTTTGTTTTTGCTTCTTCGGCTTGTGTAGCTGTAACAGAAAGTCGGAAGGACACGGGTTCGCTGCGCTCCCACTAATACGGCCGTCGCAGATCCAACGATCCCTTCGGCGAGCTCGTGGGACCACGGGAAGGCACTTTTTTCAAATCGGCCATTTTGTTTTTGCTTCTTCGGCTCGTGTAGCTGTAACAGAAAGTTGGAAGGACACGGGTTCGCTGCGCTCCCACTAATACGGCCGTCACGATTCCAACGATCCCTTCGCCGAGCTCGTGGGACCACGGGAAGGCACTTTTTTCAAATCGGCCATTTTGTTTTTGCTTCTTCGGCTTGTGTAGCTGTAACAGAAAGTCGGAAGGACACGGGTTCGCTGCGCTCCCACTAATACGGCCGTCGCGGATCCAACGATCCCTTCGGCGAGCTCGTGGGACCACGGGAAGGCACTTTTTTCAAATCGGCCATTTTGTTTTTGCTTCTTCGGCTCGTGTAGCTGTAACAGAAAGTTGGAAGGACACAGGTTCACTGCGCTCCCACTGGTACGGCCGTCGCGGTTCCAACGATCCCTTCGCCGAGCTCTTGGGACCTCGGGAAGACAGTTTTTTTCAAATCGGCCATTTTGTTTTTGCTTCTTCGGCTCGTGTAGCTGTAACAGAAAGTCGGAAGGACACGGGTTCGCTGCGCTCCCACTAATACGGCCGTCGCGGTTCCACCGATCCCTTCGCCGAGCTCGTGGAACCACGGGAAGGCACTTTTTTCAAATCGGCCATTTTGTTTTTGCTTCTTCGGCTTGTGTAGCTGTAACAGAAAGTCGGAAGGACACGGGTTCGCTGCGCTCCCACTAATACGGCCGTCGCAGATCCAACGATCCCTTCGGCGAGCTCGTGGGACCACGGGAAGGCACTTTTTTCAAATCGGCCATTTTGTTTTTGCTTCTTCGGCTCGTGTAGCTGTAACAGAAAGTTGGAAGGACACAGGTTCACTGCGCTCCCACTGGTACGGCCGTCGCGGTTCCAACGATCCCTTCGCCGAGCTCTTGGGACCTCGGGAAGACAGTTTTTTTCAAATCGGCCATTTTGTTTTTGCTTCTTCGGCTCGTGTAGCTGTAACAGAAAGTCGGAAGGACACGGGTTCGCTGCGCTCCCACTAATACGGCCGTCGCAGATCCAACGATCCCTTCGGCGAGCTCGTGGGACCACGGGAAGGCACTTTTTTCAAATCGGCCATTTTGTTTTTGCTTCTTCGGCTCGTGTAGCTGTAACAGAAAGTTGGAAGGACACGGGTTCGCTGCGCTCCCACTAATACGGCCGTCACGATTCCAACGATCCCTTCGCCGAGCTCGTGGGACCACGGGAAGGCACTTTTTTCAAATCGGCCATTTTGTTTTTGCTTCTTCGGCTTGTGTAGCTGTAACAGAAAGTCGGAAGGACACGGGTTCGCTGCGCTCCCACTAATACGGCCGTCGCGATTCCAACGATCCCTTCGCCGAGCTCGTGGGACCTCGGGAAGGCACTTTTTTCAAGTCGGCCATTTTGTTTTTGCTTCTTCGGCTCGTGCGGCTTTCACGCAATGTCGGATGGACTCGATTTTTCGGCCTCCCACTAATACGGCCGTCGCGGTTCCAACGATCCCCTCGCCGAGCTTGTGGGACCTCGGGAAGTCAGTCTTTTCAAATCGGCCATTTTGTTTTTGCTTCTTTGGCTCGTGCGGCTTTCACGCAAAGTCGGAATGACTCGAGTTTTCTGCGCTCCCACTAATACGGCCGTTGCGGTTCCAACGATCCCTTCGCCGAGTTCGTGGGACCTCGGGAAGGCACTTTTTGCAAATCGGCCATTTTTTTTTTGTTTCTTCGGCTCGTGCGGCTTTCACTGAAAGTCGGACGGACTCGAGTTTTCTGCCTCCCACTAATATGGCCGTCGCGGTTCCAACGAACCCGTCGCCGAGCTCGTGGGACCTCTGGAAGGCACTTTTTTCAAATCGGCCATTTTGTTTTTGCTTCTTCGGCTCGTGCGGCTTTCACGCAAAGTCGGACGGACTCGAGTTTTCGGCCTCCCACTAATACGGCCGTCGCGGTTCCAACGATCCCCTCGCCGAGCTCGTGGGACCTCGGGAAGTCAGTTTTTTCAAATCGGCCAATTTGTTTTTGCTTCTTTGGCTCGTGCGGCTTTCACGCAAAGTCGGAAGGACTAGAGTTCGCTGCCTCCAACTAATATGGCCGTCGCGGTTCCAACGAACCCGTCGCCGAGCTCGTGGGACCTCTGGAAGGCACTTTTTTCAAATCGGCCATTTTGTTTTTGCTTCTTCGGCTTGTGAAGCTTTCACAGAATGAAATTGAAATGAGGTGTCACAAGTTATTATGTGCGAATAAGGACACTATGAAAGGGGTGTACTTATACGCTGTATTTATACACAATTTATTCACATCTGCTTAATCCCGCGGTCGGCTTCGTTGGTGCGCTCGCGCTGAACAAAGGCTCTTTAGCAAAGACAGATTGACCCTGCAGGACACGGGGTGTGCCAGGAATGAGTGAGGACAACATGAGGGTTAAGTAATTAATGTGAATACTTTTGACACCGCTGCTTACGGGCAATATGAAAGCTTAAGTATTTATAAAAGTATCATACAATTTGAAGGTCTGATGTGCTGAGACACTTTATTTATGGAACGGTTTAAAAAAAAAGAATTGTTTAAGAAAATGTAGTTTTCAACTCTGTTTAGCCTAAAATGTCGTGTATGAAAATTAGTAAATGCAGCTTTCGGGAAGTAGAGAAATGGAAGCTACAGGTATTCATTAAAAGCTCATTTAATTTGTAGTTCCGCTATTTTGAAACACTTTCTTCATGGAAAATTAAAAAAAAAAAATTCTTTAAGAAAATCTAGTTTTGAACTCTGTTCAGTGTAAAACGTCGTTTAAGAGCATACAAATGAGTTACTGCAGCTCACGGGCAGTATAGTGATGAACGCTTCAGGTATTCATGAACATATCATACAATTTGAAGTTCAGATGTTCTGAGACACTTTCTTGATGGAAATTTATTTTGAAAAAGAATTCTTTTAGAAAATCTTGTTTTCAACTCTGTTCAGTCTGAATCGTCGTTTAAGAGCATAAAAATGAGTAAATGCAGCTTACGGGAAGTATAGTGATGAAAGCTTCAGGTATTCATGAACATATCATATAATTTGAATTTCTGATGTTCTAAGAGGCTTTCTTGATGCAAAATATAGAAAAATGAATTCTTTAAGAAAATCAAGTTTTCAACTCTGTTCAGTCTGAAACGTCGTTTAAGAGCATAAAAGGGGTAACTGCAGCTTACGGGCAGCATTAAAGCTTCAGGTATTCATGAAAATATCAACAATTCGTAATTCCGATGTGCTGAGACACTTTCTTGATGGAAAATTAAAAGAAAATAGTTCTTTAAGAAAATCAAGTTTTCAACTCTGTTCAGTCTAAAACGTCGTTTAACAGTATAAAAACGAGTAAATGCAACTTACTGACAGTATAGTGACGAAAGCTTCAGGTATTCATGAACATATCATACAATTTGAAGTTCCGATGTTTTAAGACGCTTTCTTGATGGAAAATATAAAAAAAATGAATTCTTTAAGAAAATCTAGTTTTCAACACTGTTCAGTGTGAAACGTCGATTAAGAACATACAAATGAGTAAATGCAGATTACGGGCAGAGGTGACAAGTAACGAAGTACAAATACTTCGTTACTCTACTTAAGTAGGAATTTTGAGTATCTATACTTTACAGGAGTATTTTTTTTTCAGACTACTTTTTACTTCTACTCCTTACTTTTTCACGCAAATATCTGTACTTTCTACTCCCTACTTTTTAAAAAATAGCCTCGTTACTATTTCATTTTGGTTTGTTTTTCATTCCGGTTAGCCAGATAAATCGCGCCATCCGAAAAGAGTGAATTTGATTGTGGTTGGAAGAGAAGTATATACCTTTCCGACACCCTATTGTTTTTTTACGCGATGCACCTGAACATGACACGAATCAACCGTTACAATCGCGTCACTCTCAAGCAAGGACAGCAGAGAAGCCGATTGCAAATATGTCCGTCTCGGAGAACGCGCGACGAGAAATACGCGCCGCCGAATATCTGTTGTGCCGGGAGGGACAGTCACGTTCAATGCGTGAGACTTGAGAGCCCCGATACTTCCGTCTCTCTGCTCCTCTCTGCCGGCGGTTCCCCTGTCGCGCGAGTTTCTCCAGCGACTGTCTGTTTGGGGTAAATAGGATGTCTATACAGCTGATAGGTTTACAGATGCGCTCCATAGCGGGGAGTTTAAAAAGGAACCAACGCGCCTATGACTTTTTTTTTGCCGTGAGATATGGCTGGTATGGACTTTTTTCAACATACATATTACAATACTTATAGGCAACTAGTTATTATCATGTCTTCCGCTCCATGAAATGCATGTTAATGCACAGTAGTACACATATGGTACTTTAATGTATTGCATTGTAATAAAATGTGATCATTTTCAATGGGCATATATATGCAGCTGAAACAGGTAGTGCATCCCACATTTTTCAATATACCATTTTAATACAACATTATGGCCTTGAGAAAAATGATTGTTTTGGGGGGAGGTGGCGTAGTGCACTATAGGCCCCTGAGACGCGGCTTAAGAAATCGTACTGAATGGGAAAAAGAAATTCCCCTTACATTACTTTTACTGTTTTACTTTTAAGTAGTTTTGAAACCCAGTACTTTTATACTTTTACTTAAGTAAAAAGCTTGAGTTGATACTTCTACTTTTACAAAAGTATTTCTATATCCTAGTATCTATACTTCTACTAAACTCTCCTGTTGCCTTCTGGGTCAAAAAGACCCACGTTGGAGTGTTTATGTATTTGTGTGTATCGCGGTCTCAGGGTCACAAAATGATCCACGACCAGTGTATACGTATGCATGCATGCATGTACTTACGTATGAATCCCTAAAGCCCGTCGTCCTCGGGTCAAAACGACTCGCGTCTTTCCACCGAACCCTCGCCGTCTCCCTGGGGTCTGTTCTACCCTCGAGTTTGAGCGAGCCCTCGGCCTCGTCCCCCGGGTCAAACTGACCCGTGTTTATCTCCGAGCTCCAGGCCCCCGTCCCCCGGGTCAGAATGACCCGCGTTTATCGCCGAGCTCACGGCCTCGTCCCACGGGGTCAGACTGACCCGCGTATATCGCTGAGCTCCCGGCCTCGTCACCGGGGTCAGAATGACCCGCGTCTATCGCCGAACTCCTGGCCCCGTCCCTGGGGTCTAAATGACCCGCGTATATCGCCGAGCTCCCGGCCTCGTCCCCGGCCTCGTCCCCGGGGTCAGAATGACCCGCGTATATCACCGAGCTCCCGGCCTAGTCCCCGGGGTCTAAATGACCTGCATTTATCGCCGAGCTCCCGGGCCCCGTCCCCGGGGTCAGAATGACCCGCGTTTATCGTCGAGCTCTCGGCCCGCGTCCCCCGTGGTCAGAATGAACCTCGTTTATAGCCGAGCTCCCGGCCTCGCTGTCGTCCCCGGGGTCAGAATGACCCGTGAGCCCTCGGCCTCGTCCTCGGGCCGAAACGACCCAAGTTTTACGTTTTATTACAAGTCATCCCGTATGCTAAATGTAAAAAATAAATAAATAAATGATACAAATAAAGACATGACAAGACAGTTGCATTTTATTGTTTTCTTTCTTACATTTATTTAGTCATCACCATTGTTACAAGCAACGACACAGAACAAACACACACACACACACACACACACACACACACACACACACACACACACACACACACACACGAAACGCAGGCGACCGACGTAGCGTTAGAGTTCCCCCGCGAGCTCTTTCGTTCTCCGGTAGCACTGCGAGCTGTGGTTCTGGCGCGCGCGCCCGCACACGTAACACCACGGACGCGCGTCCAGCGTCACGTACATCCCGTCCGTCGGCGTCGGCGTAGCGAGATTCCGAGGGGGGCCGGCGCCGGGGGCCGCGACGGCGTTCGGGTGCTCGACGAACCCTCCGCGGAACCTCTCATCTTCCGATCTCGATCTTCAGACGCTCCGCGGTGTACGTCGCCTTCGGGTAGGTGCGCCCATAGTAAGCGTGCCGATCCAGAAACGTGTCGCCAAGGTGGAGGGGAGTGGCCGGGGGGGCGCGGAGGGGGAGGGGGGGGGCACCCGGCTCGAGACGCTCGGGGTCGCGCTCGGCGGACCGGGTAGCTTCCCGTGGGCCCCCTGCGATCCACGGAGCCTGGCTCGCCCGCCAAACGGGCGAACCGACGTTCGGATAAGGTCGCGGCGGCGGCGGCCCGCCCCTCGGGCAAACGCGGAATCGTCAAAGGCCCGGTCCCGGTCCCGGTCGCGGTCCCTCTCTCGATCGACGCTGTCGGACGCGACTCTCCACGCTCTCAACAGCGGCGGCAGCGCTTGGTCCGCCCTCTGCGGAAACATCACCTGTCGCCTGGCTTCTCGAGCGGGAGCGGAATCGTCCCAGGCCGGCACGGTCGCGGCCAGAGCCAATTCGATCGGCCTGGACGGGATCGCATTCCAGCAGTTCGACCCGCCCCGCGCTTCTCGTTCTATGAAAGGGGTGTACTTATACGCTGTATTTATACACAATTTATTCACATCTGCGTAATCCCGCGGTCGGCTTCGTTGGTGCGCTGATCGAAGGCTCTTTAGCCAAGACGCGTGACGTCATTTCGTACGTGTCCAGATTGTAAAGCCCTCTGAGGCGTTTACAAAAAAAAAAGAAAATAATAATGTGTATTTGTTATTCTGAGCTATTCAAAATAACCTGAACTGATTCAAATTGAAATGCGGTGTCACAAGTTATTATGTGCGAATAAGGACACTATGAAAGGGGTGTACTTATACGCTGTATTTATACACAATTTATTCACATCTGCGTAATCCCGCGGTCGGCTTCGTTGGTGCGCTGGCGCTGATCGAAGGCTCTTTAGCCAAGACTCGTGACGTCATTTCGTACGTGTCCAGATTGTAAAGCCCTCTGAGGCGTTTACAAAAAAAAGAAAATAATAATAATAATGTGTATTTGTTATTCTGAGCTATTCAAAATAAACTGAATTGATTCAAATTGAAGTGAGGTGTCACAGGTTATTATGTGCGAATAAGGACACTATGAAAGGGGTGTACTTATACGCTGTATTTATACACAATTTATTCACATCTGCGTAATCCCGCGGTCGGCTTCGTTGGTGCGCTCGCTCTGATCGAAGGCTCTTTAGCCAAGACGCGTGACGTCATTTCGTACGTGTCCAGATTGTAAAGCCCTCTGAGGCGTTTACAAAAAAAAGAAAATAATAATAATAATAATGTGTATTTTTTATTCTGAGCTATTCAAAATAAACTGAATTGATTCAAATTGAAATGCGGTGTCACAAGTTATTATGTGCGAATAAGGACACTATGAAAGGGGTGTACTTATACGCTGTATTTATACACAATTTATTCACATCTGCGTAATCCCGCGGTCGGCTTCGTTGGTGTGCTCGCGCTGATCGAAGGCTCTTTAGCAAAGACAGATTGACCCCGAAGGACACCCGGTGTGCGAGGAATGAGTGAGGACAACACGAGGGTTAAGTAATTAATGTGAATACTTTTGACACCGCTGCTTACGGGCAGTATGAAAGCTTAAGTATTAATGACTATCATACAATTTGAAGTTCTGATGTACTGAGACACTTTATTTATGGAACGGTTAAAAAAAAAGAATTGTTTAACAAAATGTAGTTTTCAACTCCGTTTACCCTAAAATGTCGTGTATGAAAATGAGTGAATGCAGCTTTCGGGCAGTAGAGAAATGGAAGCTTCAGGTATTCATTAAAAGCTCATTTAATTGGTAGTTCCGCTATTTTGAAACTTTTCTTGATGGAAAATTAAAAAAATTTAAAAAAAATTTCTTTAAGAAAATCTAGTTTTCAACTCTGTTCAGTCTGTAACGTCGTTTAAGAGCATAAAAAATGGTAACTGCAGCTCACGGGCAGTATAGTGATGAAAGCTTCAGGTTTCATGAACATATTACACAATTTGATGTTCCCATGTTCTGAGACACTTTCTTGATGGAAATTTATTTTTAAAAGGAATTCTTTTAGAAAATCTTGTTTTCAACTCTGTTCATTGTGAATCGTCGTTTAAGAGCATAAAAATGGGTAACTGCAGCTCACGGGCAGTATAGTGATGAAAGCTTCAGGTTTCATGAACATATTACACAATTTGATGTTCCCATGTTCTGAGACACTTTCTTGATGGAAAATATTTTAAAAAAGAATTCTTTAACAAAAATCTAGTTTTCAACTCTGTTCAGTCTGAAACGTCGTTTAAGAGCATAAAAATGAGTTACTGCAGCTCACAGCCAGTATAGTGATGAAAGCTTCAGGTATTCATGAACATATCATATAATTTGAATTTCTGATGTTCTCAGAGACTTTCTTTATGGAAAATATAGAAAAATTAATACTTTAAGAAAATCAAGTTTTCAACTCTGTTCAGTCTGAAACGTCGTTTAAGAGCATAAAAATGGGTAACTGCATCTTACGGGCAGCATTAAAGCTTCAGGTATTCATGAAAATATCAACAATTCGTAATTCCGATGTGCTTGATGGAAAATTAAAAGAAAATAGTTCTTTAAGAAAATTTAGTTTTCAACTCTGTTCAGTCTGAAACGTCGTTTAAGAGCATAAAAATGAGTAAATGCAGCTTACGAGCAGTATAGTGATGAACGCTTTAGGTAATTAAGAAAGTATCATACAATTTGAAGTTCCGATGTTCTGAGACACATTCTTGATTGGAAATTTAAAAAAAAAAGAATTCTTTTAGAAAATCTTGTTTTCAACTCTGTTCAGTCTGAATCGTCGTTTAAGAGCATAAAAATGGGTAACTGCAGCTCACGGGCTTTATAGTGATGAAAGCTTCAGGTTTCATGAACATATTACACAATTTGATGTTCCCATGTTCTGAGACACTTTCTTGATGGAAAATATTTAAAAAAAGAATACTTTAAGAAAATCTAGTTTTCAACTCTGTTCAGTCTGAAACGTCGTTTAAGAGCATAAAAATGAGTTACTGCAGCTCACAGCCAGTATAGTGATGAAAGCTTCAGGTATTCATGAACACATCATATAATTTGAATTTCTGATGTTCTCAGAGGCTTTCTTTATGGAAAATATAGAAAAATTAATACTTTAAGAAAATCAAGTTTTCAACTCTGTTCAGTCTGAAACGTCGTTTAAGAGCATAAAAATGGGTAACTGCATCTTACGGGCAGCATTAAAGCTTCAGGTATTCATGAAAATATCAACAATTCGTAATTCCGATGTGCTTGATGGAAAATTAAAAGAAAATAGTTCTTTAAGAAAATTTAGTTTTCAACTCTGTTCAGTCTGAAACGTCGTTTAAGAGCATAAAAATGAGTAAATGCAGCTTACGAGCAGTATAGTGATGAACGCTTTAGGTAATTAAGAAAGTATCATACAATTTGAAGTTCCGATGTTCTGAGACACATTCTTGATTGGAAATTAAAAAAAAAAAGAATTCTTTTAGAAATTCTTGTTTTCAACTCTGTTCAGTCTGAATCGTCGTTTAAGAGCATAAAAATGGGTAACTGCAGCTCACGGGCTTTATAGTGATGAAAGCTTCAGGTTTCATGAACATATTACACAATTTGATGTTCCCATGTTCTGAGACACTTTCTTGATGGAAAATATTTAAAAAAAGAATACTTTAAGAAAATCTAGTTTTCAACTCTGTTCAGTCTGAAACGTCGTTTAAGAGCATAAAAATGAGTTACTGCAGCTCACAGCCAGTATAGTGATGAAAGCTTCAGGTATTCATGAACACATCATATAATTTGAATTTCTGATGTTCTCAGAGGCTTTCTTTATGGAAAATATAGAAAAATTAATACTTTAAGAAAATCAAGTTTTCAACTCTGTTCAGTCTGAAACGTCGTTTAAGAGCATAAAAATGGGTAACTGCATCTTACGGGCAGCATTAAAGCTTCAGGTATTCATGAAATTATCAACAATTCGTAATTCTGATGTGCTGAGACACTTTCTTGATGGAAAATTAAAAGAAAATAGTTCTTTAAGAAAATTTAGTTTTCAACTCTGTTCAGTCTGAAACGTCGTTTAAGAGCATAAAAATGAGTAAATGCAGCTTACGAGCAATATAGTGATGAACGCTTCAGGTATTTAAGAAAGTATCACACAATTTGAAGTTCCGATGTTCTGAGACACATTCTTGATTGTAAATTTAAAAAAAAGATTTCTTTAAGAAAATCAATTTTTCAACTCTGTTCAGTGTAAAACGTCGTTTAAGAGCATAAAAATGAGTTACTGCAGCTCACGGGTGATGAAAGCTTCAGGTTTCATGAACATATTACACAATTTGATATTCCAATTTAATGTTTAAGAAAATCTAGTTTTCAACTCTGTTCAGTCGAAACGTCGTTTAAGAGCATAAAAATGAGTAAACGCAGCTTACGAGCAGGAGTATAGTGATGAACGCTTCAGGTATTTAAGAAAGTATCATACAATTTGAAGTTCAGATGTTCTGAGACACTTTCTTGATGGAAATTTTTTTCAAAAGAATTCTTTTAGAAAATCTTGTTTTCAACTCTGTTCAGTCTGAATCGTCGTTTCAGAGCATAAAAATGAGTAAATGCAGCTTACGGGCAGTATAGTGATGAAAGCGTCAGGTATTCATGAACATATCATATAATTTAAATTTCTGATGTTCTCAGAGGTTTTTTTAATGGAAAATATCGAAAAATTAATACTTTAAGAAAATCAAGTTTTCAACTCTGTTCAGTCTGAAACGTCGTTTAAGAGCATAAAAATGGGTAACTGCAGCTTACGGGCAGTATAGTGATGAAAGCTTCAGGTTTCATGAACATATTACACAATTTGATGTTACGATGTTCTGAGACACTTTCTGGATGGAAAATATTAAAAAAATGAATTCTTTAAGAAAATCTAGTTTTCAACTCTGTTCAGTGTAAAACGTCGTTTAAGAACATAAAAATGAGTTACTGCAGCTCACGGGCAGTATAGTGATGAACGCTTCAGGTTTCATAACCATATTACACAATTTGATGTTCCAATTTGATGTTTAAGAAAATCTAGTTTTCAACTCTGTTCAGTCTGAAACGTCGTTTAAGAGCATAAAAATAAGTAAACGCAGCTTACGAGCAGCAGTATAGTGATGAACGCTTCAGGTATTTAAGAAAGTATCATACAATTTGAAGTTCAGATGTTCTGAGACACTTTCTTGATGGAAATTTTTTTCAAAAGAATTCTTTTAGAAAATCTTGTTTTCAACTCTGTTCAGTCTGAATCGTCGTTTCAGAGCATAAAAATGAGTAAATGCAGCTTACGGGCAGTATAGTGATGAAAGCGTCAGGTATTCATGAACATATCATATAATTTGAATTTCTGATGTTCTCAGAGGCTTTCTTTACGGAAAATATAGAAAAATGAATACTTTAAGAAAATCAAGTTTTCAACTCTGTTAAGTCTGAAACGTCGTTTAAGAGCATAAAAATGGGTAACTGCAGCTTACGGGCAGCATTAAAGCTTCAGGTATTCATGAAAATATCAACAATTCACAATTCCGATGTGCTGAGACACTTTCTTGATGGAAAATTAAAAGAAAATAGTTCTTTAAGAAAATTTAGTTTTCAACTCTGTTCAGTCTGAAACGTCGTTTAAGAGCATAAAAATGAGTAAATGCAGCTTACGAGCAGTATAGTGATGAACGCTTCAGGTATTTAAGAAAGTATCATACAATTTGAAGTTCCGATGTTCTGAGACACATTCTTGATTGGAAATTAAAAAAAAGAATTCTTTTAGAAAATCTTGTTTTCAACTCTGTTCAGTCTAAATCGTCGTTTAAGAGCATAAAAATGAGTAAAGGCAGCTTACGGGACGTATAGTGATGAAAGCTTCAGGTACGGGACGTATAGTGATGAAAGCTTCAGGTATTCATGAACATATCATATAATTTGAATTTCTGATGTTCTCAGAGGCTTTCTTTATGGAAAATATAGAAAAATGAATACTTTAAGAAAATCAATTTTTCAACTCTGTTCAGTCTGAAACGTCGTTTAAGAGCATAAAAATGGGTAACTGCAGCTTACGGGCAGTATAGTGATGAAAGCTTGAGGTTTCATGAACATATTACACAATTTGATGTTCCGATGTTCTGAGACACTTTCTGGATGGAATATATTTAAAAAATGAATTCTTTAAGAAAATCTAGTTTTCAACTCTGTTCAGTGTAAAACGTCGTTTAAGAGCATAAAAATGAGTTACTGCAGCTCACGGGCAGTATAGTGATGAAAGCATCAGGTTTCATGAACATATTACACAATTTGATGTTCCAATTTAATGTTTAAGATCTAGTTTTCAACTCTGTTCAGTCTGAAACGTCGTTTAAGAGCATAAAAATGGGTAACTGCATCTTACGGGCAGCATTAAAGCTTCAGGTATTCATGAAAATATCAACAATTCGTAATTCCGATGTGCTTGATGGAAAATTAAAAGAAAATAGTTCTTTAAGAAAATTTAGTTTTCAACTCTGTTCAGTCTGAATCGTCGTTTAAGAGCATAAAAATGAGTAAATGCAGCTTACGGGCAGTATAGTGATGAAAGCTTCAGGTATTCATGAACATATATAATTTGAAGTTCAAATGTTCTAAGAGGCTTTCTTGATGGAAAATATAAAAAAATGAATTCTTTAAGAAAATCAAGTTTTCAACTCTGTTCAGTCTGAAACGTCGTTTAAGAGCATAAAAATGGGTAACTGCAGCTTACGGGCAGTATAGTGATGAAAGCTTCAGGTTTCATGAACATATTACACAATTTGATGTTACGATGTTCTGAGACACTTTCTTGATGGAAAATATAAAAAAATGAATTCTTTAAGAAAATCTAGTTTTCAACACTGTTCAGTGTGAAACGTCGATTAAGAACATACAAATGAGTAAATGCAGATTACGGGCAGAGGTGTCAAGTAACGAAGTACAAATACTTCGTTACTCTACTTAAGTAGGAATTTTGAGTATCTATACTTTACTGGAGTATTTTTTTTTTCAGACTACTTTTTACTTCTACTCCTTACTTTTTCACGCAAATATCTGTACTTTCTACTCCCTACTTTTTAAAAAATAGCCTCGTTACTATTTCATTTTGGTTTGTTTTTCATTCCGGTTAGCCAGATAAATCGCGCCATCCGAATAGAGTGAATTTGATTGTGGGTGGAAGTATATACCTTTCCGACACCCTATTGTTTTTTTAGGCGATGCACCTGAACATGACACGAATCAACCGTTACAATCGCGTCACTCTCAAGCAAGGACAGCAGAGAAGCCGATTGCAAATATGTCCGTCTCGGAGAACGCGCGACGAGAAATACGCGCCGCCGAATATCTGTTGTGCCGGGAGGGACAGTCACGTTCAATGCGTGAGACTTGAGAGCCCCGATACTTCCGTCTCTCTGCTCCTCTCTGCCGGCGGTTCCCCTGTCGCGCGAGTTTCTCCAGCGACTGTCTGTTTGGGGTAAATAGGATGTCTATACAGCTGATAGGTTTACAGATGCGCTCCATAGCGGGGAGTTTAAAAAGGAACCAACGCGCCTATGACTTTTTTTTGCCGTGAGATATGGCTGGTATGGACTTTTTTCAACATACATATTACAATACTTATAGGCAACTAGTTATTATCATGTCTTCCGCTCCATGAAATGCATGTTAATGCTCAGTAGTACACATATGGTACTTTAATGTATTGCATTGTAATAAAATGTGATCATTTTCAATGGGCATATATATGCAGCTGAAACAGGTAGTGCATCCCACATTTTTCAATATACCATTTTAATACAACATTATGGCCTTGAGAAAAATGATTGTTTTGGGGGGAGGTGGCGTAGTGCACTATAGGCCCCTGAGACGCGGCTTAAGAAATCGTACTGAATGGGAAAAAGAAATTCCCCTTACATTACTTTTACTGTTTTACTTTTAAGTAGTTTTGAAACCCAGTACTTTTATACTTTTACTTAAGTAAAAGGCTTGAGTTGATACTTCTACTTTTACAAAAGTATTTCTATATCCTAGTATCTATACTTCTACTAAACTCTCCTGTTGCCTTCTGGGTCAAAAAGACCCACGTTGGAGTGTTTATGTATTTGTGTGTATCGCGGTCTCAGGGTCACAAAATGATCCACGACCAGTGTATACGTATGCATGCATGCATGTACTTACGTATGAATCCCTAAAGCCCGTCGTCCTCGGGTCAAAACGACTCGTGTCTTTCCACCGAGCCCTCGCCGTCTCCCTTGGGTCTGTTCTACCCTCGAGTTTGAGCGAGCCCTCGGCCTCGTCCCCCGGGTCAAACTGACCCGTGTTTATCTCCGAGCTCCAGGCCCCCGTCCCCTGGGTCAGAATGACCCGCGTTTATCGCCGAGCTCACGGCCTCGTCCCACGGGGTCAGACTGACCCGCGTATATCGCTGAGCTCCCGGCCTCGTCACCGGGGTCAGAATGACCCGCGTCTATCGCCGAACTCCTGGCCCCGTCCCTGGGGTCTAAATGACCCGCATTTATCGCCGAGCTCCCGGGCCCCGTCCCCGGGGTCAGAATGAACCTCGTTTATAGCTGAGCTCCCGGCCTCGCTGTCGTCCCCGGGGTCAGAATGACCCGTGAGCCCTCGGCCTCGTCCTAGGGTCGAAACGACCCAAGTTTTACGTTTTATTACAAGTCATCCCGTATGCTAAATGTAAAAAAAATAAAAATAAATGATACAAATAAAGACATGACAAGACAGTTGCATTTTATTGTTTTCTTTCTTACATTTATTTAGTCATCACCATTGTTACAAGCAACGACACAGAACAAACACACACACACACACACACACACACACACACACACACACACACACACACACACACACACACACACACACACACACACACACACACACACACGAAACGCAGGCGACCGACGTAGCGTTAGAGTTCCCCCGCGAGCTCTTTCGTTCTCCGGTAGCACTGCGAGCTGTGGTTCTGGCGCGCGCGCCCGCACACGTAACACCACGGACGCGCGTCCAGAGTCACGTACATCCCGTCCGTCGGCGTCGGCGTAGCGAGATTCCGAGGGGGGCCAGCGCCGGGGGCAGCGACGGCGTTCGGGTGCGCGACGAACCCTCCGCAGAACCTCTCTCGTCCGATCTCGTTCTTCAGACGCTCCGCGGTGTACGTCGCCTTCGGGTAGGTGCGCCCGTATTAAGCGTGCCGATCCAGAAACGTGTCGCCAAGGGTGTGTGTGTGTGTGGGGAGGGGGGGGGGGGGGCTCGAGACGCTCGGGGTCGCGCTCGGCGGCCCGGGCCCCGTGCGATCCACGTTCGGATTCGGTCGCGGCGGCGGCGGCCCGCCCCTCGGGCAAACGCGGAATCGTCAAAGGCCCGGTCCCGGTCCCGGTCGCGGTCCCTCTCTCGATTGAGGCTGTCGGACGCGACTCTCCACGCTCTCAACAGCGGCGGCGGCGCTTGGTCCGCCCTCTGCGGAAACATCACCCGTCGCCTGGCTTCTCGAGCGGGATCGGAATCGTCCCAGGCCGGCACGGTCGCGGCCACAGCCAATTCGATCGGCCTGGACGGGATCGCATTCCAGCAGTTCGACCCGCCCCGCGCTTCTCGTTCTATGAAAGGGGTGTACTTATACGCTGTATTTATACACAATTTATTCACATCTGCGTAATCCCGCGGTCGGCTTCGTTGGTGCGCTCGCGCTGATCGAAGGCTCTTTAGCCAAGACGCGTGACGTCATTTCGTACGTGTCCAGATTGTAAAGCCCTCTGAGGCGTTTACAAAAAAAAGAAAATAATAATAATAATGTGTATTTGTTATTCTGAGCTATTCAAAATAAACTGAATTGATTCAAATTGAAATGAGGTGTCACAAGTTGTTATGTGCGAATAAGGACACTATGAAAGGGGTGTACTTATACGCTGTATTTATATACAATTTATTCACATCTGCGTAATCCCGCGGTCGGCTTCGTTGGTGCGCTCGCGCTGATCGAAGGCTCTTTAGCCAAGACGCGTGACGTCATTTCGTACTTGTCCAGATTGTAAAGCCCTCTGAGGCGTTTACAAAAAAAAAGAAAATAATAATAATAATGTGTATTTGTTATTCTGAGCTATTCAAAATAAACTGAATTGATTCAAATTGAAATGAGGTGTCACAAGTTATTATGTGCGAATAAGGACACTATGAAAGGGGTGTACTTATACGCTGTATTTATATACAATTTATTCACATCTGCGTAATCCCGCGGTCGGCTTCGTTGGTGCGCTCGCGCTGATCGAAGGCTCTTTAGCCAAGACGCATGACGTCATTTCGTACGTGTCCAGATTGTAAAGCCCTCTGAAGCGTTTACAAAAAAAAAAGAAAATAATAATAATAATGTGTATTTGTTATTCTGAGCTATTCAAAATAAACTGAATTGATTCAAATTGAAATGAGGTGTCACAAGTTATTATGTGCGAATAAGGACACTATGAAAGGGGTGTATTTATACGCTGTACTTATACACAATTTATTCACATCTGCGTAATCCCTCGGTCGGCTTCGTTGGTGCGCTCGTGCTGATCGAAGGCTCTTTAGCCAAGACGCGTGACGTCATTTCGTACGTGTCCAGATTGTAAAGCCCTCTGAGGCGTTTACAAAAAAAAAAGAAAATAATAATGTGTATTTGTTATTCTGAGCTATTCAAAATAACCTGAACTGATTCAAATTGAAATGAGGTGTCACAAGTTATTATGTGCGAATAAGGACACTATGAAAGGGGTGTACTTAAACGCTGTATTTATATACAATTTATTCACATCTGCGTAATCCCGCGGTCAGCCTCGTTGGTGTGCTCGCGCTGATCGAAGGCTCTTTAGCAAAGACAGATTGACCCGGCAGGACACGGGGTGTGCGAGGAATGAGTGAGGACACCACGAGGGTTAAGTAATTAATGTGAATACTTTTGACACCGCTGCTTACGGGCAGTATGAAAGCTTAAGTATGTATGAAAGTGTCATACAATTTGAAGTTCTGATGTGCTGAGACACTTTATTTATGGAACGGTTTAAAAAAAAAAGAATTGTTTAAGAAAATGTAGTTTTCAACTCCGTTTAGCCTAAAATGTCGTGTATGAAAATGAGTAAATGCAGCTTTCGGGCAGTAGAGAAATGGAAGTTTCAGGTATTCATTAAAAGCTCATTTAATTTGTAGTTCCGCTATTTTGAAACACTTTCTTGATGGAAAATTAAAAAAAAAAAATTCTTTAAGAAAATCTAGTTTTCAACTCTGTTCAGTCTGAAACATCGTTTAAGAGCAAAAAAATGGGTAACTGCAGCTTAAGGCAGTATAGTGATGAAAGCTTCTGGTTTCATGAACATATTACACAATTTGAAGTTCCGATGTTCTGAGACACTTTCTTGATGGAAAATTGTAAAAAATGAATTCTTTTAGAAAATCTAGTTTTCAACTCTGTTCAGTGTAAAACGTCGTTTAAGAGCATAAAAATGAGTTACTGCAGCTCACGGGCAGTATAGTGATGAACGCTTCAGATATTCATGAACATATCATACAATTTGAAGTTCAGATGTTCTGAGACACTTTCTTGGTGGAATTTTTTTTTAAAAAGAATTCTTTAAGAAAATCTAGTTTTCAAGTCTGTTCTGCCTCAAACGTCGTTTAGGAGCATAAAAATGTGGAAATGCAGCTCCGGGGTAGTATAGTCATGAAAGCATCAGCTATTCATTAAATTATCATATAACTTGTAGGTCCGGTATTCTGAGACACTTTCTTGATGAAAAATTTAAAAATAAAAATGAATTCTTTAAGAAAATCTAGTTTTCAACTCTGTTCAGCCTCAAACGTCGTTTAAGAGCATAAAAATGTGTAACTGCAGCACTCGGGCAGTATAGTCATGAAAACATCAGCTATTCATTAAATTATCATATAACTTGTAGGTCCGTTATTCTGAGACACTTTCTTGATGAAAATTTAAAAATAAAAATGAATTCTTTAAGAAAATCTAGTTTTCAACTCTGTTCAGCCTCAAACGTCGTTTAAGAGCATAAAAATGAGGAAATACAGCTGTCGGGCAGTATATTCATGACAACATTAGGTATTCATTAAATTATCATAAAACTTGTAGGTCCGGTGTTCTAAGACACTTTCTTGATTGAAATTTAAAAAATATGAATTCTTTAAGAAAATCTAGTTTTCAAATCTGTTCAGCCATAGACGTCGTTTAAGAGCATAAAAATGTGGAAATGCAGCTTCCGGGAAGTATAGTCATGAAAGAATCAGGTATTCATTAAATTATCATGTAACTTGTAGGTTCGGTGTTCTGAGACACTTTCTTGATGAAAATTTAAAAAAAAAAAGAATTCTTTAAGAAAATCTCGTTTTCAACTCTGTTCTGCCTCAAACGTCGTTTAAGAGCATAAAAATGAGGAAATACAGCTGTCGGGCAGTATATTCATGAAAGCATAAGGTATTCATTAAATTATTATATAACTTGCAGATCAGGTATTCTGAGACATTTTCTTGATGAAAAATTAAAAAAAAATATTAATTCTTTAAGAAAATCTTGTTTTCAACTCTGTTCAGCGTCAAACGTCGTTTAAGAGCATAAAAATGTGGAAATGCAGCTCCCGGGCAGTATAGTCATGAAAGCATCAGGTATTCATTAAATTATTATATAACTTGTAGGTCCGGTATTCTGAGACACTTTCTTGATGAAAAATTAAAAAGAAATGAATTCTTTAAGAAAATCTAGTTTTCAACTCTGTTCAGCCTCAATCGTCGTTTAAGAGCATAAACATGTGCAAATGTAGCTCTCGGGTAGTATAGTCATGAAAGCATCAGCTATTCGTTAAATTATCATATAACTTGTAGGTCCGGTATTCTGAGACACTTTCTTGATGAAAAATTTTTAAAAAAAAGAATTCTTTAAGAAAATCTAGTTTTCAACTCTGTTCAGCCTCAATCGTCGTTGAAGAGCATAAAAATGTGCAAATGCAGCTCTCGGGCAGTATAGTCATGAAAGCATCAGCTATTCGTTAACTTATATAACTTGTAGGTCCGTTATTCTGAGACACTTTCTTGATGAAAAATTAAAAAAAAAAAAAGAATTCTTTAAGAAAATCTAGTTTTCAACTCTGTTCAGCCTCAAACGTCGTTTAAGAGCATAAAAATGAGGAAATACAGCTCTCGGGCAGTATATATTCATGAAAACATAAGGTATTCATTAAATTATCATAAAACTTGTAAGTCCAGTGTTCTAAGACACTTTCTTGATTGAAATTTAAAAAATATGAATTCTTTAAGAAAATTTAGTTTTCAACTCTGTTTAGCCTCAAATGTCGTTTAAGAGCATAAAAATGAGGAAATACAGCTGTCGGGCAGTATATTCATGAAAGCATAAGGTATTCATTAAATTATTATATAACTTGCAGATCAGGTATTCTGAGACACTTTCTTGATGAAAATTTAAAAAAAAAAAAATGAATTCTTTAAGAAAATCTAGTTTTCAACTCTGTTCAGCGTCAAACGTCGTTTAATAGAATACAATTTAGTAAATGCAGCTCTCGGGCAGTATAGTCATTAAAGCATCAGGTATTTATGAATTACCAAACAATTTGTAGGTCCGGTGTTCTGACACATATTCTTGGTGGAAAATTTAAAAAAATGAATTCTTTAAGAAAATTTAGTTTTCAAGTCTGTTCAGCCTCAAACGTCGTTTAAGACAATAAAAATTAATAAATGCAGCTCCCGGGCAGTATAGTCTTGAAAGCTTCAGGTATTCATTAAATGGTCATACAAGTTGTAGGTCCGCTGCTCTCGGGCACTTTCTTGATGGAAAGTTTAAAAAAAAAAGAATTCTTCAGAAAAATCTAGTTTTCATCTCTGTTCAGGCTCAAACGTCGTTTAAGAGAATAGAAATTAATAAATGCACCTCTCGGGCAGTATAGTCATGAAAGCATCAGGTATTCATTAAATTATCATAAAACTTGTAGGTCCAGTGTTCTGATACACTTTCTTGATGGAAAATGTAAAAGAATTAGGGCTGCAACAACGAATCGATAAAATCGATAAAAATCGATTATTAAAAAGTTGGCAACGAATTTTATTATCAATTCGTTGTGTCGCGCGATTATTACGCCACTCAATAAGTCGCGGAGATGTTTGAGTATTGAACAAAACAGTTGAGTGAAAGGCAGCGCCGCAGACTGAAGGTCCAGGAGCTGCTGCAGCGCGCTGTACCTTCTTGTATGTCACGGCATAGTCGCGTTGCGTGTACAATAACTTAACAGCTAGGCAAATCGTTGTCGTTAGCTTGCTAGCTAGTCGTTCATTCCCCGTGTTTGAGCTGTTGGGTTAGGGTTCTTCGTTTTAAAATACTGCGGAGGCTTCAAGAGAAGCAACGCGCAGAACACAGACCTGCGTTCAACAGTCTGATATAATGAGGCTTGATGCAGAGAAAGTGTTGCTGGGATTTGTAGTTCCATATCTAACGAATAACCTTTGTTCAAGTAAAGTGCAGTCTGTAAACTAGAAAATTTCGCAAGAAATTTTGAAAGTGTGGCTACTACTGCCAAACATGGGGTGGACTTGTAGGCGGCCAACAGTCGCCTACAAGTCCACCCCAACTGAGAATGGACCGGAGATCACCGATCCTGCTTCTAATAGCCAGAATCTATTCATTGAAGAAGTTAAAAAAAGTCATTCCTACTAAGGTCTGCAGAAATACACAGATCCATAGAGCTATGACTCTCAGCCAACCTGGCCACAGTGCTTAAAGAGAAACCTAGGGTTATTCTTTTCTCTATTAATATTGAGTAATCCTCTCTCCTCTGGCATTAATGAGAGCCTCATTAAACTGTCCTGGCAATCCAGCCGGGAGTCCTCCAGACTGCTGGAACGCCATATGCCCTCAGGCTTCCGTGATGCTTCAATATGCAGCACGATGCTGACTCAGACCGAGCCAACACAAGTACATTGAATTGAAAATATAATTTATGAAGCAGGGATGAGTGTGAAACTAAAATCCGTTCCTTTGTTTGTAAGGTGGAGTCTCTATTAAAAAATGTAAAATGATGTTGCTTCGTATGCAACAACGTGAACTGTAGTTATGAACAGTCAATATACAGCTACAAACCTAATAAACCCTTGGTCCTCTAATTAGATAAACTCAAGTAACTTGAAGTATTTTCAGTCCAAAAATGAAATGTTTTTTCGGTTCAGAAATGACCTACTTTGACCTGAAACTTTACACCATGAGGTACTTGTATTGTAGCTGACCGTCTCCTTTCACATGTGTCATCTGACGCGCTGCCAGATGAGTCTAAGGGCCAATGAGATTGCAGGACATCGAAACACGGAAAACAAAGGGGGAAAAAAAAAAACTCGGGTTAGTGCTTTGCAGCTTCGATATTGAGACCGTGTGAATCTACTACTGTTTCGGTCTGTCTATGGTCACAACTGTAGTACTTTGAGCGAAATCCACTGTTGTAGGGGGTACTAAATTAGTGATTTAGTTAAACATTATAATTGTTTAGTCAAGTTGAGGAGCTTACATAATTATTAAAATATAACGATATTTAAAAAAAAAAGTACTCGGTCATGTCTCTTATCACAAGGGTTTACAGTACTTTAAAAGTATTAGATTTGACCTGAGGATGACGAACTAGAAGTTTTTTTTTTTTTAAACACTTCTTTTTCTCTATGTAAAAAGGAAAAAGAGGCTCGGAATGACCTACTTGGACTTTGTATTTTCTAAACTCAGTTTTTATATATCTATCTCTCTCATCCCCATCTATGACGCAACCGAAGAAGCGTGGAGGAGGTGGTTCTGGCAGCAGAAGAGCTGCCAGTTAGAAAACAATAGCTTGCTCATACCCGTCAGAAACAGAGGGACAGGTGAATTTGGATTCCGGTAACCATAGTGAGCAATAAAACATGTTAAGTCAGCCAAACTTTTCTCTAACGCATCCTCAGTTCCAATCTCACAAAATAAAATCGCTGCTCTTATGTCGTAACCCAATTGAGGTATGTGTTTTATTTTTGAAATGTTTTAGTGCCTAAAAGAAAGATGAATAATGAAGATTAATGGAGATTTGAAGTTGGTTAAATTGATAATCATTCCAAACCAATTGTCATCCAATAAACTAAATCATTCTACCATCACCAAGAGAATAGGTTGTCTGGTGGTTAATCCCTCACCAATGTCTATCTGTTTATTATTCAACCAGCAGGTGGCGCAGGACAACTGCAACACTGTAGTAGAGACCTTAACTACCTTGAATTCATTCCTGTATGTTAATTTGTTTGACTTGTCCTTTGTGGGTCTTCTTGAGAGAAAAGACTACCTTTCTTGCGTTTATAAAAACATACAAAATACAACATCGTGTTAAAAGACATTTACAAAATCATGTTGACGTTATCATTTAATCAGTCCAGGGAATGAAAAGAGACTCCCTCTAACGCTGTAATATGACAAGGACGTTATAATAAAAGTACATATACTAAAAAGAGGTTAGGCGGACAGATCACCTCGACGAGGAGAAGAGAGGCCAATAGCACTATGCAACCTACAAGAAGTCGATTACAGTCACGCTGAACTACCTTACACCGTCTACAGCACCTAACATGAATGCTTATAGAAGGTTTTAATGACAATACCCGTCAGAAACAGAGGGACAGGTGAATTTGGATTCCGGTAACCATAGTGAGCAATAAAACATCAAGTCAGCCAAACTTTTCTCTAACGCATCCTGAGTTTCAATTTCACAAAATAAAATCGCTGCTCTTATCTCGTATCCCAATTCAGGGATGCGTTTTATTTTTGAAATACTAAACCGGAAATGCCGATGTTAAACCAGCCACTTTGACGACTCCTCCTCCGGAGAGACCGCTATCATTGACTTAACAAAATAAACTTCCCAGTAGTTCGAGAAGTTTGCTTTCGAGAGTTGCGGACAGAACGTTACTCCTTGTTGTGTTATGCAACGGACAGCTTGTATCTGCCGACGTGACCGGGTGGTACAGCTCGGACCGATTGGGACCAGTTAATGTTGATGTTGGGCTAGTTGAAACGTTACACCAAACTGTGCAATGCATATGCTGGCGTCAAACGGATCCATAATGGACTTGGAGTCGGAGTTTGTGAAAGTTAAAGCACACTACTGCGGGTAAGTAACATTACGTTATGTCACAATAAGGGAACGGTAAAGTATCCGGTGGTGTGAAGGTTCGCTCCTAAGATCATGCTAGGTCAGTCAGTCAGTCAGAGTGACGCTGCAGTCTGACATTTTTTGACATGACCAATGTCAAACTAACTTGGGCACAATAATGAGAATATGATATATACGCTTTGATGGCAATATATTGTGCTATCGTCTGGCGGTTAGTCCTTTTAAGTTGAGTGGTAACGAGGTTGCTGGTCTGGGCCCCATGGGCCCCAAGAATGATTCATGTGCGGGAGGGTGGAGGGGAGGGGGGGGGGGGGGGCTTGCAACGTCAAGCGTGGGATACAGTAGGGCTGCAACTAACGATTATTTTAATAATCGATTAATCGGTCGATTATTTTTTCGATTAATCGGATAAAAAAATAAATAATTTTAAACCATTAATTTGCAACCTTTTATTACAAAAACAGAACTAACAGTACAAATCGAGTAACAAATCTTAACAATAAAGAATTTATAAAAAACAAATACAAATCAGAAAACTTAACAGGATTTGTCAGAACTTGTTCTCTACACTCAGACATGCACACTCACAGACACACACACTCACAAACATGCACACACACTCACACACATGCAGACACACACACTCACACACCTGCACAAACACACACACACTCACAGACATGCAAACATACACACACACACAGACATGCACACAAACTCACACACATGCACACTCATGCACAGACACACACACACACACACACACACACACACACACAGACAGAACTCAGAGAACAAGAGATGATATTCCAGAAGTAACCACTCAATGTTTTAACGAATAATTAAGTGTGGCTTCAGCCGCATAGGGTCATAGACCCCATGCTGCAAGCCAACTTCATGTTCTTATTAGTTGGAATGCTGGAAGCATTCCAACTAATGTTCTTCAAATCTTCATTAAACTGTTTCTTCCATTTCTTCCATCCGTATTTTGGACCCTAACTACTCCTTCATATTTTCAGCTACAGAAAAAAGTCCAATTATTCAAATATTCAGCTATGGCTATGACTTTTCATATTTCTGACTTTTCAAATTTCCAAATTATTAAGCTTTTTATGATTTTTTTTATTTTTTATAATGGGACCCAATTGGGAAATCTTCAAATCATCATTGACTTCAAACGTTGGTTCTTCATACATTGAGCTTGAGACAATATTTAAAATTTCAAATGTTGACAAAACCTTCAGCTATTAATCTACGCTTTTAAATTTTTCATATTTTCTCAAATTTTAAAATTATTCAGTTTTTCATCAAAATAAAAATGAATGGTTTCCAATGAAGAACATCTTCAAATCCGCTTTCAACTCTTCAACTTCAAAAGGTAAAGGCTCTGTCATGCCTTGAGCTAGAGACACCATTTCACCTTTAAAATGTTGACAAAACGTTTAGCTATTACTGTATTACTCAGCTTTTTTGATATCTTTTATAGTGTTTTAACTCTGCGTTTTATGTTTTTTCCGCACATTTTCTGCCTTTCTCATTAGTGTGAATTGCGCAGCTCAGAGCGGGTGACGTCATACTCAGAGCGAGAGGACCTGGCGATACAGATATTTTAAACTTGCTCTCTACTCCAAACCGTTTACTCTTTGGGCATAATTTATAGCTCAAAACGTGGGAAATCTTGTCTTCTGCCGTAAACTGCCGTCGATAGGAATCCAACAGATTCACACGTGTTGAAGTCCGACTGAATGTGAGAGCAAGTCCGTCCCCAGCAGCAGCCTTTTGGTCTGTGCATCTGCAGGCTGCAGGCACGTAAACGGCCGCACCCGCAAACGGGTGCGCACGTGCGTGAACGGTCGCGCACGTGAACGGCAGCACACGTGAACGCCCACTAACGTGAACGCCCACTAACGTGAAACGGCCGCGCGCGTAAACGCTCGCGAACGGGTGCGCTCGCGCCTTAACGGCCGCACTAATGCATTATTATGGTCGCGTGCACGTTCGTGTGTGTGTGCGGGTCACTTTGGTTACAGACCTCAGGATTAACAGCGTCACTGACGTTCACATTCTGAGGTTTAACAGATTGTTTTGTAGACACTCTGCCACTTAATAATATCAGGTATCTCACCAACTGTGCCTGTGGATCAATGGTTTGCAATTCTGTCTTAGAAGCAAAAGATCAGTGGTTCAAACCCCACCAATGGCGGACTTTAATTTAAAAAAATAAATAAAAAATCTTCTGTTGGACTGGACATCGTGGCGGGCTGGGTCGTATGTTTGACACCCCTGATTTAGATGATGCAGTTTTCCTTTCAACTTTTCCAATTATACATTTAAACGACAAGGATTTTCAACAGTTCAATCAAATGATTTTGAACTGTAACATTTTTCAGCAGGTATTTTGCCTTTTCTATATTTTCAGTAATGATTTGCTATTTATTTATATATTCATCTATTCTGCTATTTTCAGCTATATTAATATATTCAGCTATTCTTTCATTTTCAAATATATTTAGCTATATTTAGCTAATTTAAGCTATATTCCACTATGTTCAGCTAGATTCAGCTATTTCTTTCAAATATTTCAGCTATAAGCTTCAGCTTTTTGCATTCCAACGCATTTTCTGCAGGAAATGCTCTTTCTAGTTCTTATTGTATATATATTATAATATAAAAGGTTATTATATATATAATATATATATATATATATTATTGTATATATATATATTAATATGTGAATATTGTTATTATAATTGTGTTAAAATTAATGTTTACATTTATTTAATGTTACTTATTCCATGTTCTTTATTTCATTTACAAGAAAACCAACAAAGGAAAGTTTCTTTAGTAATGATGTGTGGTGTCCGTTGGTTGGCTCTTAAAAGAGTAAAAGAGCTGTTTTGGATGTGCTCGGGGATCACACGGTGTCTTGCCATGGGACGGTGCCTTCAGCCGAGAAGAACGATGTGAAGGCCTCCCTCACCCTGATGGCCTCTCTCGCTGAGTTATTGGCCGCAATCCTTCCCAGCTCTGGCAGTGCAACCTCTCCAACCGGTACGTTGACTGGAGTTTGGGCTGTCCTCCGCAGGAAGTTGTGCAGGACACATGTTGCCTTCACCCACTTCTCCGCAACTTTCGGTTGGAGCTCGATGGCACGCCTGTACATCCTCCACTGAGAAGCAAGGAGCCCAAAGGCATTCTCCACAACCAGCCGAGCTCGGGAGAGACGGTAGTTGAATATCCGGCGCTCCCTTGGAAGGATCCGGCCGGGGAATGGCCTCATGACATTTTTCCTCAATGGGAAGGCTTCATCAGCAACCAGGATGTGTGGCTGAAGTCCTCAGTGCCCAGCCCCTGGTAGTGGCAGGTCAGGAGGCAGTTGGAGGGTGCCAGATTACATTACATTTCGGTTAGAGGGAACAAAGTTTTGAGAGCAAACAGTGCAAGGTCAGCCATGGTGTAGCGCTTATCACACAGATATTCTTTCCTATGCATTAGGCTTTCAATAGGTTTGGTTTAAAACAACAACAAAAAACTGAGTAAAGAGAATTTGTAATATAACAAATTAAAAAGAGGACAGAGGAAGCATGGTTTAATTATATCAAAATGTTGCATAAGCATCAGATTTAGGTTGGTGCAGTATTGACTAAATGTAAAATCATGGTTGAAAATAACTCAAATTGCCATCTGCACTTTTAACCTGTGTTGGGGTCGGCACCGACTCGTTTTAGGTTTTAAATACATAAAAGTACCACATAAAATGTATATGTGCTTCATATCAATTTGCCTTTTGATATGAAGCACAGTAGGATGAGTTTTACCACAAACTTTGCAAGACAAGCACCTTTTGTAACCTCGGCTCATGTGACCAACACATAAGCATGCAAAACAAACTCCCTGTTCCTTCAGCAAGTGTAGTTTTTCCTCGTGGGTCCTTCTATTTAACTGTTTAAACTCTTCCAATGAGTGATTTTGAGCACAGCAAAGGCATGCAGATTTCTCAGTCTTTCCTTGATTTAACGTTTGTTTCCTCGCTTCCCCCAGCCAGTCCACAGAGGTCACTGTGGTAGCAACAATGTTTCCCCTCACTCTGTTGCTGGACTGCGGAGGTTTGAACCTAGTACCAGCAACACCGGTTGACATGTCTTGTATGTCACCAAACAAAGGGTCAAAAAGAACTCCAACGCGACGCTCAATGAATGTGACCAGATCTGTGAAGTGAGCTCTGTGGTTGGTGGTTTTCATTATCCCATGAGCTCTGGTCCGCCATGGCTCCCTCATTCTGAATGGCAACTTCAACATAATGGCTCTCATGTTGACAGACATCTAGTTCCTGCATGCCCTGGAGCTCCTCCATAACATTGCAGCAACCGCGCAGGAACAAGGCATAGGCTTAAAGCGCTTTATTATTTTTGGATTATATTGCTTGCCAGGAGACTCAGGGCTCTTTTTGCCTTTTCCTCAACTCCTTGTTCAAAGGCTTTAATACATGATTTGTACTGTAGAGGATCCCCTTCAAATAGGGATATGTTTCCAATATATTGTTTTCCTGCTGTTGTTCATTGGGACTGCATTGCAGTTGTGAAGGAGGTTTGTACCATTGCTGCGTCTCCTTTGGTCGCACATCCGTTGACAGAAGTTCCTCACGTGGCAACTGCCAATTTGTCATGTCGGCTTGCTTCCTTTCTTTTCCTTGTGGCTTGTACTCCTTTGCCTTAGGATTTAAGACATTGATAATTTTTTTTTCCTTTTTTTCCCATTCGAAATAGGAAGCCATGCCATCTGACGGTTCTTGCGAATAACTTTTCCGATCTGAGGCCTGAAATACTGCCAACATAGCGGTGGAAGCAGCTAGCTCAGTGTCCAAATTAAGCTGCTCTCTTTTCCTCCTCAGCTGTTTTTCATGCCTCCTCAGCTGTTGTTCCTGCTCCTCCAAAGCATGGCTTTCCTTTAAAGCTTGCAGCAGTGCAGCTCTATTTGCCTCTGTCTTTATCTTCGCGGATGAGGTGGAACTGAATTTACCACTTTTGCTATTCCTATAGCGTGGTTACCAGCTACATTTGATACACTGTCCCCCCGGATTTATCCAATCCTCCCCATTTTCACACACATTTTCTGCATTGAATGAAACCCACCTGTTTGAATTGGCAACACATTCATCATTGAACATCATTTTTGCTTTAAACCCCGTTTCATGTTTTTTTCTTTCCTTCCATGGTAGTTGCCCCAACAGACAGTTACGCATGCCCTCTGCTTCCGCACATACCTCAATTAACTATCTAAGAACGCCTTGTACCTGGTTTTGATCACCCTCATAAACCATTTTATCTTCCTTTTAACAGTTGCTTTAATTAACCTTGTTTTTCTGCCATTTTGCAATGTTTCTAATTTATTGGCAAGCGCTTTTGTGGTGAACTTAACGACCCGTTTTTGCATTTCTGTTTTAACACTGCCCATTACACTGGGTTTATGAGCTTGCACACGATTATCACGAACATTGTCCAGTACCGCGTCACACCCATCCATAATAAATTGTCAACAAACACAAAAAAGTCTCTAGTCTCTATCAACCCGCTTTGGCAGCCAATGCCTTGGGATAATTGTCCCACTATGTGTGCACACAACGTAAATCAGAATCAGAATGTTCACAAATAGTGCAGCGCTACATATACCTCATTGCATGGGGCACCGTGCGTTGCTCCCAGGGGCGGACTGGCCCTAGGTGATACCGGGGAAATCCCCGGTAGGCAGACGGGGTTGGGGCCAGCCCATCTACATCACCAGCCGGCCCTCTCTCTGGCACGAACGGCCCCAACCACGTTATGTGCTTCACGGAACACGTTAAGTTTACTCTAAACCTTAAGTCCAAATAGTCTCTGACTGACTTTTCCCCCAAACGATGCCTCCGACTGCTCTCCCCGTCCTGGATTCCCTTCCGTTATGTCCCCAACGTAGTGAAGTTTCCAACAAAGTTCCCTCTGGGACGGAGTTTTGACTAGTGTTAAAAGAGCCCGTCCTCCTGCTGGGTTACTGAGGTGCCGCTCCATCCGGTTTGGTTAGACTAACGCGCTGTTCTACCTCGATCACGTCACATTCCCTTACTTGGTAGAAAGATCTACGGACTGGTGGTTCGGTATACATGCATTTATTGTAATTTTGTGGGTGTACAACACGATAAAGTCCATTTATGCCCACCACTAATATAATGCTGCTTGAGCCAGTGCAGTGTTGTTGAAGCGGTCAAAAACCTGCGCCCTGTCTGACACCTTACGTCAATCCAGTTCTAATTACTTATATAGTGGAACAGAACAGCACCACCAGTGTACATACCGAGTAACAATGTGCTCTCATTTGGCTCTTACAGACCCAATACCACAAGAGATGCTAACAGAAAGCTAATAGAGGAAGAATTAGACCTGTGCATGGGTTTTGACGGTGTAAAGCGTGCGTGCGTGCTTGTGTGGCTTTTGACTGTGTAAACCAATGTCTGCCGGGAAGCAAGCGGTCTTTGCTCCACTTTGTCACAGTCCAACTAACACTCGCCATAAACACTCCTGTCAGACACATTTACGTAGGCCCAGTCACTGTAGCTCCTGCACATGTTTTAGGTGGTGATATTTGTTCACAGTACAAAACACACATGTATCTGGTTGTATTTTTGGCCCACTCCCCATTCAAAACCCTGATTTTCAGCAGCTGCGTGAATAAATACTGCCACTATAGCAGCTATAGTAGGGAGGGTTGGTGTTGAAACTGAACATGCACACTCTTATATATACAAGTCATTCATTGTTTACAAGGTTATTCATGGCCATTGTTCGACAGTGTTCTATTTGTTTGTCCCATTTATATATACATATATATATATATATATACATATATATACACATATATACACATATATATATATATATATATATATATATATATATATATATATATATATATATATATATATATATATATATATATATATATCCATCCATTATCCAAACCGCTTATCCTCATATGGTGGAGGACGAGTTGAGTCACAAGAAGAAGCTGCTCTGAAGTCTGGTGGTTTGGCAGTTGATATTTCTGTATCTCTTGCCAGATAGCAGCAGGGTGAACAGGTTGTAGCTAGGTGGGTTTATTTTTTTAATATCCTTTGAGCTCTTTGCGGGCACCTTTCATCGCCAACATCACCGGCCGTATACAACAAAATTTGTAATCAGCATCCTATTGAGGGGGCAGCTGTAATTCAAGGGGGTAGCTGTAGCTCAGGGGGATGAGTGGTTGTCCAGTTACTAAAAGGTAGCCTGTTCAATCCCCAGTCCCATTGCTCCTCAATCAAGGATGGGTTAAATGCAGAGAATAGTTTCCTCGGGGATAAATAAAGTGCATGTTTCTTTTTCATTCTTTTCTTTATATTGCTGCTCTGTAAAAACAAATGAGAACTTGGGTTGAGGATTTAGCTTTCTTAAGTTACCTTCAGAAATACACCCGTTTATGAGCTTTCTTCATGGGGTACGAGATGTGAGGACCACGTCAGGTTGTTTGTGATGCTGATTTTCAGGAACTTAAAGCTGTTAAATTGCTGCACCTAGGGTTGCAAAATTCCGGGAATATTCAAAGTTGGAAACTTTCCACTGGAAATAACGGGAATTAACGGGAATAAACAAGAATAAACGGGAATTAACAGGAATTAACTGGAAATTTTGGGGTAATTCAACTGTATTTACCTTGTCATAAGCAGACATGTATGCAAACATTTATAATACAATTTTAAAAAATGACTTTTTTGACATTCCAAAAGCTGTGAATAATGGAGGTGATGGTGTACTTTTGTGTGGACATACATACTTCCTACTCTCACTGCTGTAAAAAGTCTACTGTATACAAATAAACTTGGTATTAAATGAACATGGCTTCAGTTTACCAAGTAATCAATATGCTAATGACAGTGTTGGGAAAGTTCACTTTCTACATGAACTAGTTCAGTTCATAGTCCATAATTCAAAATGTTGAACGAAGTCCACAGTTTCAAAAATGAACTAGTTCAGTTATTTTTTTCAATATGTTGCAGCTAGAATTTAAATCTCTATCTGTCTGCAATACCACTCTTGGCCTCCACGCAACTCGGCGCTCTCACACTTGCCAGGCATCGGGCTGAAACGTTCAGACGTAACACTGATGACAAAAACGTCAAAAACAACAGAATGTTTTATGTTTACGTTTATGTTTCTGCAGACGATGTTCCCAATCAGCTGCATTCAGGGTCCAGCTGAGCTCGGCGCGCATAGTCTTGTTCTCAACTACATTTAACTTCCCTGTTATATGCTTTTGCAAAAAATTTAGGCACATTTCTTTTTTTCAAAATTCCCCAAATTCCCGAGCCAAAATTCCCTCTGGAAACTTTCCGGAAATTTACCGTAAACTTTCCGCCCCTTTGCAACCCAAGCTGCACCTCCTTTTTAAAAAAAATAAAATCAACAATCAGCTCCTTGGTTTTACAGACTTTGAGCAGCAGGTCGTTCTCTGAGGTCCACTCTGAAGGTTGTTGATTTCCTCTGTCTATGAAGTCTCATTGTTGTAATCCCGTCTGTGGTTTGGTGTCACCTGAAAAACTTCACCACAGAGGTCTCTTCATATTTGGGGGAGGAGTTGTGGGTTTACAGCGTGAACAGGAAGGGGCCTAGCACACAGCCCTGGGGGGCTCCGGTGTTTAACATTTGGGTGGAGGAGGTGCTGGGGTCTGTTTGTGAGGAAATCTACTAACCAGGTACAAAAACAATGCTAAGTTTATCAATCGGGTTCATGAGGGAGTTTGTGTTGGAGGTTGAGCAGAGATCAACAAACACAATTCTGATGTAGATGGTGTTATTTTCCAGGTGAGGGAGGGCTAAGTGGAGAGCAGTGGAGATAGCATCCTCCTGTGGATCTCTTAACTCTGTATGTAAAGTCCTGAGGGTCCAGGCTGGCTGGTATGTTGTTTTGTAAGGTGCTGAAAAAACTGTTTTTCCAAGGCACTTCATCAGAATTGGGGTGAGTGCGACAGGGCAATAGTCACATGTTCCTCCAAAACCGGGGTCACCAACCTTTTTGAAACAGAGAGCTACTTTAAGAATGAAAAATATTACCAAGGGCTATTTGTTTGATAACTTCCTGAATAACAAAGTTGCACAGATCACCTTTTAATAATAATAATAATAATAATAATAATATACTGTACGTCAGGGGTCACCAACCTTTTTGAAACAGAGAGCTACTTTAAGATTACAAAATAATACAATGGGCTATTTGTTTGATAACTTCCTGAATAACAAAGTTGCACAGATCACCTTTTAATAATAATAATAATGATATACTGTATGTGAACTGTCTGATCACATATCAATGTTAATTATACCTCACAATAATTATTAACAATAATTTCCACAACAAGGATAGTAGAAAACACAGATATATTAAAAGATGCAACATTTATTTCTGTTAATATGTTTTAAAGAATGTGTCCAAAAATCCCATAAGGTCGAGAGGAAAGAAGTACCGGAAACAATCAGTTATAATAAAAATATTTAATACAAAGAGATGATGAAGGTCCCTCAGCCAGATCCCGATCCAGTTGCTCTGTCAAGTTTTCGGATGGAGTCTTCCAGTAATCGTACCTGTCCCCAGTTGGACATCGGAGAGAGTGGCGATGGCATCGGGACCATTCTTCTCGTCTTTAAACATAGTGTTTGCACCGATCATTATTGCATCATCGCGACCTCCCGCATGAAAAGGTTTTCTGACTGAGTGCATCCTGAAAGCTGATTTATACTCAGGTTTTACGCAGAGACGCAAGCACGCAAGACATGCATTGGACCCCCTTGCGTGGTCAAATCAGCCATTTTGCGTGCTTGCGTGCGTCACCCAAAATTTCTGACTATCCGTCAAAGCTACGTGAGCCGTTCGCGGCCCGCAATGCTGTGATTGGTCTGCTAACCACATCCTTTCTGAGTCTCGCATTTCCGGTTTCATAGCATAATACGGCTGTTTTTAAAAGCCATAGCAGAAACACGAACAATGGATCCCGTTGAAAAACGTTTGGCTGAAGAGGTCCACAAACATGAGCATTTATATAACCCGTCTTTGACGGAGTATAAGCACACGCAGATGGCGGTGAATTCCTGGAGGGAGATATCGGTGAACGTCGGTGTGCAGGTCGACTCTACGGTCGTTGCATCACCTACTGTTCTGGCGTATGAAAATCACACGGGAACTATAAACCAAAACGAGTCCGTCAATCCAACTGCGTGGCCAGCCACAGTTGTAGTTGCAAGAGTATAATTCGCCAGGACTATGCCAGGAGAGAGGAAACGAGGAAATATGTTTTAAGAGACATGAGACGTCCTTTCCTCTGAAGTGCTACGTAAAGCGACGTCGGTTTCTGATGACTGCGGCTGCTGATCACATCTAATCAGTGTAACAGTTGTTTTCTGGTCTGGACCGTTTTAAGCTAAAAAATAAATCGCACCATTCAACACATTAGTAAACAGATGAGACGGACATGAGCCAACACATTTAACAGCTTTGATCAGCAAGTCATTAAATCTGCTAACAAACCCAACCAACATCTTCTTCTATCCTTCACTCTGTCAAACCTGTTTGCATGTTCTGTGTAGTGTGATTTTTTTTTTTTTCTTTTTCAGATGAGATGAATGTACTTTTAATTCAATAATAGTGAGTGGTTCCCTAATTTACTCTTGGAACCTCCTTACAGATCTCTTGGATCTCTGGTCCACTTCCACAAAGTTACTCAACCTTGACATTTTCTTTGTGCTTCCAGGGACATGTTGATCGCAGACTTGGCAGCCACGGTAACTTTTGCGGAGTTGCACGAGGATGTGAGAAAGATGTGCAGCGTTGCCAAGCAGCAGCCCATCACACTCAAGTGGATCGATGATGAAGGTGGGTGTGCCTTAAAAGGTATCCATTAGAAAGATCTGGTCCTGCTCGTCTAAAGCGTTTGAGATTTTTAAAAAAAAGTAGCTTTCAGATCTACAATGCGTGATACAAGTAGGAAAGTCCTTTTAAGTGAGAAACCTTTTAAAAATAACAAACCATCATGACCAAATTCACAACATCTATAAATCACGAGAAGAGAATCAGAACTTTGTTTTATGCATGTGTTATTGAAAAAAATACTCATGTTAAATACTTTATACATGAGACCATATAAACCAGGGGTCATTAATAAGCGGGCCTCGATCCTGATCCGGACACCGTTGTATCAGGACCCCCATTACATACGTTGCAAATTACTTCACGTGATGCTACTCAGCCAATCAAATATGTGTAGTCCAATAAACTTTGCGGCTTGAGTTAACAGACGGGAGGGACAAGACAAGAGGCCGAACAGTCGCAATAGTATGAGAGTCAGAGAAGTTTTTTCACATGGCGTTCTCCAAGAAGAGAAAAGTGGATAATAAAACTAGAGTTTTCAACCAAGAATGGAACCGTTCATTGGAAGAATGAACCTATGATATAAAGTCAATATATATTATTCAAAAGCTTGTCTGTAATGTTTTTTTTAATGTTAATGTAATATACATTAATATAACTGTTAAACTACTATAATTATGGCACTAAATCATAGCGCAAGTTATGGTGTGTTCACACCGAATGCGTCAAGATTTCGACGCGCGTCGAGATTTCATGGGAACTCAATGCACAGCTACGTAGAAGCTGCGTAGACGCGTATTTTCCAGCCGGCAGGGCAACAGACGCGTTGCGGCAGCGCGACAGACGCGTTGCGGCAGCACGACAGCTCGTCGGCCGCGGGGCGAACTCGGGTTGATGCGCGAGTTGAAATTTCCCAACTCCGGCAGCAAAAACGTGTGAGTTATAGTTGCGTCAGCCAATCAGCGTTGACATGTTCCGCTCGTCACCGACGTCTTGCCGGTGCTGAATCAAACTGCTGCTGTTCCGCCGGAAGGAGCTGATAGCGGCTTCATTCAGGCGCTGTTCTGGGACTACGGATAATATTATGAACCCAGACACGATGGAGTTTGATGTTCCGATGTTTTTGTGACATCCACAACAAGTATAAAGCAGATCCACTGGTTATTTCATCTATAGTCTATAACGGAAAAGATTGCTCTTTTCCCCGAGAGAAGCCTAGCTCCCGTTGAGGCGCCGTGATTAGTCATGCTGCTTTTGGTGTGAACACACACTTTTTCCTGATGCGTGTCGAGAAAAATGTCGACGCGCGTCCAGAAAATATTTGACGCGTTCGGGGTGAATGCACTATAAGGCATTACTGTGATGTTCCAGACTTTTGATTAAGATATTCCCTAGACCTGGACCTAGTTGAACTTTAATTGAATACCCTCTCACCCGCAACATTTTCCAACTCATTCTGGGGGACCCCGAGGCGTTCCCAGGCCAGCCGGAAAATATAATCCCTCCAGCGTGTCCTGGGTCTTCCCCGGGGCCTCTTCCCAGTTGGACGTGCCTGGAAAACCTCTAATGGAAGGCGTCCAGGAGGCATCCGGATGAGATGCCCGAACCACCTCAGCTGACTCCTTTCGATACGAAGGAGTAGCGGCTCGACTCCAAGCTCCCTCCTGATGTCCGAGCTCCTTACCCTATCTCTAAGGCTAAGGCTGAGCCCGGCCACCCTACGGAGGAAGCTCATTTTGGCCGCTTGTATCCGCTACCTCGTTCTTTCGGTCACGACCCAGAGTTCGTGACCATAGGTGAGGGTTGGAACGTAGACCGACCAGTAAATTGAGAGCTTCGCCTTCCGACTCAGCTCCCTCTTCACCAAGACGCACCGGTACAGCATCTGTTTTACTGCTGCAGCGCACCGATCCGCCTGTCGATCTCCCGCTCCACCTTACCCTCACTCGTGAACGAGACCCCAAGGTACTTGAACTCCTACGCTTGGGCGAGGCATGTTGTCCCCACCTGGAGGTAGCAATCCACCGGTTTCCGGCAGAGAACCATGGCCTCGGATTTGGAGGCGCTGACTCTCATCCCTGCCGCTTCACACTCGGCTGCAAAACGCCCCAGCGAATGCTGGAGGTCACGGTCCGAGGAAGCAAACAGGACCACATCATCTGCAAACAGCAGAGAGGCGATCCCAAGGCCCCCGAACTGCATTTCCTCCACCCCCCGGCTGCACCTAGAAATCCTGTCCATGAAAATCACAAACAGGACCGGTGATAAAGGGCAGCCCTGGCGGAGGCCAACACCCACCGGGAACGTATCTGACTTAATACCGAGGATACGGACACAACTCCTACTGCAGGCGTACAGAGACCGAATAGCCCGTGCCAACGGATCCGGCACCCCATACTCCCGCAGCACCCCCCACAAAATCCCCAGAGGGACTCGGTCGAAAGCCTTCTCCAAGTCTACAAAGCACATGCTTCTGCGCGAATTGCCACCTTAACGTGGTGGAGGAGTTTGAGTGGCTCAGTGATCCTGGGAGCTATGTTGTCCGGGACGTCAGCCCCTGGTAGGGTCTCCCAAGGCAAACAGGTCTCGGGGGGGAACCCAGACTAAGAGCGGTTCAAAAAATCCTGATGGAGAGCAGCACTACGAGTTTAGTCACCTCGCCCGGACAAGGGAAACCGTCCGGGAGACCCGGGAGGCGAGCTCGTCGGCGAGCGTCTGGTGGCCAGGCTTTCGCCCATGGGGCCCGGTCGGGCTCAGCCTGAAGGAACAACATGGTGCCGCAGCCACTCCGTGGACTCACCACCCGCGGAGAGGATCATTGGGGTCGGGTGCAGTACAGACTGGGCGGCAAGCCAGGCAGAAGACCTGGGCGAGCCAATCGCCGGCAGCATGGACGAGCTCTAGGGATGTGGAACGTCACCTCGCTAGCGGGGAAAGAGCCTGAGCTGGTGCAGGAGGTGGAGCGGTACCAGCTAGATATAGTTGGGCTC
This sequence comes from Clinocottus analis, assembly GCF_023055335.1. Classification (NCBI taxonomy): domain Eukaryota; kingdom Metazoa; phylum Chordata; class Actinopteri; order Perciformes; family Cottidae; genus Clinocottus; species Clinocottus analis. Next base: position 5,869,075 of record NW_027176153.1, read on the forward strand.
ACCTCCACGCACAGAAAGGGCTCTGGAACCAAGCTCCTGGAGAAGTGTTGGACTTTGTGCTTTTCTAGAGTTGCTCTGGGTGAGAGGCGCCGGGCGGGAGTGGGGATACCCACGAGCCCCCGGCTGAGCGCCGCTATGTTGGAGTTTTTTCCAGTGAGCGAGAGGGTCGCATCCCTGCGCCTCCGGGTTGCGGGGAGTAAGGCTCTGACTGTTGTTTGTGCTTATGCACCAAACAGCAGCTCGAAGTATCCGGCCTTCTTGGAGTCGGTTGGAGGGGTCCTGGAGAGGGTGCCTCCTGCCGACTCTATTGTTCTCCTGGGAGACTTCAACGGTCACGTGGGTAATGACAGTGAAACTTGTTGGGGGGTGATTGGGAGCAATGGCTTGCCCGATCTGAACCCGAACGGTGTTTGACTTCTGTGCTAGCCACGGTTTGGCCATCACAAACACCATGTTCGAGCATAAGATGGTTCATAAGTGTACTTGGTACCAGAACACCTTAGGCCAAAGATCAATGATCGACTTTGTAATCGTATCATCTGATCTGCGGCCATATGTCTTGGACACTCGGGTGAAGAGAGGAGCAGAGCTGTCAACTGATCACCACCTGGTGGTGAGTTGGATCAGATGGCGGGGGAGACGGCAGGAAAGACCTGGCAAGCCCAAACGTCTTGTGAGGGTGAACTGGGAACGTCTGGCTGAGGATCCTGTCCGGAAGGTCTTCAACTCCCACCTACGGAAGAACTTTTCACGCATCCTGAGGGAGGTTGGGGACATGGAATCCGAGTGGACCTTGTTCAAAGCTTCTATTGTGGAAGCTGCCGCCAGGAGTTGTGGTCGGAAGGTCGTCGGTGCCTGTCGCGGCGGTAACCCGAGAACCCGGTGGTGGACACCGGTAGTGACGGAAGCCGTCAAGCTGAAGAAGGAGGCCTTTCGGGCCTGGTTGGCCCAGGGGTCTCCTAAAGCAGCTAATGGGTACCGGCAGGCCAAGAGGGCTGCAGCTGCGGCGGTAGTGGATGCTAAAACTCTGGTATGGGAAGAGTTCGGGTAGGCCATGGAGAAGGACTGGCAAACCATCCGACGGATCAGAAAGGGAAGGCAGGGCCTACCCCAGGCTGTTATCAGCGGGGGAGGGAAACTGCTGACTCGGACTGGGGACATCGTCTGAAGGTGGAAAGAACACTTTGAGGAACTCCTAACCCGGCCAACCTGTCCCCTGGGGTGGGGGCAGCGCTTGAAGACCTTGGGGTGGGTGCACCCATATCCCTGGCAGAGGTCACTAAGGTAGTTAAAGAGCTCCTTGGTGGCAAGGCGCCGGGGGTGGATGAAATCCGCCCTGAGACGCTGAAAGCGCTGGACATTGCTGGGCTGTCTTGGCTGAAACGCCTTTTCAGTGTCGCATGGGGGTCGGGAACAGTGCCCATGGACTGGCAGACCGGGGTGGTGGTTCCCATCTTCAAGAAGGGGGACCGGAGAGTGTGCTCGAACTGTTGTGGCATCACACTGCTCATCCTCCCGGGAAAAGCTTATGCCAGGGTGCTGGAAAGGAGGCTCCGACCGTTTGTCGAACCTCGGATTCAAGAGGAGCAGTGCAGATTCCGTCCCAGTCGTGGAACAGTGGACCAGCTCTCATATCAGATTAAATTTTATGAATAGAAATTCTAATTCTTTTGACACTAACAAAGTCTCCCGTGGGTCCCGACCCAGTGTTTGGGAACAACTGCTTCATGTTGGGGTGAATATAAGCTTCAGCTCCTCAACCTTTGACTGGCTTGACAAGACACAGGAAATTGTCTTCTGGAATGAATATTATTGTGTGTGTGTGTGTGTGTGTGTGTGTGTGTGTGTGTGTATGTGTAGGGGACCCTTGTACCATCTCGTCTCAGATGGAGCTGGAGGAGGCATTTCGTATTTACAATCGAACCAAGAGGTCCGGTCTACTGCTGCACGGTGAGTTAGCATTTTATAATCCAGAGAAAAGGCACAATTTCTTAAGTAAAAAAAAAAATAGAGTTATTCCCCTTTTTATGCATTCATGGAATGGCCAAATGTTTCAATTTTTCAAATTCAGTGTGTTCATCATGTGGATTGCATATGGGTTAAGGATTTGATTTTGGATATCGTGTGACAGGAGCAGAAAACAGATTTCCTTTTCCTTTTCTGTCTCTTGCAGTCTTCCCCAGTATCCCTGATCGGCCTGGCATGCCCTGCTCTGGAGAAGATGGTGAGTAAACTCCTCTCTGCTTTCACTATCTCCCTTGGTGACAACCAATGTTAAACTAGGTTAGACATTCCTGTACCTGGCACCTGACTGTAGTGTAAGTACAAAGTGGTGGCGCCTGAGGGCTCTCTAGAACAGCGGTCCCCAACCACCGGACCACGGCACGGTACCGGTCCGTGGCTCCCTTGGTGCAGAAAGAATGAATGAAAAAAATGTTGATCGATTTTCTAGGTCGGAAACATATTTTACTTTGAAAAATGACCGAATACCCGTGTGTCTGAACATGATATGTTACCCCCAAAAATAAAACCCACACTCTAGTGTCCGACGGTGGCCTTATGGTGTGTTCACACCGAAAGCGTTGCAAAATATTTGCGCGAGTAGATTACATGTAAAGTCAATGCAGAGATGCGAATCGTTGCGAAAAAGCACATTTTTCGCAAGGTTAAGGTCTGGGTCATTTTCACATACTTCATGTTTGAAAATGATGTGTCATGCTCCGTGAACCACTCTTTCACAATTTGAGCCCGATGAATCCTGGCATTGTCATCTTGGAATATGCCCATGCCATCAGGGAAGACAAAATCTATTGATGGAATAACCTGGTCATTGCTGAACCTGGTTGTTGCTGAACCTAGACCTGACCAACTGCAGCAACCCCAGATCATAACACTGCCCCCCACAGGCATGTACAGTAGGCAGTAGTAGTTAAATCCAGGTGGCGATAAAATACATGAGAAGAAAGAAAAAAAAAGAAAAGAAACATGCACTTTTATTAATCCCCTTGGGGAAATTCTTCTCTGCATTTAACCTATCGTTGACTAAGTCCTGTGAGGCACCCAGGGAGCAACAAAGGGTTAGGTGTTTTGCTCAGAGACACAAACGGGACGACCACTCATCCCTCTGAGCTACAGCCACCCCTCAAAATCATAGACTGTAAGTTTTCGTCATGACATCACCCATAAATTGCTATTTTGCAGCCTAAAGTTTGGCATATCAGCAACCATTTTGCAACCAGTGAACAGAAGTGACATTATTTAGGCTGCAAAATAGCGACATAGGGAAGTATATGGCTCTAGTAGGGGCAGCAACCTGTCAATCACAAGGTAGCCCCACCCTCAAGCATACCCTGCTTTATGGTCTATTTGACTCTAAATAGACCGTTATTTACTAAATAAAGATCATGCTGTATTATAGAAGACTTGAAACTAGAGATTGAGACATAAACCTTTACGAGTTTACTGAGGGAATACATCAAGAGAGAGGAGTCACCCCCTGTTGGCCAATAAAATTAATGCTTTTTTAAGACACTTCAGCTTTGGCTTCACTTTTCAGAATCAAAGGTTGTCTACCGCCTTGGAGAAATGTGCAAAATGTAAAATGGTTGGCTGAGTTCATGGAAGCTGATGTTAAATACGAGAGAAGTATGCATATACAATTTGGTAAATATTGGATCAACTTCATCCCGACTAAGATCTGCTATGCATTGGGGGGCACTAAAGAACCACCATCAAATTTGTTCAGAAAGTCTAAATTTACACAACAAATCAAAAATGGCAAATTTTCTTACTTAAAAAAAAAGGTTGATTATGTTACCAAAATGAAATAAAGATTATTACATTTTTTGCTTTCCACTCTAACCTTTAAACTGAGTGTATGTGTGTGCGCGCGTGCGACTGTGTGGGGAGAGAGAGAATGTGGGGGTTTTCAAATCCTGTTTTTTTTCCTGGTTTTCAAGCCTGCCTTGCACTGGATCCCCTGTCAGAACCTCCACACCCCACTCCCTTCATCACCAAGCACTGTCCATCAACCCGCAGCCTCACCCTCCTCTTCCCCCTCCCAATGACACCAGACTTTCCCAGCATCCCCCTCTCTTTCTCTCAGCTGTGTGGCACCGCTGTCTCTCCGGGGAGGAGCCTACAGTGCTGCTGCATCATACAAGGCACAGAGGCAGGCGAGGGGACACAGTGTGAAAGTGAAAGACAGGGGGGTGGGGGAAGAGAGAGGAGAGTGGGCAGGGGGGGGACATGTACCATGCAGATAACAGCTCTTAATAAACAAGGCAGGAACTGCATTTTAATTTTCTATCCCCCTTCTAAAACAGTGAGACGACTTCATCAAGGAGAACAAAAAAACGGGAGAAACAGACAGAGAAGGAATCAAACAGCCTTGAGGAAAGCAAGGCGACTCAATGAGAGAGAGAGAGAGAGAGAGAGAGAGAGAGAGAGAGAGAGAGAGAGAGAGAGAGAGAGAGAGAGAGAGAGAGAGAGAGAGAGAGAGAGAATTATTAGATAAAGGCTAGGGAGGAGAGAGGAGGGAGGGAGCGTCAGAGAGAGGAAGAGGAGGGGATGTAGCAGTGTGTCTCTTTACCGGGGCTCACCACACACACACACACACACACACACACACATACACACGCACGCACACACACATACACGCGCACACTTAGCCTGGATAACGTGCTGAAAGAGGTGGAGAGAAAAGAAGAAGGCAAACCGGTGAGCTATCTACCTCTGCATCCTTCCTTCCTTCCTTTCATCCATCCATCTTTCTATCCATCCGTCTTTTCATCAATCTGTCTGTGTTTTACGCCACACCCAGAGACAATGAATTTGGATGAGTGTGTCCTGGCCTGGGCTCATATTTGTGCGTATATGCGTGGAAGAGATCTGTAGCTCCCTTCATGATCAGAATGTGTGATTGATTCACGTTTTGTCACGCGTTGCAGGCAGGTATTTATTGTGTGTATGCATCCTGCTAGCATGCTAGCATGGCTAGCATAGCTAGTGCCTGTTCCTGGCTTGCTTCCCTCACTGTACCGTAGTCCTGGAAAGGCTGTCTGTTTGGCAGTCTACTCGGAGGCTGCACCTGCTAGCCAGTGAGACACACTGTTGGTGTGCAGATCTGTGTGTGAAGCTTGCATTGTTGTGGAAGTGTATAATTTAAGCATTATATCAGGTTACTGCTGGTCGTAAATTCACACATGTTGTATTGAGTGACATCATCCTCTCATATAATGGCTATGATACACATTGATTGCACATTAGAACACGGTTACACAGTATTGGAATTCTTTAACCTAAATTGACTGTAATGGTCTAATTGCTGTTTTTTTAGAAGCTTATCTATCATGACAACAATGCATTTCTGTGAAAGACCTTTTGATTTTTTAGAAAGGTTTGTACTTTGACAATATTTTAATGATTGGAAATTGCGACAAAATATTAGATATATTCAAGGTTACCGGCTAGTGGTGCTCATTGCTACATACAAAAGTGTTTTTTTTAATATTTTCCTTCTTCCAATCTAAGAGAGTGGTAAGGAAGTCTTGCACAGTCATGTACGCATTTTAATTTCAATCTTACCAACTAAAATACAATAACTTTTTATGGTTGGTCTGTGGTTCTCGAGGAGCTTAATATCTGTTGATGTCATCAGAATTAGTTCATATTCGGGTTGGGGACACAGTGAGCTTGTGCTAAAAGCAGTGGGCATAAAGTTTGAAATACCTTGATGTTTGACCCATTCTAAGGAGAGTTAGGATACTATCCCCTCTGCTGCATACTTTTTAACCAATCTCTTTTTAAATAATTCTTCCCTATTTATGTGTTATACTAAATGTAATGGTGGTTAGTAGTTTTCCGTTTGTATGATAATTGCAAGGACTATACAACTATTAAACCTGCTATCTGGGGATTTCAGCTTTGTTTGGGCTGTGAGTGTTTTGAATTTGCTGAAGCTCTGATTTGTGTCTTAGGCTAGGTAACTGTGGCTGAGTCTCAGAGAATATTATAATATTTATATGTAGCTATTAGACTGACTAAATGGCCATTTTGTTTAATTTTATTCATTCAGCTTATTGGGGCGGTATTAGGACTTATGCCAGCTGATTTCTTTTTGAAGTGGCGTCCCCCTCGTTCTTTTCCTTTTTTGGCACTCAATTAATTCCTCATTTGTTATTGTAAAAACTTGATTTAATTATTTAATTGAGCTGAACAAATATTAATTTTCAGCTCAATTAAACATGTACTTTACAACTTTTAGTATTCTTACCTTTCATACTTTCAAAAATCTTGAACTGATTCCCAGAATGTTTTATTATCATACATCATTTTAACTTCAACATCTAGGACAGGGGTTTTCAACTAATGTTCAACAAGGGCCACTTTGAGAAAATGTCAAACTTGTGCTATGATTTGGTTCCATGTGTATTGAAGTAGCCAAGCAGTTCTTTCAACATCTGTATGAAGTCAACAACTGACTTAAAGAAAACAAATAATATCTCCATAATATTTATTATCAGTTTTCAAATTTAACTGGATGAATAATAAATATAATAAAAAATTAAATATTCTGCTTTCATTTCAATTAAAATAAGAACTGGATTTAACAATGGAAAAACAATATTACTGAAAGGTTTTGAAAAAATTAAAATCTTAAAATAAATGGGACTTTATTGTCTTTGCCCTGTAGCTTTAAATACAGTTAATTCAGGTGTCTAGAGATGTCAACCAAAAAAGCCACAACATTATATTATTCTCCTATAAAATGTGTGTGAGGGACTATGACTGTTATTGTGACCACTTGTTTCACCTCTTTAATCTCTGTTTACATTATTATTGGACAGTGAATAAATGTGTTAGGATCGTGTTTGCTCTTAGATTCTTGTGTTGTGCTTTGTCTCGCAAAAAAGCTTCACATTGCGCTTTTAATAATTGTCAGAACACATGAGACATACGAGTTTTGAACTACCTTTAAGAAGAATGAACAGAGAAGACTCTGGCTAAAGATTCTGGTTAAAGACTGGTCTCGCTGTCCACGTTTCTCTTTTTGGAGAATGCCATGCGAAGTAACTTCTCTCACTCGCAGACTTTACCGACTATTCTGCTTCTCATCCTGTCTCTCCCATCTATCACTCAAGCCGTGTTGCTGACCCGAATATGCATATTTGCTTGGCTGAGCAGCATAATGTCATGTGATTTACATGCTTGTTTTTGGTCAGTGTGTTTCTTGGTCTGCTGAAAAAGTGCCGTAAAAGGCTTAAAAACTAACACATTTGGCACTGATTTCTAACGAACTGCTGCATTGACTCCCAGGACAACTGAGAACAAAAATGTCTTTGTCCCAGCTTCTAACCTGCTCCCATTCTCACCAATTGACACCACAGACCTAAATGTTTGTTGAAATACATGTTCAATTTATTTAGTATAGCCCAAAATCACAAATTACAAATTTACCTCAGAGGGCTTGTACACATACGACATTCTCTGTCCTAGGATACACAATGGGAATTATTCACTTTTTAAGCCAGAAATCCAGTTTACCACCAAGCATTCTCACTACAATTTCTCCAGAAATCTCCTTCTGTTGTTTTCTTTTCTTTTGCTGTAATCAGTCCTGCCGACAACATTTCCAGTCGACACAAAA
>NW_027176153.1:5881722-6006722 GCF_023055335.1 Clinocottus analis
TACCAACAACTGTTTTTTTTCTTCAAAGATTTCAATAATTAGCACTAAATCTTTAAATAATGGGACACTAAATAGAATATAATCAATTGAGGTTAATGGTTCTTAACATCTATCACACATCAGAGCACCAGTGTAGCATTAAAGTACTGTTCCATGCAGCCCATAAAGTGGGACCAGTACATCAGCTGCATCTGTACCAATAGTGTTATGCAATGCCATAGCAGGAATTAATCACTAGCACTGGAACTGTGGCCAAGCCCCTGAGGAGGAAAATACAACAGTCATACAACAACTCAGTGCAAACTATTGCAGCTTCCAGGTGAGAACAGCTGCCTTGTTTAGGGGAATGATGGCACACAGCTTCCTAACTTAACACCTCGGCTTTGTTTTATGTACCCATCCATTATTCCACAGCTGCAATGTAATCCGCCATGTCACATGCAGTGCTGAGACCAATCATTTCCTCTGTGATGTAAATGGGGAAGTCTGTTATTTGTTGTTTATGGTAGGACATTGATCACAGTGGTCAACATTATGAGAAATAAGTAACACACTGAGATAAATATATCCTTAAACACTTGATCAATGTTAACATCTTGGCCTATTTCATTAGCTCTGAACTTGTGCCACATTCACTGTCTATCTGTCCAACACTAGTTAACATTACATTTCATTTAGCTGATGCTTTTACCCAGAGCGACATACATTTTTGCTCTACACACCGTAGACACGGCAACGGGTCATTTTACTCGCTTGACAATAAAAGGGTGTTCACACCAAACGTGGCGCGATTATATTCGCGCCACGTCAAAGGGGGCCTGGCTTATCAGCGTCACTTCTCTCAATGAAAATAGTGATTTCCTCCGCTATTCACTACGGAAGAAATAACTACTAGTTCTGCTTCATAATTGTTGTGGAAGTCAGAAAAACGTGGGAACATCAAACACCCCTCTGTTTGGGTTCATAAAATCATCCCTAGCCCGCCAGAGCTCCGTGAATTTCACCAACTCCAGGAACTATGTCTGGTGTTACGTTACCGTTTCCTCCATTCACCATAGAAATAACCACTAGTTCTGCTTTATATGTAGACAGGTGAAATGAGAAATGAGTACTTACACACAGCTACAATAGGGATCTTTATTTCTCTGATAAATGTAGAATATTTAGTTTACGTTGGTTCATTTATAAAGTGCAAAATTCACAACAAAAAGTACAAAAATAACAATATGAATCAAAACAACAAACCATACCACACAGTTAACTATGAAGGTTAACACACAAAACAGTTAGATACATTATGCAGAACGTTGCAACGCACTCACCACATGTTATTCTGGCATTAGCTAAAACTGCGCCGCCGACGCTAAATCCGCACAGCTCAAATCTGTAACCATCATGACAGTTTGTTTCAACATCCAGCGATACATAAACACTTTATAAACATTATTTACATATATCACAGAACATTTACGGACACATTCTCTGCAAAAGTTACATTTCAAACCCATCTGTTAACCAGGAGACAGACGACCGCTCCACCTGAAGTCACGGATTCGACTTCCCATTTTTTTCATCCGTCTCGCTGGCTCCCCTTTGGGCTACAGCGCCCTCTGGTGTCCCAACAGTGACAACACCTTTCCCACTTGGTTACATATACTTGTTGTGTAAACTCCACATAGTGTGAACATCAAACTCTATGGTGTCTGGGTTCATATTTTTCATCTTTAGTCCCAGAACAGTGTCTGAATGACGGCCGCTATCAGCGCTTCTTCCGGGGGTCTGTTAGCAGTTTGAATTAGCGACGGCCGGAGCTTCTCAACGCTGATTGGCTGACGCGGCTAACCCTAACCCTAACCCTATGACTCACGCGATTTTTTCGCCGGAGATTGGGATATTTGAACTCAAGCGAATTTGCGCCACGTCAGACGCTCCTTTAGCCCCGCGTCAAACGGGCTGTTCGCGCCACCTCAAACGCGTCTATCGCGCCACCCGACGAAAAAAATGCCTTTTCACCCCCGCGGCGCGTGTTTGCATTGACTTTACATGGAATCTGGTCACGCGTCAAATTCGCAAATGACGCAACTATGACTCACACGTTTTTGCAGCCGGAGTTGGGAAATTTCAATTTGCGCGTCGACAACATGCGCGTCAACCCGAGTTCGCTCCGCGACCTGCGAGCTGTTCGTGCTGCTTCTACGCGTCTGACGCGCTGCCCGCTGGAAAATACGCGTCGACGCAGCTTTGCATGCAGAGCAGAGCGCAGCAGACAGAAAGTCCAGAAGGTTCTGGTGCAGCTCGTTGTATCCACTCAAATGTCACTATGTGTTCACATTGCTTGGTACAATAACTTAACAGCTAGGCTAACCGTTGTCTTTGGCTCGCTAGCTAGTCATTCATTGCCCGTGTTTGAGCCACGCTGTTGGGTTTGATAACGTGTTATTTAAACCATGTTTCTTCTTTTTAAAATACTGCGGGGGCATCAAGAGAAGAAATGTGTAAATATCTCCTGGGGTGCATAATGCCGACCTGCGTTCAACAATGTGGTATGATGTGGCTTCGTGACACGCAGAGAAAGTGTTGGTTGGATTTTTGGTTCAATATCTAATTAATAACTTATTTTTAGGTAAAGTGCAGTCCGTATCCGTTGTGCATCTGTGTGTGTGTGTGTGTGTGTGCGTCTGTGAGTGTGTGCGTCTGTGATTGTGTGTGTGTGTGTGTGTGTGTGTGTGTGTGTGTGTGTGTGTGAGAGTTCTGACATTCAAACAAATCCTGTTAAGTTTTCCGATTTGTATATCTTTATTTTTATAAACTCTTTATTGTTAAGATTGGTTGCACTGTGAATTTGCACTTTCAGTTCTGTTTTTGTAATAAAAGGTTGCAAATTAATGCTTTTTGAGAAAAAAACCTTTTATCCGATAATTCGAAAAAATAATCAACCTATTAATCACTTATTAAAATAATTGTTAGTTGCAGCCCTACTCAGTACCCAACCCTATTAGAGTGGTCACTAACTCCTTGCTTTGAATTATTTCATGTTCTCCTTTGACTTTCTTGACACAGTACTTCTATTCTATCACTTTTCGTGTGAACAGCCAATGTCCACTTCTGCTTCTCTATGAAGGCACTCTGTTTTCGCAGGTAAAAAATGTTTTGCCTTCAGATGTGATCGGCCGTTGTACAAGCTAATTGATTTCAAGCAGCTGACCAGTTTCCACAAGTACCTTTTTAAGCGATATTTCATTACGTCTGGCAAACACATTAACACTACAACCCCCGTTTTTGCCCAAGTAAGCCTTTAGGAATATCGAAATATGTTACATTTCTGGGTTGTACTAAACTTTCAAGCCTCCCTGGGCTTTATAAAAAACACTGTTATGTATTGTGCACAGTGGCCATTGGTCAAATAAGTTTTTTGATTATTTACTAAATAAAAATAACGTTACCACATAAGGAACGTACTCCATCACGAGACAGTGGATCAACATTACAGTTGTTCCGATACTAGTATTAAAACATCTCTACTTGCACGTCAGGAATGGAATGACCGATTGACCTACATGCAAACGAGAAGCAGCAGTTTTAACACACAACCTGTGTGAGCAGTGCGGCTGTTAAGATTGACATCCCGTGACAGGAAACACAACGTCGGTAGCTGTAAGAAGCCGTTGACAGCATAACCTGTGTTGGTGGTTCATCAGTTGTTCTATCCTCCCATACCAGCCTGAAAATTAAGAAAATGTGAAAGAGAGGTGGCCAATGCTACGCTACGATTGGCCAGACTTCGTTCTATGGTAGGAGTTAGTGGAGGGGGTTAATTAAACTCATTTTTTCACACACTTTCTTTAGCTTTTTACATTATCTCTTTCTTCTGTGGGTGATAGACACATCGTGTGTTCTCAGATCAGTTCCCTGATGTCCTGACGTCTGTTGAATGGTGTGATTTATTTGTGTGCCATTGACACATGTGGTGTTCCTCCGGATTCCCCACAGAAGGAGTGCGGCATTGTATGTGCCACCTTTGGCCCAAACCTTTACAAGCCGACCTAGAGCCGGTTGCAGCGCACCGCAGCGGAGGAAATGCGCCCGGCAATCGCCAGCACAGCAAGGGGAGAGCCCAACCCCGTCGGGTCAAAAACAATACATATTGTCCAAATCTATCTAACAAAACTGCGACAGACACCTTCCACAGTGCACAGGCATGACATTGCTGCACAGCTGCGCCGTCAAGAGCAGTGCACCTTGGCGCAGGGAGAGGCCGCAGAGGGGTTGCACCAGCAGCCCCAGGGGCAGCAGCAACAACAGCACTGTGGCTTATTTATGATTAAATACGACATATGTGTGTCTGGTGAGTGAAATGCTGATTATGTTACTGTTTTTTACATTTGCAGTTGTACAGACACAGCGCTGTTGTTGCTGCTCGACTCGGGGTGCTGGCGCCTCTTTCTGCTGCTGCTGGCACAGCTGTGCTGCAATGTCTTGTCAGTGCACTGTGCAAGGGGTCAGTGCTCCGGTTTTGTTGGATTTATTTAGACAACATGCATTGTTGTTGACCCGAAGGAGTTGGGCTCTCCCGTTGCTGTGCTGGCCCTCGTTGAGGGCATTTCCTCCGCTGCGGTGCGCTGCGACCGGCTCGAGGTCGGCTCGGAAAGGCTTGGAGCAAAGGTAGCACGCCGGCTCTTGCTTTTGAGCGCCTCTGCCCGGACCTCGCCGCTTCTCGGGGCTGTGGATTATGTGCTTGTTGTGCCTTCTCTCCCCGCCGGAAGGGACGGGACCTCCTGCTCCCGGCAAACTCTGCTCAGTGCGGCTCAACCGCGTTGCATTGCCGGAACTGGGATCGGCCCACGTAAAGGGCGTCAGGGGTTTGCGGCGATGTCGGCAACCCAACCGACCCGTCTTGAAACACATCCCCAGGAATCTAACGCTGTGGCGCAAAAAAAACGAGGGCCGGTGCAAGCTGGCCGAGGTGGGATCCCGGCCCTGTGGCCATTGGGTGCTGCGTAATTGTGCGTTGCTTGGCGGGGGAGTCCGCTCTGGTGGTTGAAGTGCTTTCGTGGGTGGGTCCACGTGCCCTACGCATTGCTCAACAGGAGCCACACTTAATAATCAGAAAAGCTAAGTGAAACTAAGAGGAGTGACCTGTTTCTTAAAACCCGTTGAGGTCTTGGTGTCACGCCATTGTGCTTTACAGTGTTTATGTTTTTAAATATTCATAACTCTGCGAAAAAACGGCACAGAAAAAGTAATCTGCTACTGTTAGAACCGCTAGACTCTGCGGCTCCCTCTCCCTCTGTGTGCTTTGATTTGTCAATTCAGGTGTCCGTCTGCATTTTGTGTGAAACTACCAATGACCACTCAGGAAATCCCTCAGGACCTACCCATCTACGCTGTAAAAAAACACTGGTTTTCGCTCCGATAGACAACACATTACCCAATGAAAAACAGCTAAAAAAAGGGTTTTCTTTTAGTGTACTGAAAGAGAACACAGAGAAGATGGCAGCTCCGCTCCGCTGTTCAGTTTTACTCGAGACGCGACACACAAGCATGCGTTGGTGAACAGTACAGAGTATACACATATATACAGAGTACATAGTACACACATATATACATGTTGTTCTTGTTTTTTGAAAACTCTTCTTGTAAAAACGAAACTGAAATATTTTTTTATATCAGTCCCTCGCTCATATTGATGAAAGTAGTGACAGACCCCACTTCTACTCACCACTGAAACTTAGTTACAGTTACTTAGTTACTTACAGATCGTGAGGAGTTGTAAAAATGTGGAGCCTCGAACCCCCTTTCTCTCTTGTAGTTTGTTGTCCTTGAACTGAATGCATTTTATCTAGCTGTATTACATTGAAATATGCACAGACTCTGTTTCATTATTCATGTGTATTGAAAATGTTCTTAAAGCAACGTTCTTCACCCCTGCCGGACTTTAAACTGAAAACCGAACTCCATGTGCTGTTTTGTCTCAAGTCATTACAGATAAGGCTTTATACCGGGCTGAATGGCCCCTCCCAATCTCCACCCACACAGACAAGAACAAGTGAATAGATTATTTGAAATGAGGTCTCATCCCGTGAGGAAAGAGCCTGGAAGATGTTCAAAGCAGGGAATAAAAAGTATAAAATACACAATTCACACAATATTGTTTTTATGGAGTCATGGTCATGTGGTATGTATGCAAAGTGCTGTATCATTCATATTTACACCATTTCAAGCCCTCACAGCCTCTCACACTTAACCATTTACCAAGTGACGTCAATAAGTCCCTGAGGGTTCAGAATTTCAGGGTTTAGGGGGACATTGGGATTTGGCAAATGACTCAAACTGCGATCATAAAAAGATAATTTCTCAATGTGTGTTTGCTTTGTAATGGTTGTGTATGGGCCATTCTTTTTGGGTCCGGCATGTGACCTGCGTTTTTTCGTTGCCACGATGCCAAATCTCTGCACAGCCCAATATTCCTACAGTTCCATTGATAGCATGTATGAAGTCTCACCAGCTGCTGGTCTGACTCCAGCTGTTAGAGCTTAACTTGCATAACAAAGAGAGGTCAAACATCTGTGTGACGGTGAAACATCCGAATGTTTGATTTCAAAATAAGTGTCTTTATAATCTCTGAGCCCATTAATGACACAACTGTCTCCTAAACTAAAAGCTAGTAGGGAAAGAATGGGGAGCGTCACTGTGGCCTGGAGTTCTGCTGTGCGTGTGATGTCATCGCAACATCCCACTGTGAACATTTCTTTTCATTCACCTCACTCCCTCCACTATCCGTCTCTTCTGTCAACTATCAAAATAGAGGAAACAACACTGGGTTAGGATCTCCACAGGAGATCTCCCAAAGGAGAAAAGGGCAGAACATATGTGTAAAAGTTAACACGATTATTGACTCACATTGCACTGAAGACGAGCCACCCTAAAACTGAAATATGTTATATTTAATGGAAACCGAAATTAAGTTGTCTGGCTGTCTTTTTTAAAAATTACTGTGTATTCTGTGTACGTGTGTCAGTGTGTTTTGGATAAGTGGGAATTGGTGTTGTTGAGTGCATGGTGCACTGTAAAGCACTGCAGGGAGAATGAAATAAAGGCGTCTGTGCACTGCATGTGTGATAGAGAAAAAGAGAAGGAGGATTCCGCATGCGGGCCCTTCACGCATTACAACACCGAACTGTCAAAGCGTGGGAGCCAGTGTTGACTTACTGTAGACATGGCGGGCCTGACTGAGAGACCAAAGAGGGAGAAGGTTAATAGACTGGATCAAACCAGTCAAGTATTTATCCTTCCAGGCTGCTGTCCAATGAGCTTCCTCTAAAAGAGGAAAGAGGTATAATGGTAAACAAGAACCATGTAATGTCGGGGTGGGCTTGACTGGTTGGAGTGATGTGGTATGTTGGTAATGGAGCCCCGTTTAAAGAAGTTTTTCTGAACTGCCCCTCACTGTGATACACGACTGGAGAAGATACTGATAATAGTCAATGTCTAGGTCAGGTTTTCCATATACTAATCAATGCTTGTGAGATATGGTGTAACAACACAATGGGTAGGGCCAACCAATGACGAGGTTCACACACAATGCTGGTGCTCTGTTAATATCTAGGTTGAAATGATGAAATGAGCTTCGAGTCTCAAGAGGGTTATCTCATCAACCTCTGCTCACTCACATGTTTCATTTCTGTCGACATGAAAACACTGTTGAGGTAAAAATAATCAGCTTGTTTATCCCACCTTCATTCTCTTTTTTATTCCCTCTTGCATTCGCAGTGTATTGATTTTAACAACACACACATTGACACGTATCTGCAATGAGTGTGTCATTGTTCACACACCTGCCAACAGACTATTATCTAGTCTTTTTTTTCCAGAACAGTTTGCATTAAGCTTTTTGAGATGCGGCAATCTGGTGAAATTTAGTTTTTCATTTTAATTTATTTTGTATCCCCTAAATACACAAATCATGAATTTGCCTTGGAGGGCTTTATAATCTGTCAACATGCAACTTTCTCTGTCTCAGGACCCTCACATCAGCACAGGAAAAACTCTCCCAAAACCCTTTTAACAAGGAGAAAATGTGTGATAATGTGTACATGATCCACTTAATAGTCCAGCTACATCCACGATCAATGTAAACCTGTGCGGCGAGAAAGCACAAAGACTCCAAAAGAAGCAATGTTAGTAATGTGCTTAAGTTGAAGAAACTAAGGATATTGAGTTCGGGAAACAGTTGAGAGGGATGTGTTAATAAGATGGGAAAGAAAGGTGTGAGAAAGGGGAGAAGGTCAGGAGCATAAGACTGCCTCGGAGGGCTTTCAGTCTGTACACATGGCATGAGTAGTGGGCATGGACCACGATCCAAATAAACACAATCCTGACAATGTCAGCAGAAGGAAGTGGAGAGAACCAGCAGGAATCTGGAAAATATCACAGGTTTGTAGGGCAGGGCCATGGCAGTGGGCAGGACCAGTTCCAGACACAACTACGATCCATGGCAGGGGGCAGGACCAGCTCCAGACAGCCATGATCTGATGATGTGTTCACACCGAATGCGTAAAAAAATTTCTCGACGTGCGTCCAGATTGTTTTCGACGTGCGGCCAGAAATAGTGTGTTCACACCAAAAGCAGCAAGACTAATCGCGGCACCAAAAAGGGGCGTGGTTTATCTCCGCCGCTTTTCTCCTTGAAAAGAGCGATCTTTTCCGTTATAGACTATAGATGAAATAACCTTTAGATCTGCTTTATAGTTGTTGTGGAAGTCACAAAAACGTGTGAACATAAATTCCATGGTGTCTGGGTTCATAATAGTATCCTAGTCCCACAACAGCCTGAATGAAGCCGCTATCAGTGCTCCTTCCGGGTGACCGGCAGCAGTTTGATTCAGCACCGGCAGGACGGCGGTGACGAGCGGACCATCTTAACGCTGATTGGCTGACGCAACTATGACTCACACGTTTTTGCAGGCGGAGTTGGGAAATTTCAACTCGCGCGTCGACTCGAGTTCGCTCCGCGACCTGCGGGCTGTTCGTGCTGCTTCTACGCGTCTAATGCGCTGCCCGCTAGAAAATACGCGTCTACGCAGCTTCAACGCGGCTGTGCATTGACTTTACATGAAATCTGGACGCGCGTCGAAATCTTGACGCGTTCGGTTCTCTCTTCTCTTGCTCAGTGTTAGTGTAAGTTATCAAAAACTCAGAATGCTAAATTTTTAACCCTGCCCTACCAAACCTGTGATATTTTCTAGATTGCTTGGTCACAATGCGATCTTGACCACCTCTGCTGGTGGTTTGGCTAATCGGATGACAATCGGTCATCAGTGTGTGTCTGGTGCATCTATCTGTGGTCAAGCAAGTTTTACAGAGAGTTATTGAGGAGTACATCATCCATGTTATACTCACAGCCACGGGTCAACAGAAGGCGATACCTTTCCAAGCTCCCCCCATCTCAACTTAGCCTGTAGCGAGGGAGAGGGAATGAGAAAGACGTATGTCATATTTGTCATTTGTGGTTTCCACTAATGAGAGCAGCTGGACATGCATCCAGGCTCCACACCCTTAACACTCAACACATCTCTCACCTCATAAGCATCTCCAGCTCCAGGAATAGCAACAGTGGTTTTGTAACGTGTCAGGCCTCCTTGCTGCACTGCAGCACACCCACATGCTCTCCCTGCTGCTCACAGAGCTGCTGGGAAGTTCTCTAGCATTGATCCAAATGCGGAAGTTTGTCGGCTTCGCTAGGATGTGTTTGATTTGCAGATAACTGATGTAGTGTGCTATCAATAGTTTGCTGCGTAACCCTTCTGAAGCTCATATCGGGAGCGTGTGGAGCATTACACATGTGCACTAGACACACAGATTATGTCTGCAGGAGCATAGCTTCCCATACAGAGCTAGCAGAGCTTTCAAGCTGTAAATGGCACCGTTGTTAATGAATCGTTTACCGTGGCACAGCAGAGCACCATTGTTCCACCTTTAACACACTGCGGTTTCTATGCTTGCCAGAATTATGCCTAGTGGATGACAGTCACTCTTCTGAGACAGTACTGGGTTTGTGCTCCCGAAGCTGCAAATACGATGTATGAAAGTTAGATGGTTCTGATGTGGCGCATTGCATGGTAGCTCCTCTCATCAGTGTGTGAATGATTTCTATGTAAAGCGTCTTTGCGTATTCAGAAAAGCGCTATGTGAATTCAAACCATTATTAAGTCAGAGCAGAAGACCTATTAAATTCGTATTATTTCTTATTCTTCTCGTTCTCGTGCATCATTGCACAGGGAAAAGAGGTGCTTGGGCTAAACGTGGATTATTCAAAATTTCCACACTAATCTGACTTAGCGAAAATCCCGATCTGATTTGGGTGTCGGATAAAAGCCGAAAAAAAATGTCTCTATTGTGCCCCCTTTAGTTGTGAAAGCCCATGCTTTTTGCCAACTATCACCGATTGACTTGAAATTTGGCACACATGTCTGGAAGGATCCGTGGAACAAAAAATGGAGGTGGACCCTTGACCGCCGCCTACTTAGATTTTCTGCCATTTTGAATTTTGTAAAAAACACTTTATTCTCAACTGCTCCCAAACGCTGGGTCCGATTCTTACGAAACTTTCGGTGGATCATTATTGGTTCGATGTGATCAAATACTATCTTCAACTTTCTTTATCTCATTGCATTTAGAAGATATGAACCAATTAACCTCTTACGGGTGTGACCTGGTACATCAATACATATAACTTCCAAATCACTTGGCCTATCCTCACAAACTTTGTAGCATATGTCAACATCGTGTCCCTTAATGTACCCACATTTTTTCAGAATATTTAAACCCCAGTGGGTGCTGTAGTTAATCGCTCAATTTTGGCATTGTCCTTGTTTCCAGGCATTGTAATTCAACACACTTTATGATGTTGAGACCTTTGCAGGGAAAAGTTATCAAAGGATTTTAAAAATATCAAACTATGTGAGCACAGGCCAGCACCAAAGAGACACCATTTTCCATAAAAATGGAAGTTGTTTTAACTCAGCCGTACATTATGCAATCTGCTCCATATTTCTCATTTGTCACGACCTCCTGACCCTGAAGACATCCATATGGTAATTTTTAATCCTAGTCATAGCACCACCTAATGGCAACAGGAAGTTACATGGGAAGTTACATGTGTTCCACTTGTACATCCTCCTCCTCACAGATTATTCAGATCACTCTTAAAATGAGTCGAAAGAGACTTAAGACATGGAAAAAGCATAACCTTGAAGTTTGTAAGGACCGTTGAACGGTGTCGAGTCGGAGCATCGCGGAAGTTTGATCCTTCGCCATGAACGTATAGACCGATGTAACTCGACTCCACATCATCAGATCTTTTCCAGATTTATTATGTCTAATGAGACTCAAGGCCTGAAGACATGAGCAGTGTAATTTTTTATTTTAGTCATAGCGCCACCTAATTGTAACAGGTAGTAAAATGTTCTATACTTTGGCTTGCTTCTCTTAGTAGGTGAATCAGCTCAACATCAAATTACTTCTACACATACATAGGACTTTCATGATGCCAACCCCCAAAGCTTTTGATGTTTCGTGTAACGCTGTTGCCGTGGTGACCCATCCTTCGCGGTCAATAACGAAGGTGCTTTTGAGGCACTAAACATGCTCGAAACGTAACTAAACTTGGCACATACATTTAAAGGCAAATATGTAGTTACCCGATATGATTTGAATGCTTCTAAATGGCACCTTGGCTCTATAGCGCCCCCTACAAATATTCATTTAAGCAGCCCCAGCGCTATGGTTGACCTACATGTATGACACTTATTAGTCATATGTATCACATGTAAACTGAAAATTAAGTCTCTTGGGACCATGCTCTAAACCATACAGGAAGTCAGATAGCGCCCCCTAAAGAAACTCACTTTTTTTTGACAATACTTGAGTTGTAAAAGCTCACAGCTTTCGCACCCTATCATCGATTGACTGAGGGTCTCCATACTCATGCGGCCAAGGACAGCCAGGCGAAGGTCCTCAGCCAGGCGAGCTGGCGACCCGCAGGCGTCCCCGACGTGCTGGAGCGTGGGCCCGCTCACAGCTGCTCGCAGCTTTAATTATTATTATTATTATTATTATTATTATTATTATTATTATTATTATTATTAAAGCCTACATGTCCGTCTAAAAGCGGTCTTTTTGAAGGACCATTTCACCTAAAGACACAGCAAGCTAAGTATTTACTCAAGGTTTATCCAGAAAAACCGAGCAAGTGGACCATGAGTAAAAATTGGAGATACATGAATGCCATATTGGTCTACAATTATTATCAAATTTTAGGCTAAAACAATGCATTTCTACACTTTAATGTCTTCCGCCAAAAAACCTATGTGCAGGTTTTGCACCCTAATGATTTAATATCAGTTATGTTTATGCTACCATGTTGTTTTGCTCTCAGCACTCTACCAGAATGGATCTTCTCTTCATGTATGCATCATTAAGTTTACTCAATGAACAGCATTTTTCATCATTCCGTGTTCAATGGCAATGTTAGTTCTAATATAAAACCAAATGAAGCAGTGCAGAGCCAGTTGCATATATTCACTGAAGCCAACATTTCTAAACATACAGTAAATTGTATGTGCAGCGTGAGACAATACCGAAGATCACTTGTGTATTAGGTTTCATTGGACACCGACCTAACTGTGTTGGATGAACACAAGGTGATGACTTCACATTACATGATGAAGTAATCTATTTTATCTTTATTTTATCAGACCGTCTTACTGAGAATAAGATACCTGAGAACGAGAAACAGAAACATCACAACTACACAATGAACAGGATAAAAGAACTGCTAAAAGAGTAAAAAAAAAAAAAAAAGATAATAAAGCTTTACAATTTCCAAGGGGATGTATAACTTTAGTGTGAGGGCAGTCTGCAGAACATTCCATTTAAAAGCTGTACCTAAAACCTGTTTTGCCAACATTATTGCGTGTATCTAAGGTTAAGTTGTTATTAATGTGTGCTGTTTTTAAAAATAATATTCGTGACATGGTTTTCACCTTAGAACCTGACCTGACTTTATTCTTCTTTCCAAAGATTAATTTCTGGGAGAAACAACAACCTCAACAAAGTCAACTGTCTTTCTGGAGCAGTGCTTTTCCCTCGCTGCCTATTTTTACTAACTGGGTTGGAACTAAAACTTTAAGTAACACGGTTGTCTCATCTGACTTGGGTCTTGGGAATGTGGGTCATATCAACCTTCAGATAAATAAAGGTTCTACTAAAGATCTGACGATTGAAAGTCTCTTTAACCTGGGCCTCTTTGACCAATCCCTTTCCCCCAAATCCGAAGTGATTACAGCTTTGCTATTTTATATGCAGCCCTCAGTTGTGTTTGGCTTTGTGAATTGCACTTCATTTATATCTGTATATTTATAAAGGCTTTTTTTTCCCCCTGGCACATGTGATGGGGTTGCCTGTGCAGCGGTGGTCTCTCTGGGAAGAGCTTATAAGATTAAAGCTTGTTGAATGTTTCATGCAAAATTGAAAGAGGGATGCTTCTTGCAGTGAGCAAGTGACTCAGAGAGGAGACGTGTTACCTACTAAAATAGGTCTCACTGGCTGCTGGGAAGACCCACCAGAGGGATATGATCGGGGCAACACACTAATCTTCAAAGAATTGAATTGTTCTACACAAATAAAAGCCCACAAATATCAGTCCCATTCCCACTGATTGTTACACTAACTTTAAAATGGTTGCTTAGCATTGGCATGAACAAGCAAATGATTATCATTCAGTTAGCCTGGTAGATAATCAACACAATTATACTTTATTTTGTATTCATATAGCACTTTTATAAGCAAAGTGCTTCATAATGCAATAAAAGCTAGACATTTTTAGAAAAAGTAGAAACCTTCTAATAGTTCCGGTGTTGTGTTCATTCCCTCAGCAACAATTGGACTAATCTGTGCTTTGCAGGCACCATGTGATTTATTGGCTTAAAGTCTGGAGATGGCACTGTTTAGTTTTGTCTCAGTTACCGGTGCTGTTAATATCCAATTTTGTTCTTCTGATAGTACAGGGAGATTGAGCGAATTGAGAAATTCGCTAATTTGTTGCTCGCCCTCTAGTTGTGGTTGTGTTTATAGAGATTTGTGGTATTTTTTTAAAGGCATTTTGCAATTCATCTTGTTTATAGTGTATAGTTTTAGAAACCGGATCTCTTATTTTGTAAATTGTGCTATCCGCTCGTTGTTTTTGCAGTCTTCTTGCCAGGAGCTTTGTTGATTTTGAGCACGAGTCAAATTTTTTCTTTTGTGAATATCATCTTTTTTGTTTCAGATGTAGAGGCTCATTTCAAATGAGCCTTAGAGGACTTTGGAAAGCTAAAGCCCCCATAAAGGAAAAGTCCCACGTTCCGTCAGTGACCACATGTTAGCCAAAATCCACACAAAATAAACTATGGATCACAAGTTAATTAATAAGTCCTGACTGTTTTAATTAACCAAAAATATACCTGTAGGAGTAGTTTTTTAGAGTACCATGGCAATCCTCCGGGCAGATAACCAAAATAAGTATCACTCTGGAGTCTATTACAACTTATCTGCATTTTTGTGAAGAATCATCATTGTCCTGTAATGGGGGATCGTCTTCTGAATCCCTGTAGTTTATCCTGATATTGAGACTAGTGGGGTTTGTTGGGTTGTGTCCTGCTGTCCGCTGCACTAGGTTTCTGGTCGTCACTCCGGTCTTGCCGTCTTCCGGCCACATGCCAGGTAGACAGGCGCTGGATCTTCTCTTGGTCCAGGGCAGCGAAGGACTTCACCACCGTAACTGGAAATGCTCTTCAGGCCATTCCATAAATCCTTAAATTATCCCTACACGCTCGGCCCACTTGGTCTATTAGTCAGCTTCCAGATTAGCTTTGCGCTGCATTAGCCGCTTAATTAGTGTTGATGTTACTTGGAGCACGTTCTCAGTTTCATCTATTCTCCCCTCTGCTTCATCCAGTCTGTCATTTGCTCTCTTCAATTCTTGTTGTCTTTTCTGAAGTCCCGGAGTTCATTTAGAATGCTTCGTAGGCTAGCCCGGAGCTATCCTTGTCATGTGGGCTCGGAGAGCTGCCTCGGCTGTCTTGTCCGATTTGAGGATTGTATTCCATCATGTTTGTGATCGTACTGCACTGTGATTGATAAACTACCGTTTTTTGGGGTTATTTAACAAAACCGTCTCGAAAATTAAGCTGTCATGCTCTCAGTGGCGGAACCGGAAGCCTTGTTACTAAATTGTTTTAGTTAGATAATCACGCTAGGATAATTTATATCTAAGTCTGCATATTGATGAATCTATCTCATGTTCAGAGACCAAAGAAGACAGATAACTGTAAATAATCAATGAAAGCAAAGGTCCAACAGAGGGGAATATCTCTTTTAAAAAACTGTATGTATGAAAGTGGGTGAGGAACAAAGGACAAAAACTTTTAGTAGGGAGGTATACAGATAAAACTACTTATCAGAAGCACGGAGGGCCACACTAGAAGCAGGATCTCAACAAGAAATAATGTAGTGTTCATCATTTCCCAAAAACAATTGAAAGTGTTCATTCAGAAAAGCCTTGCATTCTAAAAAGCCTGCATTCAGAAAAGCCTTGCGGATCTCATTATGTTGTGCGGGTGGAATTGGAGCGGTTGCCACATCCTGCAATTGAACCTCAGCAATGAATAGCATTTGCTCGGAGCACATCTGTTCAGAGGGCTAATCCACAATCAGGCCAGTCCATTGCATAATGCTCCCACTGGGCAACCACTTCATCTGGCACGAAGACGCCATGCAACAACCGTGTCGCAGGAGCTGGCCTTAGTGAGGCGACATGCCGAGCAGAGAGAGAGGTCTGCTAAGTTGCTGAGTCGAGCTGGTTCACATTCGAGTGCGTCTGACTGTCTTTGGCAGAGCTGTTGACCTTATTTCAGAGGCCTCCCGCTGGCTTTTCCCCTTAATCTAACCTGTCCCTCTTTCTTATTTCAACCCCCTCCTCATCTGTTTGTCTACTCACTTCAGTTTCAGCCCCCCTTTGCTTTCTCCCTCTCATTATCGTGTTCCTTTGTACCTATATTGTCATATTGGTACTTTAGTTTGTACTCTGTGCACCCCATATCTAACCAGGTCACCTTGCTGTTCTTTGATTTTTTTTTATAGTCTGAAGTCAAAGCACAAATCCCTACAATTGTACATAATGCACCAAATAGACTGACAGTAAGATGGCCAGTCAAGGGCCGCTTTTCCCAGATTCGATCATTCTTAAGGACTTAAGAAGGCTCGAAACAAGGTTCGGCTAAGAAGGAGCGCTACGATAGGAGTGTTTCCCAGACGCGTTCTTAACTGCCTTCTTAAGATCTCGCCAAAGAAGCTTCCTAAGATGCTCTTAGTGGGACCTGTCCACCGCCGTGTTGCTGAAACTAAATCAATTGATGCCAGGCAAATCGATCACCCACCACTTTATCAGCGCATAAACCACGCACAACACGCTGTGGTCCCCACACACAGGTGCAATTACGCTACGTGTGTGTGTGTGTGTGTGTATTCCATCCACGACACTAATCACCCGGGGGATCTCAGCCATGGCATGAAACCCACGGTGGACCTGGTGGACCTCGTCCCATGTGGTGGGCATTCTGATGTGTGTCCGGGCATGGCGCAGGAGGGTTGGTGTCACGGCTGCCACACTCCGTGAACTGACGCCTTGCTGAGGCCGGTGCCGTCCCCCTCCACCTCCAGGAAGCTTCCTACTGCGTAAAAACGCAGGCTGAGGGCAACATTGCAGCGGATTGGTCTCTAGATGTGTGGTGACACTAGCGTGACACAGCCCAGTCCGACAGCACATTAAGTGGGAAGAAGTGCTGACGCACAAATGCATTTATGTAACCTATCTGGCTTCGCGCAGGTTGACGCTGTTGGCCAGCAGCGAGATTATACTGTATTGCAGCCGTGTCTTCTCTCACGCGTGGACTTCAGCAACGCCTTTAGACGTGGAGCCTCTCTTGATGAGGTTCCAGCCGAGTTCAATTACACCTGTCAGTTTGCCTGATATCTATGGAATACCACAGGGTTGTTGATGTTTTTATAGCTAATGTAAACTCATATGCAGATGCCGAATGTGTGTGAAAGCGTAATAAGTGATAGAAATGATGATTAATTTTATTTATGTCGCTACAGGAACACATGGGCAATTTTTTTTTTCATATCGTTATTTTTCTTCTTATGCCATAATTTTTATTGCGTCAGTGTTCCGCAGCTGTGGGCACACATTCATCATTACTCATGGTTTTAGTATTTGGCTGCAGTGAGCGTTTGGTCGCTAAGAAAGCTATTAAGAGTGGGTCAGACTGATTTTACATGTCCTTAGTGAAAGAGCGTCTTAAGCTAAGAACGACTCTGGGAAATACGTCCTTTTTTCACAGCGCTCTTAATGCTGTGTTGTTTCAACGCGCCTCAAGATTACATGCAAAGTCAATGCACAGCTGCGTCGAAGCTGCGTAGATGCGTATTTTCCAGCTGTCGACGCGCGACGCATAACATTTTTTGGCGTTTTCGGTGTGAACGCACCATTAAAGCGCTCCTTAGACGCTCTTAGGGCTTAAGAGCGTCTTAACGAATCTGGGAAACGCGGCCAATATCAATTAATTCAGGTGATTCTATTCTATTCTATTAATCAGGTGATTCTATTCAGTTCATTTAGTATAGCCCAAAATCACAAATTGTGTCCTGGCACCTCACATCAGCAAAGGAAAAACATTTATCTAGGAGAAAAGAAGAAGAAACCTCAAGGAGAGCAACAGAGAACGACACCTCTATCAAGATGGAACCAGGATGATACAAGCTACGATCTAAAGCTTTATTCCCATAACAAGTCGACTTCTTAGACTCCACTCTCCATCCAGCTGTGTCAGCTGCATCTGCCTGGCTGATAAGATTGCAGAGCTGGAAAGGAGAATCTCCACCCTGTACCAGATCAAGTACTGATTCATTTGGTCTGGCTTGATAGATGTAATTGAGAATCATTCAGTGGCGGGCCGTCATGGCCTGCTAAGCCTTCTCTGCTGGCCTTAAAAGAATCACAAAGTTATAGATATTATAGCGGCAGCTGGTTAAGCAAAGAGGGTCGTGTTTTTTTTTTTTTCGCGTAAAGTCATTTATTCATTGGCGCCGTCGTTGTTCACCGCTTGCTGGCCAACTCGCTTGCAACTGGCTAGCAGCTGTTTGTAGATTGGTACTTAGAGGGTGTTGGAGGTACTTAAGACCCAGGGGAATAAATAAAGAAACCTGGTCTAAAAGGGCTGTAAGTGAGGTCCAATAATGACACAGAGTAAAGGTGGTTACCTTAATTTGCCACCATTTAGTCCTTCCCAGTGGAAAATGTCTCTAAAATATGTCAACAGTGGTGTTTTCTAAAGCACTCCACAGTGTTGATGTAAAGTGAGTGAGTGGCTGAACTACACGCCCTGCAGTGCTGATAACATCACAATGTCTCAAAGGTTGCTTTTGATAAAGCCATTGGTCCAGCCCAGAGAATAGCCTTCCACCCTCACTCTTAAGGAATGCAGAAAATGTTTGCTCAACTTCCTTGATGTTGCAACATTGGCAGTCAAGGAAAGACATGAGTGGGAGTGCTTGCCCTAAAATAATCAAGGTTTTTATGATAGAATTTATGAGGTTTAATCATTCCGTCATCTAAGACGTGAACTTTTCAATTGGAGCGTCCTCTGGTTTCAGTCTAGTGTTTTTTAGAGATTTTTCTAGGCCAACACTCATACTTGCGAGTTTATAAAAAAGCAAAGAGTTATGAACAAGATTAATAGTCAGCAGTACTTTGCAGTGCTCTCTAGTGGACACATTTTGTAATAGAGGCACTGTCTTAAACCTTTGACAAATACACAATACCTTTGCAATAACCTAATTTTAGCTTATTAGCTACATTAGTTATTAGCTTATTTAGCACTATATATATATATATATATATATGATCATCATATATATTTGTTCAGATCATGAAAAGATAGAAAAAGAAACACAAAAAAAACATACACTTTTATTAATTCCCCTTGGGTAAATTCTTCTCTGCATTTGACCCATCCTTGATTAAGGAGCAGTGGGCTGCCTTGTGAGGCTCCCAGGGAGCAACGAGGGGTTAAGTGTCGTGCTCAGAGATACTTTGACGTGTGAACTGTGGGGGGACTGGGGATCAAACCGACTACCTTGTGGCAACGGGACAACAACTCATTCCCCTGAGCTATAGCCGCCCTAATAGTTGATACCAGATACTCGTTCATAATAAACAGATATGTGAAGATAAAGTCTTGACAGTCTTTGGCACTTGGACTCCACAAGGAGTCTAATGGTCATGGTAAAATTAACGTACTAAAGGCAGAGAACTGATCATATTTAAAAAGAGATGGCTATATTGAAAAACTAACAATGTAATTATGTGGCTGTGCTATTGGATACAGGATACCAGATGATCAGAACAGCTGATATCATGATTGACAGCCTCAGAGTGAGTGTAAGTGAGAGTTAAGGGGTATTTTGAAATATACTATAGCCTTAACGTGCAAAAAATATTGGCTTCCTGACTAAAATTACATTAGAGCTTCATGGATATGTATAAACAGTACTTATTAGTCTAGTTCTGATTATCCCTTAAACCATATCTTGATGTAAATTGGTGCATGTACGAAAGATGAAGTGCTGAGAAGAAAGTGATTTATTTGATGTTGCCAGTTTGTTGTGTTTTTTAGAAGCAGGCATATGATGCAATCACATTAGGGATGCCAATTAAATCTTTAACTGTGTGTTAACTGGGGAGACTGGAATTTGGAAAACAGTCAGTTTCCAAAATAATTTGTCTTTTTTTGTGTTGCTTCCTCTTGGATGCTTGCTTACAACATGACACTTGGTCGCTACGTTTTTATCGAAGTTGACTCCCAGAAATGCTTGGAACACAGTATAATGAGAAGAGGACAGGATCTTTGTGGCTACATACAGTGCCACACACTTCTCGTGGGTCTGAAGTGATGATTCAAGGGGATCGATTTTGTGAGTTTTTGTGAGTTTTCTGAGTCTATGCATTGTTATTTTTTTATTTTTGTCCTTTCGTTTCGTGCTTTCGTGCCTTTTTACAGTGGAGGTTTTTGGTTCTGTGTTTGGACTTTGCTGTAAATGGTTGACAACATTGTTGTTGTACTGGTCTCGATTTCCTCTTTGCATTGGTCGCTTTTTGCTGTTGTCTTTCTCTGATTCTAACAAAGACGTCTTTGACTGCAACCTACACAGACCATAACTGTGGTTGTATCGCTAAATTGCCTGCATTGTTTAAGTTATTTGTTAACACTATTACTCTGACTGCTCCAAGAACATAAAGGGAAACACTTTTATACGCATACAGAGTATGTATGGCAGAGGTATTTAACTAACGTTCAACAAGGTCCAGTTTGAGAAAATGTCCTCATGCAAAGGTCCAGTACATGACAATAATGTCCAACTTGCGCTATGATTTAGTCCCATGTTTATTGAAGTAGCCAACAGTTCTTTCAACATCTGTATAAAGTCAACAACTAACTGTCAAATCAAATAAATACAAAATATATATAATATCTCAACAATATGTATTATCAATTTTCAAATTGAACTGGATGAATTATAAATACTAAAATTCTAATTCTAATACAAAATGAATAGTATTATCTCATATCAATTACAATAGGGGTGGATTTAATGAGAAAAAAACATTACTGAAAGGTTTTGAAAAAAAAATCTTATAGTCTTAATAAAGTACTAATTTTACAAAAACAAATGTAACTTAATTGTCTTAGCCCTGAGCTTTAAATACAGTTAATTTAGGTGTATAGTGATGTCAACCAAAAAGCCACTATATCTGTTATTGAAACCACTTGTTTCAGCTCTATAGTCTCTGTTTATATTATTGTTGGACAGTAGATGAATGTGTTAGGGTTCTGTTCCTTCTTTTCGGATGTGAGTTGATACTTTTGCTCATAAGATTTGTCCTTTGGGGTGACTGTGACTCAGTGCATGCCCGTCTTTCAATCAGTGGATCAGTGGTTCCAGCCCTGGCTCTACAAGTTCTTGTCGTTGTGTTCTTGAGCAAAACACTTAACCCTAAATTGCTCTGCGTTGCTGTGTCTACAATATGTAGAGCAAACATGTAAATTGCTTTGGATGTAAGCGTCAGTTAAATGAAATGTAATGCTTTGTCTCGTAGCAAAGCTTCACATTGAGCTTTTAGCAATCGCCTGAACACATGAGAGACTTACGAGTTTTGAACTGCTTTTAAGAAGAATGAACATAGAAGAGTCTTTAAGACTCCGGTCTCACTGTCAACGTTTCTCTTTTTGGAGAACACCATGTGAAATAACATCCCTCACTTGCGGACTTTACCGAGTGTTCCGCCTCTCGTCCTGTCTTTCACTCAGAGTATGCATATTTGATTGGCCGAGTAGCATCACGTTATGTACATGCATGCGATTTTGTCAGAGTGTTTCCTGGTCCTCTGAATGTGTGCCGTAACGGCTGGAAAAGCTGCGCCGGTTAGAATATTAGCGCTATGTCAACTTTTAATAATTCTCCATTATCGATCGGTCATAGGTCCAGGGTCGGGATACAACGATGTCTGGGTCCGGACCGCTGTCCTCCGGCTGTTAGTGACCCATGTTGTATGGCAATAAAAGAAGTGGATGAAAAGGAATCTGTATTTCAATCAGGAGAGACAGTGAGTGATTAGTAATTATTTTTTATTATGCCAGATGATGTGTCACGGGTTAGACAGAATTGATTTGGCAGCTGAACTCCACGAGGAGATTGAGATCTGTGTTGTGGAGACTGTGTTGCCCTGAGCGGCCGTAATCTACCTTACCTTGGTCTTGTCATGGTCTAAACCCCTCAAAGTCTTGGTCTTGGTGTGGTCTTAGTTTAGGTGGTCTTGAATAAATTGGAACTCAAAGGATTTCTACATATACAATACACTGTTTTTGTATATAAGGCAGCATGACATTTTACATCAAGAGTCGAAAGGTGAAAAACTGTAGCACACCAAGCTCTCAGTATCCTATAATTGCATCCAGAGATGGGTCTCTGGGAAATTGTAGCTGTCATCTAGGATGGACTCCAAAAGGCACAGCACAGCCACTAAAAATAGTCCACAATATTTAAATTTAGGTTCAAATGGGTGGTGTGCAAAGAATGCTGCTGTTGGTTCTATGACTATGGCTGCCATCTTGTGGGTGAAATGTTACAACTGCTGTCCTCCATTGTGTGACGCCATCCCCATCGAGGAAGTGAAGATCATTTGAGGCACACGCACACAGAAAATTAGTGCATGCTTGCTCCGCTGATGTGTACTACATGTAGTGAGTCTGCTGTGTGACAAGAAGATGAAGAGCCGCCTGAAGGGAAATGGAAGTGGAGAGGGAGAGAGAGGGAGAGAGAGAGAGAGAAAGAGAGAGGGAGAGAGGGAGAGAGAGAGAGAGAGAGAGAGAGAGAGAGAGAGAGAGAGAGAGAGAGAGAGAGGAACGATGCTGTTCCGTGAAAGCGAGGAGTAGGAGAAAGCCGGAATGAGAAGAGGAGGTGCAGGAGACCACCATGAGATCCAGGCAGTGAAGGCAAGGGAGCGCTAACATTCAGCTGGAGGGATGCTCCTCACATTGCTCTTCTACTTTCGAGTCAAAGGTAGGGGGATCTGGGTCCAGGGTGGGTGGTTTTGTCCTGGGATTTGGGCGACGTAGGGTCACCTGAGGTCGGGGCAGAGACAGCCAGAGAGTGCACTAGAGAGGCTGCATGGGAACAGAGTTGAGGTGAGCAGGTTTGCCTTTTGTTGCCAACAATAAAATCCTTCGTATTTACACAGGATGAAAGCGAGGCTACTTTGATCAAATGTGTTCCTTCTTTTTGATACTAATCATGCAAAAATGCACTGAAATTGCCAGTCAGCACGATGCATAGTTTAAATGCAATCAGAGCATGAAGTAGGTTCCTATTCCTCACGGCAGCTAGTAAACAGAGTGTTTATTTCATCCTCATATTAGCGGCTACATCTAAATGAATATCCCCTGTTTTTCTCCCGCTGAGAGTATGCTGGGAGTTTTTCTCTCGCTGGGAGTATGTGAGGCTCTCCTCTGCATCACCCTGACAGATTTTGTCTCTCGGTTCCTCTCAGTATCATGCGAGCTGCTGATGTGGATCTATGTAACCCATCTAAACCCTCAGTCCGTCTATCTCAGCGGAGCAGGGACGAGTAACAATGTTACAGGCCAAATTTGTACGTTGATTTAGGGATGTGTGGCTTTTGTTACCATTTTCAGTAGTCTGAAGCAGCACTAGACTTGGATAAGCATATGTGTAAACAAGGACATGTTTGCAGCACCAGAATATTTAATTTAACATTTTTACACATTTGACCCAAATACCGTGTCAAATCTTTCTCAACACTGCTGGACTATTCTGGTGCAGAAGCCTAATGGCTATCTTCATTTCTGTCGGTGTAAAAATATGTCTCTGTTTCTCAACCGTATAATCTAATCTTTAGTTCTTGTTTTGCCTGTAAAATATAAACTACATAACTCTTCTAGTCAGAACTACAGCTGCAGTGTTCTCTTTTTCACAAACTGTAAGAAGCAGGCAGCATGACAGCTACCCTGAAGTGTAGCCAAAACATCTGGATCGCACCCTGGTGGCTGACTGTCAGTTTAGGGAATGCTTGATTTGAAATGAAGCAAAGGTTTCTTTGAGTGATGCTTTTTAAACTGCTGTCAGTAACGTTCATTTGTGCAAAGCCAAAATCATGATCGAGATGAATATTGGACTTA
Source organism: Clinocottus analis (assembly GCF_023055335.1). Taxonomy (NCBI): domain Eukaryota; kingdom Metazoa; phylum Chordata; class Actinopteri; order Perciformes; family Cottidae; genus Clinocottus; species Clinocottus analis. The sequence continues at coordinate 5,905,578 of NW_027176153.1, forward strand.
TTGTGCAGCTCCTCTAAAAAAACATCATACATGGTACATTAAAAGCAGCTCAGATTATTGATCTGGGTTTGACTTCCAGAGGGAGAATGCATCCATGGAGAGGCGTTTTGTCTGCTCAGGTCTGATTCTTGCACCTAACTGGTGGAGATCGGAGATTGGCATAGGAGGAGAGGATGCAGAAAGGAGTGTGGTAGGTGATGGAGGGCTTTAAGAGTGAGAAGGACTCTGAACTGGATCTGTTGAGGGACAGGAAGCCAAAGCAGGTTCTGGAGGACTGGGGTGACGTGATCACAGGATCAGGAATTGGTGAGCAAACCAACAGTTAATATAGGACTTTGGATGATGTGCCAGAATGCTGCTGCAGGGGAATATGTAGGTTAGAGCAGGCAGAATGTTGGTCTGTCATCATTCTTTATGACATTTTAAAGACTAAAGCAGTGGTTCTCAACTGGTCTGGCTCCGGGACACACCAGCACCCTTAATGACAAGCTGTGACTCAAATCGAGGAACATTCTCAGCATCTCCAATATATTTAATGAAAAGTTGGTGCAGTTTGAACCTGAGATAGTATTGAGACAGTAGTGTTGCATGCTGGGTGTGTGATTGTGTGTATGTAGGGGTGTTGAAAGTCCGTAACAAAACAATAAGATAAGTATCAGAAACTAAACTAACTCTGCCGGACCAGGTGCATTAATTATAGCAATTATGCCAATAAAAAACAATATCAGTATACTTATTTAAAAGATTTCCATTTTGGTGCCATGCTGTTGAATCACGCTCAAAAACGGCTTTGTCTGTGAGCTAGTGATGCAACGTCCCCTTGGTATCGGGCCGCACAGAAAGAATGAAAAAAAAAGAAAAGAAAAAAAAAACAAGGTCTGTTTTATTTAGAAAAATGACCGGCTACATCCGTCTGTGCGCCTGAGCCTCTTACTCTTGACTCATGACAGAGACTACGTGATAATGTTATCCCAAAAAAAAACTTAAATGTACGTTTCGAGTCTGCCGGAGTTCCGGTGTTCTGGATTAAAATAAAGGCAGAATGTCCTAAAATTGCCAAAAAGCTCTGAAAACATGCAAGCAACATCCTAATCATGAGTGTGAATACAGAATGTGATCTGTAGCGTTGCATGCTGGGTATGAAAACCATGAGTGTGAGTACAGATCAGGAGGAGGAGTGGTACAAAAATCAGTTAGTGATTTTTTAATTTTAGTTTTTAGAGTCCTTGTTCTGTAAAGCACAGAATGTAGTCGGGATCAGCAATGTCAGAGGGAGGGCCGGTTTGTGATGGAGGTGGGCTGGCCCCAACCCTGTCAGATTATCCCCCTGGTTCGACCCAACCTGAAACGCGCTGCTGAAAACGCGGAGGGACAAGCGAGCGAAAACAACGACACTGCGCTGAATAAAAGCCCCTTAAAAATAAAATCACAGGATTTAAAATTTAAAAAAAATCATTCCCAAAAACATTTTTTCCAAGCAAAGGCCCGCGACCCATTAAAAATGGGCCATGACACACCAGTTGAGAATCACTAGACTAAAGAACTACTGAACAAAAGTCATCTGATAACTCTTAGCTGCATTTCTAAAATACATTCAGGAGAGAATTTTTAGTTATACGTCGCTAGGATAACGTTAGCTTTCTAACTCATGGTTGGACCAAAGGGTTCTATGAGCTGAGCGGACATTAAATATCTCTTGTTTAAATATAGGGCTGCAACAACGAATTAATAAAATCGTTAAAAATCAATTATTGAAAAATTTGGCAAACAATTTCTTTATCGATTCGTTGTGTCGCGTGATTATTACCCCACTCAATAAGTCGCGCAGATGTTTGAGTATAAAAGTTGAGTTGCGTGCAGCACAAAGCGCAGCAGTCAGAAGGTCCAGGAGGTTCTGGTGAGGCCCGTTGTATCCTCTCGTATGTCACTGTGTCGACTCGTCGCATTGCTTGCTACAATAACGTAGCAGCTAGGCTAACCGTTGTCTTTAGCTTGCTAGCTAGTCATTCATTCCGTGTGTTTGAGCCGCACTGTTAGATTAGTTATTGCATATTAAAAGCATGTTTCTTCGTTTTAAAATACTGTGGGGGCTTCAAGAGAAGCAATGTATAAATATCTCCTCTTAGGTGCAGAACACTGACTTGCGTTCAACAGTCCGGTATGATGTGTCTTCATGACATGCAGAGGAAGTGTTGCTTGGATTTGTGGTTCAATATCAAATTAGTTGGAATATCTTTAATAAACCTTTTCTTTTTAGTTGGAATGCTGCTGTAATTTGGACCGCTTAAGCCCCTTCATATTTTCAGCTACAAAGAAAAAGTTCAATAATTTAAATGTTCAGCTACTTAAGGACCCGCTTATCCTCATTAGGGTCGCGGGGTGCTGGAGCCGATCCCAGCTGTCAAGGGTCAAAGACCCTGGACAAGTTGCCAGTTCATCACAGGGCAGACATATAGACAGACAACCATTCATGCTCACATTCACGGGCAATTTAGAGTCCAATTAACCTATGCAGTGTGTCTTTGGACTGTTGGAGGAAGCCGGAGAACCTGGAGAGAACCCACGTGGCCACGGGGAGAACATGCAAACTCCACACCAGTATCCGAACCCCGCCCGCGATCCAGACCAGTATCCGAACCCTGCCCTGCCCGGGATCCGAACCACAGACCCTCTTGCTGTGAGGTGTCAGTGCGAGCCACTACACCACCGTGCAGCCCCGATGGCTGTGACCTTTCAAATTCGGCAGAATTCCCCCAAAAGATTTTGTAGCAATAAAATAAAGTGATACCTTACCAACCGCCACAGGGAATCCCAAAGGAAAAGGAAGTTAATCAGGAGAGAGATGGTTACATTGGTACTGGTTAGGGGACGTGCATGAGCAGATCTTACCCCGTGAAGAGTTTAAGTTAACCACCCAAAAAGATAGAGCAAGGAGTTGAGATAATAGACCAGGAAATCAGCAGAGGTCACGATAGACCAGGAAATCAGCAGAGGTCACAATAACCAGGAAATCAGCAGGAGGTCACGATAGACCAGGAAATCAGCAGGAGGTCACGATAGACCAGGAAATCAGCAGGAGGTCACGATAGACCAGGAAATCTGCAGGAAGTCACGACAGACCAGGAATTCAGCGGCGGTCACGATAGACCAGAATTCCGCAGAGGTCAGGATAGACCAAGAAATCAGCAGAGGTCACAATAGACCAGGAAATCAGCAGAGGTCACGATAGACCAGGAAATCAGCAGAGGTCACGAAGATCAGAAATCAGCAGAGGTCACGATAGACCAGGAAATTAGCAGAGGTCACAATAGACCAGGAAATCATCGGGGAAATACCAGCCTTAGTCTGAGGAACCTTCATTCAACCGGAGATAACCGATCCTGTGCCATGAGAAAAGGACCCGTACCAGCCGGACATAAAGACACCACCACCAGTTATATGCTTGACTTACCAGATCTTATAGTTTCAATGATCTTTGATTCAGCATTATGGTGTCGAGGTTGGGCCGGATGTATGACGTGAACGCCGATGAGGACCACCGTCCCATCCCCTGCAAAATGGTGGCTGGGATGCCTTGGTTGGCCGAGGAAGTCGCAGCACCTATTCGAAACGAATGCCCTGAAAAATGCTGCGGTGATAAAATTGCGTCTGACGAGGATTAATTTGACATGATGGTGAAACCCGGTTTTAGTTAATTGACAAAGCCCTGGGATGAAAAATAACGGAGAAGTAGGCCAGTCGTAGGTCTCACCCGGAGATACTTTAGCATGTATCTAAATGGGCAAAACAGCGTATCAGTACAAGCAACGATGACTGAGCAAGCCCCTCTGCATTGGAGTGTTTGAGATGTAAATTATAAGGCTACGAAGACAGGTCGAACCGAAAAGTGATAACTCTCTCTGGTTGAAGAACTTAGCAGAGGTAACTTCGCCACACCTGTGGAAAGCATAGAAAGTAACTACGTCAAGTAGTAACTGCGTCAAGCAATGAGTCAACATAAAGTGAGAAAATGCAAGCAAACTGCGAACATAAGGAGATTCCAAGTGTCGGGTAGATCTCAGCCAACGCTGAGGATTGCTCAAACCTTGAAAACGTGGGAGGCCAGCGGCTAAACCCACTGGCCTTGATAAAATAAAAAAAAAACCCACTGATGCCGCGGCATCTGTGTAGAATTTTAAGGAATCGGAGGAATTCACTTGCTCGTCTTAACGGAATGCACTGAAAATGGAGATGACGTGACGGCTCTTTCTCTATCAGCTGACCAACCATACCTGGGTCGTTTACCGCTGACTGAAACTTTTTTTTTTCCGACATAGTTTACAGTTGGCATGGCAAGGCACCCACTCGGAAACCAAAGACACAGTCACGATTCGTTCATCCACTTTGACTGGATCTTCGGTACGGATCTTTGGATCACTTTTCACGTGACCTGCAATGGCTCAGAAGAGGAAACAAAAAGTATTTGTTTACCTCGCATTTTTTGTACTTTACTGGCAGTTCAGCGTTATTGTTTGCTGTAATAATTAAATGGTAGTGTGATAATAAATGACCCTTTTCAAATAATCAACACTGTCATGATGCATTCCGTGTGCAAACTGCTGCCGGGTGACGAGCGGACCATCTCAACGCTGATTGGTTGACGCAACTATGACTCACACGTTTTTGCTGACGGAGTTGGGAGATTTGAACTCGCGCGTTGATTCGAGTTTGCTCCACGACCAACATGTTCATGCTGCTTCTACCCGTCTAACGCGATGCCCGCTGGAAAATATGTCTGCGCAGCTTCGACGCAGCTGTTAACTGTTAACTGTCGACGTGTGTTAAAATCTTGACGCGTTCTGTGTGAACACAGCATTACACTGACCTGTCCCGGGGACCTGTCATAGTACGTCCATGCCTTTACCCCCTTTAAACCCGTCTTTGAATTTGGACGTCTTTTGTAATTTCATGCACTTGGCAATGCCACTGTAGAGCATCCCATATCCCAGAGGTCTGACACTGTCTAAAAATGCCTTAGGGATGTTTCATTGATCTCTCTTAGCTTCTTTGGAAGTGTACAGAAAATAATTTGACAAAGATGACAAGTTCCATAAACCCTGTTAGGAACACGGGCAAACACTTTATTGAGTAATGTGAGCAGTCACATTCGATTAAATTAGATTAGATTCAACTTCATTGTCATTACACATGTACAAGTACAGAGAAACGAAATGCAGTTACTATTACATACTATTGCATACTATTGAGTGCAGCAGATTCATCAACAATGCTTTGAAAAATACACAGTGCAGTGTTGCATTTTTTTGTGAGGGGGGAGGCGGGCATTGTTGGTTGCAACTTGTGTACCACCCTGTTCTCCTGCTTCACGGCTCCCCTCATAATAAGCTACAGCACAATGGCAGCAGGCTGTCTGCTGCTCTTTCTTTCTTCCATGGACGACATGGAGGGACTGTGCACTTTGGCCTTTACATCCGGAGGTAAAGTGCTGTTTTTTTGATTCATCACCTGAGAAGCCGTTCCAGCCGTATCTTTCTCACTCTCCCTCTGGCACCTTGGCAGAGAAGTGGTCTCCACCAGTTGTTCTCCAGGGCGAGATGTCGAAAGAGGTCAGCTCTTGAAAGCTTGTAGAGGGCAAGCACTGTGCTGCAGGCACGCGTGTAAAGCAGCCGTGTTTGTGATTGGCACGGTTTTCATGCACGGTGGTGTTTTGGCGCTTACACGGAAAACAATAAATCAGTGGTGTCCAAACTTCTTGCAAAGAGGGACAAATTTGATAAAGTAAAGATGCCCGGGTGCCAATGGTTCCTTCTGACATTTCTTTTATCCTCAAAACTTACATGAAAATACAAACTTTCACTGTCACAATTACCTTTATTTTTCAAATGACAATGTAACTAAATATAATATAATGTAATGTAACCAATTCTGCCTTTCATTCAGTCAGATAACAATGAACAAACTGTATAGAATACCTTACATTTCTATGAGTTAAAAAACATTGCCTTATGAACATTTTAAACAGGAGTTCAAAAGTAAACTTTAAAACAAGTGAATTTTCTTCGTGTCGTTTACAAGATCGTTTCAGAGGAAAACACTCTAACCCTAACATTTTATACTGATCAAGGAAGAGATAACTTGCTCTCCAGCTGATGCATTTAAATGTACAACACTGTTTACTGTGGTGGCTACAAGTGTTTTAGCTTCAAGCAGCCAATTTACAGAAATGAGCGTTCCAATTTTCGCTCACTAGCTATCGCAGATGCACCATCAGTAATGATCACAGAAATTTTACTCCATGGTAGTGTAGTGACCCTGTACAGGCGTCTGTTGGGGTGGGGATGTGTTGGTCAGGGGCCTCTCACTCCCTCCGGCCAATAACAGGAAAGCAGCGTGCTTGTTAGTGGGGTTGTGGCCTGTGATTGGTGGAGCAAGGGGGGAGGCGGGTGGCTTTGGAGGAAGTGCCGTGCGTTGTTGTTGTACATGAGTGTGGGGGATGCTACGTGGGCTTATTAGCTGTTCCGCATGAGCTACAGTTAGCAAAGAGCCTTGTTACGTGAATGTGAACATTGCTGCACTAAACCTGCAAGTTAAGGAGACGTCATTACTGCGGACATTACAGTAGTTTCATGTCATCAACAGCTTTACAAACAGAAACGAATAAACCTGTTCCTCTGGTTTGCCCTTTAAAGCTTTTTAGCTCAAGCAGGTCCTCTGTCACGTTCAGGTTGTCATCAACTCCTCTTAAAAAAATCAGTAGTTGTGCAGTGTCCGATGCGTCGGTGCTTTCATCGCAGGCAAATGACAAATAATCAAAAGCCGCTCCCCTGTCCTCCAGTTGCCCCTGAATATCTGACAATATGTCTTTAACTCTCTGTGCCTCCGTTTTCATGACAGTCTTTAATAAACGCACCTTCAGTAAAAGGTTTGCCATGTTTAGCAATGAACATGGCCACTTCGTAGCTGGCTTCATTTGACTCACTGGCTCTCGTGAAAAATCGCTGCTTTGCTGCCATGCCAGCTTGGAGTTGCTTCACTTTTTAGCGCGCACACTCCCTGTTAGCTTGTCGTACATTGCAGCATGTTTAGACTTGTAGTGTCTCTCTACGTTGAAATCGTTAAACAAGGCAACCGTCTCTATACAAATTAGACAAACACAATTGCCTCAATTTTCATTAAAGAAGTATTGTAATTCCCACCGCTCCTGAAAGCGGTGGCCCTCACCATCAACTTTTCTATTTTTTTTTGCGGTAGCCCAGGTAGAAATTATTTGAGAAGGGTTTGCGGCACAGACGCAGAGCTCGATGACATTAGAATGGTGCGGCCACCGTGTGGTGAAAGATGGAATTACATCTTTAACGTTTTATGGTTTATTTATTCGGACAGGGCTGGCGGGCCATAAATAATACTTTATAAGATCAAAGCTGGGGCCGTATGAAATCGGGCGGTGGGCCGTGATTAGCTCGCATCCAAGACTTTGGACTCACCTGTGATAGATGATGCGGGGAAATCCCGCTGGTGTATTTATCTTTACTTCTGCTAGCCTGGATTTTGGGTCAGTTTAGTCAGAATATATATAATATCATCATGCTGAGTCACAGCAGGGCACTGAGGAGAAATGACCATTTATCATGAAACCATTTGGCAATCTGTGCTCATACTAGTACTGTTCTCCTCGAATTTAACACCGCCACTCGCCAGCATGCCTTTGGCTTCAAATATTTCTTTCACTTCCCTCTAGTAACACTGAGTTGCGTCGGCTCTTGCTGATATTTAAAACTTTTATTTGTTCTTTGAAGCTACACTTCTTGTGGAATGTGAATCCTGTCACACTCTTTGCAACTATAATGCATAATATACATGCAGAATATATTTGTAACACAATCTTGTTACCTCTGTGGGTCCCCCCCTGCACAATGACTTAGGATTCCAGATAGTTTGTTGGTAATAAGCTTTATTTGTCACAACTCACACGGACCGCCTGGCAGCAGTCATCTCCAGTTCTCTTCTCAACATCTTTCTTCCTACCCTTTATTTTGGGGCAAGCAATCAGCCTCAGCTGAGAGCAATCAGTCCTCATCTCCGGACCTGTCGCCTCCAACCACACCCCTCTGCAGCTGAGCATAACCACGCCCCCACCACACAATTATAATGTATAATTATAGTTATAAGCACTCATACACAATCACAAGGCTCTGTAATAATCATAACAAGACATTATGAATAGGGCTGGGCAAAGTTGAAAAAATTAACTTATTAATCGCCTTATTTTTCTGCGATTCATCGCAATTAATTACATTATGCGCCAAATTCAATAATGAAGTAAAAACTAATGTATTGCAGGCTTTTATTTTATAGTAATGTTATCAGAACACACTTACATGTATAGTTAATAATTGTTTTTTCTTTTTTTTCTGAACAGGTACTGTTTAGTAGTAAGGTTCCCCGTGAGGGACAAACCACCCCTTCTTTTGTCAATGTTTAGTCAAGACCAGCAATTGATTAACTTTGTACAAAAGCAATAAGTGCTTTTCATGTTTTCCAGTTCTGTCCAGTTTTTCTGAATCAGTGAGAAAAGTCCAGTTTGTGTTGGTTTGAACAAGTGCACTGAACATCTTGTGATGTGAGGAAAGTTCTCCTCTTTGAGAGAAGAGTAAAGATCTAAAAGTGATGCTGATTTAAAGTGCTCTGCCCTAGTGGATCAGACTGCGGGTTAAGGAGCTTTGCGCATGTACGATCAACTTTCAATCTGGACGTGGTAGCAGGTAGTCTGTGAGCGCTTTTTTTTTTCAGGTGAAGCGGCTCACGGCTCTTTACAGCAACGCTGCTTGTTGAGAACAGAAGCTATATAACAATACGTGCTGTTACGTCAGTCGGCGAGGTTACGAAAGCACGTGCGCCTTCAAAGTAAAAGCAGCAACGCTGTAATGCGTTCATATTGTGCATTTTCATGTTTGATTAACCTCACACGGGCAGGACTGGGAGAGCCGTAAGACGTCCAAGTCGGAACTACGCCATCTGGTGTGATTTAAAGCGATAAAAAAAAATGCACAAAAAAAGAGTTAAAAAAAACAAACATGCAGTTAATGCCTGATCAAATAGTTAACGCCTGATCAAATAGTTAACGCCGTTAAAGGATGGCCAGAGTCATCTCGCGTTAACACGTTCATCTGCCTAGCCCTAATGTGTATATATATAACTATATATATATAACTATATATATATATATATATATATGTATATGTATATATATATATATATATATATATATATATATATATATATATAGTTATATATATATATGTATATGTATATGTATATATATATATATATATATATATATATATATATATATATATATATATATATATATAGTTATATATATAAGCATTGTGTGATGATGTAGTTATAAAACATTATAATTATTTTGTAATGTAATTATTTTCACTGTTATAATTGAGTGGCTAGCATCCTTTTATTTCTAGCGCTGTCTGCTGTGACCTAACACCACAATGAGTATGTGTCATAAGCCAAAGCTCAAAACAATGTCCCAGCCTTCATTCAAAGTTCAAGGGTCATTAATTGTCCTTATTTCAATTGAATTAAATTCAGTTGATTTTGTATAGCCCAAAATCCCATATCCCAAATTAGCCTCGGAGGGCTTTACAATCCGTACACATACCGTGGGGGGTGATCATAAAGTCGCTACACTACCTTTTCAGATGTTGATCAATGTGTTCAAATCAAGACAAAAATGTAGCAAAAATTCATGGGAGCTCAAGCCCGAAGTATGTTCATGCGCCGCCATTGCCATAGAAGGCAATGGTGAAAAGGATCTGCCAGGAACTAACGCAGAGGACCTGGCACTGAAAGGGTGGAAAACATACAGCCCAAAGACAAAAGGAGAGCAGGTTGATGGATCAGGTGAAACAAATCATGGTAGGGAAAACACACAGGCAAAAAGGAAAAATCAGTGTGAGAGTGAACTTACAAAATATCCCAAATATACCCAAATATAACCCACATATAGGTTAATATTTTTTATGTATAACATTTATTTTTGGTTCAAACGTTTATATCCTGCAAATGTTGTTTTGTTCTGACATCACTTGTTTTTTTAATCAAAGCCGTGAATATCACAGCATCCAATATGTATCTTCTAGTCAGGTCTGTTTTTTATAACACTTAATAATAGAGATCCAAATGTTTGAACCTATTAAAAAACACCCAAGTCTCGCCATGGCAAAAAAAATAAACCTGTGAATCTCATTGACGTTTAACCTACGGCCAAAACTATTCTAACCTTGGCAGAAAGTATTACGTTCACGTAGGACCTCATTGTTCACCTTAAGAAGCTGAATGAGAAAATAAGTTTTCAAATTTCATATTTTTTTAGTCTTTGGGTTTCAGTCAAAGCAATTATGTTCACAGAGCAGCACTGCATAGTAGCATGCAGGACCGGTTCCAGACAGCCAGGATCCATGGCGGGGGTCAGGACAAACTCCAGACAGCCACGGTTCATGGACACTTGAGGCGAGGAAGGACAGAGGCTCCCGGAAAGGAGCAGAGTTAGTAATGTGCATTGGAAAGACAATAATTTATCCAGAAGGAAAAAAATCCAAAAGAGGGAAAAGGAGAAGAGAGATGAGAGAAAGAAGAAGAAGAGAGGAGCTCAGTGTATCCTGAGATGCCCCCCAGCAGTCTAGGCCTATAGCAGTGTATCTAGGGGCTGGAGCAGGGCTAACCTGAGCTAGCCCTAACTATACGCGCTGACAAAGAGGAAATTCTTATGTCTACGCCTAAATGAGGTGACCGTGTCTTCCCCCTGAACTGAAAGTGGAATCTTAGAAGAGGAACTGGATAACTGAAGGCTAAATACCCCTTAAGGAGAGGTTTAATTACAGACACTTTAAAGACTGTGGTACATAACCCATTAGAAAAGACCCATTAATAATATCTAGTAGAAACCATTAAAGACAATTGGTGGAGGTTAATGGGAAAAAATCTATCCAAACACGCATTAGAGCCCACAGCCGACTCCAAGTCTACCACACCAGAGGATGGACCAGCAATATCCGAGGCCAGGAGATTGTCAATCCGACCTCTAATAGTCAGAAAAAAAATCATAAAATCATTACTACTAAGGTCTGTAGGAATACACGGATCCACATAGCTAAGAATCTCAACCAACCTGGCCACAGTGCTAAAGAGAAACCTAGGGTTATTCTTATTTTTCTTTATTAGTTTTGAGTAATAGGCTTCTCTGGCATTACGGAGGGCCTTCTTATATGTCTCAAACTATCGGAAGTGATGCAATACGCTTACCATCAGAGAAAGCAGTCAATTCTTCTTTTAACAATTGTATATGTGCAGTCTTTTGTTCATGCACGATAGTTAATCAGTAATAACTGATCTCTGGACTAGTCTCTACACCAGGGGTGGGCAATTATTTTTCCCAGGGGGCCGCATGAGGTACAGAAAATATTGTGGATGGCCAGACCAATAGCCTAAACTCATTACTCTCCGAGACAGAGTTTGACAGGACTTCCCAGCATGCAGTTCTGTGGTATAATTTTATAAATGTGAAAGCATGACTTAAGTTCCTATCCATGACAGCTGAGTAGCCCCACTCAGTAAGTATTAGGCTATAGCTGATAAAAGAAAATGTTAATGCCTGTTAAAATATATGGCATTGCGCTGCTGTTTCGATGGTATGTATGCCAGGACTGCCCATATCGCCACGTCTAATATTAATAATAATTAAAAAAAAAAAAAGATATTTTGTTTTTCAATTATCATAATTATAATACTTGGCAGGCCAGATTAAAATGTCCTTAAGGCTGTGTACGGCCCGTGGGCCTTACTTTGCCCACCCCTGCTCTACACACTTGAATGTGTTTCAAAGGTTTGGCCTATTTCTGGCTGCTAAAGTGCTATATGCTATATAATAGACATAAACATGTGCTTAGAGGCATTTATGTCATAAACATGTGCTTAGAGGCATTTCTATTTCAAATTGGCGGTCTATATTATGAATATTCATCATTTAAACCCAGAGATTGGTAAACGCAGCCAGTTTGGCAGCCAAATGCACAGTTAAGTGGAAACCACTTACCTGTGCATTTAAACTTCTTCTGTGTAACCACTCTGATTAAAGACACAAAGATATGTGCCACAACTAACCACTAATCTGAAACATCTGTTGCAATTAATTATTTAATCACAATGTATTTAGCAGCCGATGTGGGCATTGAGGAAGTGTAATATGATGTGTAGGTTCACCTTCATCAATCATACAATGCGTCTGTGTGTCTTCCCCCTTCAACTCCATGACTCACCCACTAATACTGGAAAGGAGGTAGGAATACTGGGTAACTATGGAAACGCACCGCAGTGATTCTCCAAAGCAGGCGGCACTTTCCCTTCAAAGCCTAAGTTAACAGGATTAGAGGGAACTCACAGAAAAAGACCCTGCGGTTCGATCCCCTGTTGTTGTTTTTTTAGTCTTTTGACCACTCTAAACTCTTTACACTTTGTGATCAGGTGTGAATGGGTACATAATGAAGTTAAAGCGCTTTGAGTGCTCGAAAGACTAGAAATGTGATATACAAGTACAGAATATTTACCGTTACCATTTACGGTGATTGGCTGCAAGAAAAAATGTAATTTGATCTAGTTCTGGGTACAAAATGATTGATTCCAGGTATCATTTTACTGGAGCAGTTTTGATACTACTTGCTACTGGGTTATTTCAGTTGATATATATACCTTTAAAGCCCTGGTGTACATTCAAGAAATCTATGGCGATGCTATTTCTGTTCCCTCTCTGTTCATACGCTAATATTCTGAGAGGAGTTTTGCCATTGCCATTTTGCCCATTAATGTTCAGTCTGGACCTCATGTACCAACAGTCTGGTACTGTCTTTAAATCCATTCCTTTTTGAAACATTTTCATATACGGAGATGAGCACAACTGAAATTAGAGCTGGCCCACGTCTCGATGTGCTTGTCAATACTACTTGCCAAGGAGACTTGTATTGTCAATGTAGACACGATTAAGGTTGTGGTTAGAGAAAATAAATATTCTCAGCTTAAACATTTACCATGATGTGAGACCCCCCCCCCCCGATAAAAAAACATCTAGCACAAGGGTTCACCTCAGGGCATGACCATTTAATCACAGGCCTGCACTCATTTCATAAGAGATGAACAGAAAATGTGATATGCGTATGTTCAACCGAATTCTGCACAATGGTGGAATCATTTTCGAGAAAAGGACAGGGGAGGATTTGTTGTTAGGAGGGACTTCTACTTACAGTCGATGTCATCCTGATATCCTCACAGCAATCTAACAATAGCTGCTATATGGTGGGGTGTGGCAACCATAGCAACAGAGGCAAAAGATGAGTGAGTGGAAGAAGACATTACAGCCGCACCCATCACTAGCAACCAACTAGACTGGAAAACCAGTACAGAGGGGGGAGGCAGCTAGTGAATAATTAGGAGGCAAGTCTGGGAGGCAACTCATTATGTGGTTCAGCCAACCACTTCTTTCCATGTGTGGTGACTTTTTGTGGCCAACAGCCAAATGTATCACATGCAAATTGTCTGTCATTTATTTATTTGTATGGCAGCTGATTTATCAGTCAATACTTGAAGCTGTGTCATGTTTTCCTGCTCTTACACAAACTATATTACTTATTGCATTGCATTACATTTAATTTTAGCTGATGTTTTTATCCAAAGCGACTTACATTTTTGCCCTATACATCATAGACACAGAAACGGGGAGCAATTAAGTGTCTTGCTCAAGGACACAATGATGTGGACTAGCGTTACCGGGGTTCAACCCCCGATCCTAAGATTGAAAGATGGGCATGCCGATTGATGCTCGCACTAAACGGGCGCCATCTTGGCTACGTAGCTGAAGAGAAGGAGCCCTTTCCGCCAGCTTTTCATTAATTTATTTATATCCTCCTGGAGGTGTTGCAGTTTTCACATGGATTAGAGAAAAGGGTACACAAGGGACAAACATAGGGCAAGAAGTGCGTTCATTTTGTCAGTTTTAGTTTCGGGGGTATCGCGAGCAGATTTGCGGACGTCACTTTCGCCAATTGGTTAACGTAAGTGTTCCATTTGATACAGCGCTTATCAGCGATGGAGTGCACTACAGATGTTTGTGTACTGTATTGGAGTGCACTGTTTTGCAGTGTACTTCGTAAAGTGTTCGTTAGTAGACGTTAGTAGGTCAAATCATGATTGGAGTAAACAATGCCGACAAAAATATACAATTTATATGTAAGTTACAAAAATGTATGTTTAATTCCTCGTTTAACTCAAGTGGCTCCAAATTGTGTATATTTAATATGCTTCTCTTTTCAATAATTGATTAATTATATTGCGACCCTTAGAGTTATCAATACCTATGATAAAATACTGATGAATCGCCAAATTGTTTGAGTTATTTTAAATAGGTTTCAGCACACTGCATGTTTATTGATATTTGACTACATGCTCCTATTGTAAATAACTACACCTACTCGGTCTCATTTTAATAAAAGGCATTATAGAGCACTTATATGTGCATATATCAAAGGTTGGATGGAGGTCTTAAGGAAAGGAAGAAGCAGGGAGAGGGTGATAGAAGAGTGTGTGTGTGTGTGTGTGTGTCTCTCACTTGACCTCAGACTTCTGGTGAAGGAGGAGCTGCCCCTTTTCCCCCCATCCCCTCCATCTTTGTCCTCTCATGTCAAACACATCCAACGCCATTATCACTCACAATGCTGCTGCTCTACAACCGTTTCCTTTCTCTCCTAGAATCGATCTATCGCAGAGGGGCCAGAAGATGGAGGAAGCTCTACCAAGTCAACGGACACCTCTTCCAGGCCAAACACTTTAACAGGGTTAGTGTCCTCAAATCTCGGTAATACACATTCTTAAATGGGGAGTCCATGCGGGAATGCCCTATACATCATAGACACATGATGTATGACACATGATGTGTGTGTGTGTGTGTGTGTATATATATATACACACACACACACACACACAGTATATGTTCCAAAATTACACAAATTACAGAACACATTTACTAATCCATATAATTTTTAGGAGACTTTGTAGTACATGTTCCCCTATTATCTCGGCCATTGTCTTTTTATGAACTTCTAACTGAGCAGTAACTGTTTGTATTGTTAACCAGTTGGTTGTCAGACTGGGATTAATCTGACTGCTGTTGCTATGCTAGATTCCAGGCTTCTGGTTGGATCACAACGCTGTCCTCAGCATATAAATAAGCCGAGGAGAAGTAGGTCAGGTTTCTCCTCCCTTCTCTCACTCCATCCCTCTCCTTCCTCTTAGTCTCTGTTTAACTGGCTCCATCTCTCTCAGTCTTTCACTGAGAAAACTGCCTCATAGATCCCTCTCATTATCGATAAGTCTATTTAGCTCCTGTTTTCTACGTGATGAAGCAGAATTCAGTTGCTCACACTGGCTGTTTGCATTAAGGGGGGATGGGGATGGGGGGCAATCATTATCCTCCAAATACGACCATTTTGAGCCTTCGGTATACATCACCATTTCCGCATGGCAACACTGAGCACCTTGTCACCTCCACTCGCGACGAATATCCTGTTACGCTCTGAAGAAACTAGTTCGGCATAACACATCATCGCATCAATAATCGACTGGAATTTCAGCGACAAACTTTTTTTTGGTAGCTAAGCACGACTCATTCTTTTTTATGAACTAAAAATTGCGTGTATGCACAACTGTGGAGTGGGGTGAAACGATAACGGAGTTCAACTTACGGCCTATAGTTGCATTGTTTACAACAGCCCCCAATTCATTTCAATTCAGTTTATTAAAGAGGGGGCAATTCAAGCCCCAAATCACTACAAATTTGCCTCAAAGGGCTTTACAATCTGTACACATACAACATCCCTGTCCCAGGACTTCACATCGGATCAGGAAAAAGAGAAGAAACCGTCGGGAGGGCAACAATGGAGGTTCCCTCGCCCCAGATGGACATAAGCAACATATGTCATGTGTACAGAATGAACAATGTAACAGAGTTACAGCGCATTCAATGAATATGACAGAAATTATTCACATAATGAGTAGTAGACATGGACCGCAATCCAACTCCAATCTACAGTCAGCAGAAGGAGGTCCTCCAGAGCCGAGCTCATCAAGTTTGGCTCTGGATTATCTGTAGACTTGCGCATCACCTGATCTAAAGGCAGTATTGCGTGCCTTCAGTGGTAAGTGGAATTCTCTTTTCATCTACAGCTTCTGATTTGGGAATATTGTAATCTGTTTGAGGAATGTGACAGTCAGTGCGTTTACATGCTGGTATTGATTCGAATCTTGCTTTAGTCGTACTATGCTCTCTTTCGGGGCAAGTCTATTATCCGAATATACATTGCAGTGAATAAATCGAATCATTGGCCGAATGCATGTCATATCCGATACGATAGGTGGCGCTGTTTTCATTACATGTAGTGGTGATACAGCCATCTCCGCTTGACCTCTTCACTCTTCATAATGGAGAGAACCCCGGTAGCTTCTGTGGTTGTCGGGGAGCTAGCGCAGAGCAAACAGGGAACTAGCAGCAGCGCTAGCTGGCTACACCAGGGAGCTAGCAGAGACACCCACCGAAGGTACTATCGGCTCGTAACCCGACTTTTACGTTTGTTTGTTTCTGCCGGCCGTGACAACTTATCGTCTCTTTCGACTTCCGGGTCACGACCTGGGAGGGAGGGAGGGAGGAGGCGGCGGGATCGTGAGCATGCGCACAAACACATTCTCCAGTTCCGATCCGATTCAGCGTTTACATGCAGCGTTATTCGAATTATCAATCGAATCGAATCGAGTTATCCAGGGGTGTTAATCGGATCGTAGTCGGACCCCAGTTATTCGAATAAAGGTGTTTACATGAACGGGATAATTCGATTTTAGTCGGACTAAGCCAGTAATTCGAATCCATGTAACCGCACTGACTGACACTAGTGCTGATGTAGTTCAGAACGGAGGAGGCAAAATAGTCTGTTTGTGTGAGAGTCCAGGGTGGCCTGACTGGCAAACCTACTCCAGTGTTGAAACCGGGGCTGTAGTGTAAAGTTTGCTTCCTCTGACCACACTTCAACTGGTTTTCACTGATGATTTCTCATAAGTGTTGTTTACTTGAGGAGTAGGAACAACAAGAGATGGTCAGACAGAATGGCTTTGTATGCCTTAGCCACATTGATTACATTGATGTAAACATGGTCCAAGGTCTTGTCCTCAGGCAGGAGACATGTTGGTAAAACTTTGAAAGTACAGACTTCAGGTTGAAGTGGTTGAAGTCACCCACAAAAATAATGGCTGCCTCTGGGTGTTTAGTCTGTTGTTTGCTAATACTAGCATGCAATTCCTTCATTAGAAGCTTAGCATTAGCATCCAGGGAGATATATGATGCAGTTACAACAGTAGATGTAAGATTTCTGGGCAGATAGAAAGGTCTACACTTAACCATGAGATATTTCAAGTTAGCACAAGATTGAAAAGGTTTCAGGGCTTATATTACTGCGGTTCTGGTGTAAGCAGCGGTTATCTGGCACAAGGCTTCTGTTTGTCTAAAGTTTGATTAGCAACTTGAGTTAGAATTGAGAGCATTAATATGCTCTCAACTTGCAAATAAAGACATATTTTATCAAACACAAGACACATGCACGTCAACCTTATCCTATATTTTTCATAGAATTATTTTTTTATTTTATTTTTTTAAAAGGGCTTGGAATTGAGGAGCAGAAACATAAAATTTAATGGTTTGAGATTTAAAAATGACCATTTTAATAAATGATTATTCTGATGCTCTTTCGTGAGCAGGTGAGGAGGTGTTAGGGCTAGTCAGGTGAATGGGAAAGGATGGAAAGTCCAAAAGTACGTTAAGGATCAATTAACTTTGTTAATGGACCAGCCTTGGCTATATATACTGACCTTGAGCATTTCATGATAATAGTGCAACCGTGTGATTTTGAGCTATTATTATACTAGCGATTTCAAAGCAAGATTGTAACACGATCCTGTTACCTCGATGAGTTCCCCCCTGCACAACAACTCAGGATTCTGGATGTTCAGTTGGTAACAAATTTTATTGGTAACCACTCGCACGGACCGCCTGGCAGCAGTCACAGAGAGAGGAAGTGCAGAGTCCCACTGCGAGCGGGATAGGAAGTCGACCACAACCATCTGCGTCCCGGCCTATGGATCACCTTAAACTTAAGAGGCTGTAAGGCCAGATACCACAGGGTAATCCGAGCGTCGGTATCTTTAACGCAGTGGAGCCACTGGAGGGGGGCGTGGTCCGAACAGAGGGTGAAAGAGCGTCCCAGGAGGTAATAGCGCAGGGAGGCGACCGCCCACCGGATGGCCAGGTACTCCTTCTCTACCTCCCTCTCGGATAGCTTCAGGCTGATATCGAGGACCGGGCGGTCAACCCCCCCCATCTGCTGGGACAAAACGGCCTTAGCCCTTTGTTCGACGCATCAGTCTGCAGAGTAAAGGGGAGAAAAAAGTTAGGTGTGTGAAGGAGTGGCTTCCCACAGAGAGCCTCTTTTACCTCCTCAAACGCCCACTGGCACCGCTCCGACCACTGGACCGGATCTGAGGCACCTTTCTGGGTCAGGTCAGTCAAGAGGCTAGTCAGTTCTCCAAAATTTGGAATAAAGCGTCTGTAATAACCCACCAGCCACAGAACCTGCCTCACCTCTTTTTTAGTCTTGTGCCGCAGGCAGGCCGCGATTGCCGCGGTACCCCAGATGCCGTACCTCCATCCGCCCAACTGCACACTTCCCCGGGTTGGCGGTGAGTCCAGCCTGCCTCAGGGACTCCAGCACCACACCCACCCGCTGCACATGCTCCGCCCAGGTGGTGCTGTGGATGATTACATCATTCAAGTAGACGGCAACATATGCAGCATGTGGACGCAGCACCCGGTCCATAAGGCGTTGAAAGGTGGCTGGGGCACCGAACAATCCGAAGGGAAGCGTGGTGAATTGGTACAAATCAAACGGAGTGGAGAAGGCCGTTTTTTTCCTGGACTTTGGCGACAAGGGAATCTGCCAGTAGCCCTTGGTCAAATCCAGTGTCGTAAAGAAACGTGCAGTGCCCAGTCGGTCCAGGAGCTTGTCGACCCGGGGTCTGGGTATGCATCAAAACGTGACACATCATTCACCCTACAATAGTCCACGCAGAACCGTATAGACCCATCCTTCTTGACGACAAGAACAATGGGGCTAGACCGGGGACTGTTGGACTCTTCTATTACCCCCATCTCCAGCATGGTAGCCAATTCCCTCTGAACCACCTTTTCTCTTGTGTTCAGGTAACCTGTAGGGTCGTAACCACACCGTCACGCCTGGAGGAGTCTCAATCTGGTGCGTGATGAGGTTTGTGCGTCTGGTCAATGTCTGTTCTCTAAGTCCCAGAGAGATGGTCTTCACAAAGGAGCAAGGCCGGATTAGTGGATTTTGGGACCTCAGGCCCCAGCTCCTCTCTCTCAGAAACCGTGGACACCAGAGAAACAGACTCCGCCTCTCTCCATGCTTTCAGTGGGTTGAGGTGGTAGATCTGTGTAGCTCCGCCCCTGTCAGAATGCACCACTTTGTAGTCGACATTCCCCACTCGCCGTGTGACCACAAAAGGGCCCTTGCCACTTTGCGAGGAGTTTAGAGCTGGAAGTACGAAGCAATATAAGTACCTTTTCTCCCGGTGTGAATTGTCTCAGCTTGGCTCCTCTGTCGTACAGACGTTTTTGCCGCTCCTGGGCCTGGAGCAAATTCTCACGTGATAACCGACAACCCAGTGTGTCAAGTTTTGCTCGCAGGTCCAGGACGTATTGAAGTTCACTCTTACTGGTGCTCGGACCTTCCTCCTAGTTTTCTTTAATCAGGTCGAGCATCCCATGTGGAGTCCTGCCGAACAGCAGTTCAAAGGGAGAAAATCCTGTGAAGGCCTGGGGAACCTCCCGCACTGCAAACAACAGAGAGTCAAGCCATTTATCCCAATTACGTTCATCATCACTAATAAATTTACGGATCATGGACTTCAAAGTCTCAAAGATTTAATGCTCAGTAACCCGTAAAGTTCTCTCAGTGTACGTGACATGAACGAGGTGCCCTGGTCAGTCAGAATCTCTTTCGGGATTCGGATTCGGGAGATGACCTGAAACAGAGCCTGAGTGACACTCTTTGCAGAAATGTTGCATAAAGGCACTGCCTCCGGATACCGTGTTGCATAATCCATCAGGACTAACACAAAGCGATATCCACGTGTGCTCCGGTGAAATGGCCCGATGAGGTCCATGGCTATTCGCTCAAACGGCACCTCCATTAATGGCAGAGGGCGCAAAGGCGCCCATGGAATGGCCGGTTGATTTACCAATTGACACTCCGGGCAGGACACTCACCAATGGCGCACATCCCTCCCGGATGCACGCCGATCATGAGGTGCCTGCGTGTCCTCGCGGAACCTCCACCTGTGGTCCTCTGGGGTCAGGCGCAGCCGATCCAGGATCGCTTTCCGCATGCCTGCGTAACTGTGCCGGGCTGTCGGGGCCAGCCCCAAGGCCGCTGTCTGTGCCTCCCTGGTGAGCAGAGAGAGGAGACGGACCGTCACTCGCTCGCGGGCCAACCGCACACCTCCGGCACCGCCTCGAACGACTCCAGAAAGGACTGAACGTCACCCGCGCAGTCATTTTCTGTAGGGTCAACCCCGCGAAGGTGGAGGATTTTGGCGCCGGCCGAGCTGCGGCTGTCCTGGCAGCAAGCTGTTCCAGGGCGTGCGTCTGTCTCTCTGTCTGGAGCGCCCTCGGGAACTGTTGGTTCACCTTTGCCTGGTCCTGCTGCATAGCGGCAATCCCGCTCAACATTTGCCTCAGCGCAATAATCGGCTGAGGCTGCTCGTTGCTTCCCATGTGCCTTTTTAAAAGGGGCCCCACGTTAGGTTCCACTGTAACACGATCCTGTTACGTCGATGGGTTCCCTGCACAACAACACAGGATTCTGGATGTTCAGTTCGTATTAAACGTTATTGGTAACCACTCTCACGGACCGCCTGGCAGCAGTCATCTCCAGTCCTCTCTCAACGTCTTTCCTCCCGCCCTTTACTTTGTGGCAAGCAATCAGCCTCAGCTGAGAGGAATCAGTCCTCATCTCCGGCACCTGTCGCCTGAGCCACCCCCCAACCACGCCCCTCTGCAGCTGAGCATAACCACGCCCCCACCACAAAGAGTTTAACTATTTCAACCATCGCAACCTCAAGAATGTCCTCCCGCAATACTATCAACATGTGAACTTTCCGACAAATTGCAATGTTGTAGCAATGCATAGTGTATACAGATACAATGATATTATCATATTTTATCATAACAGTAATACTACATATTTATCATAGCAATACTATTATCATCTTTTATCATAGCAATGCTATTATCATAGTATATCATATGTATCAAAGCAATACTATTTTCATATTTTTGTGCAATACTGTTATATCTTTTATATTTTTTGCCTTATTTACAAAAAAAATTCCCTTAAGTTTATTGTAATTCTGCCTTAGGAGGACCGAGCAAAATAAGCTTTTCATTGTATAGAATAACAATAATAATGTCTTGAATTTTGAATTTTTGAATCTAGTTGTGATAAGTGCATGGCGGACTTGACTGTAATGCACTCATGTATATTTCAGCCGAGGGCCGGGGTTTGCAATAAAAAAGACCACATATTAAAGACATCCAACAAACTCAGCCAGAATAAACAGGAATAACATAATTGAAGTTTGGGGAAACTGTTCAACTTCACTACCCAGCAGCTAGAATGAAGCCTGCGCAGATGATGTTTGATGTGTTACTTTGGAAGTGCAGAGTCCCACTGCTTTTATTGATTGACAGTCAAATACATTGAAATCAAAGACAGGGCTCTGCCATGCACTTGTCCTGTCTTTGATTCTATGGGAGCTGTTGTGGGCTAAACATGGTTGATTTTTATTTTTGTTGAATCCTGCAGGTCGGATTTCACTGTAGATCGGTCAGTGTGTGCTGATGAGTTTTCTTTGTCAGATGTGATGCAGACAAACCTCCATCCAAACCTGCTGAAGAATGGGCAAAATGTAATGCCAGGATTTTGGAAAGGAATAAACTTTTTTTTTCATACAATATTTTTATTTGCTGACCTTTGTAAGTTGGACTGTGTTTGCAATGAGGCTCATTTGGAAATATCACACAGCCATTTGTACAACTGTAGCGCCCGGAAAAGCTGCACAATACTTTTGTAAATCCAACCCAGTCTTGTTTACAAGGCCTTGTCTATGCTTATAGAACTATGATACATTTGTTTTTAAAAACACCAGAAAAGAAGCCAAGGATAGAAAAGTATTGAAACTGGATGATGATGTAAAAGGCAGTTAGTTGTGTGTGCTGTGGAATGAAAAGGAACTGGACAAAAGTGTGTGATTACTTCATAAATGTATGCCTTAACCTCTATATAGAGGTTAAGGCATCCTGGATGACCACCAGAGGCAATGTTTCACACTGGATACATTCCATCTTGTGCTTGCGCAGGTCGAGTATTTAGAACAACAGAGTCACGTGTGACCTCGGATGACCCCAAGCCGGGTATAACTTCCGGTGTCATCTTGAGATCAGTCCTGCGGAATCTTCTCGCGAACCACGAGTTTCCGAGTGATTAAGAACTCTGGCGGTCATCCAGGATTCATAGAACCGTAGTTACCTTTGTAACTTTCGGTTCTATTTCATTCGTAGAACTTTTGTTCTAGTTCATCCTTACTGACCGTCAGAGGCAGTGTTTCACACTGGTTTGACTCATATCAACAAAGTCACGAGGAAAGTCAAGGGACCCATGTCGTCGGACTCAGGCAGAGGGATCTTGCAGAAAGACCACACCCAGAGGGTGAGGGGTGGCAACGTTAACCCTGTAGTACCTGGTGTATGTGCTTGGTGATGCCCATGAGGCTGCAGCACATATATCCTCCACAGGCACACTCCTCATGGTTGCTATGACGTGGAGACACTCCTGGTGGAATGGCCCCTTACTCCAGGTGGCGAGACACTGCTGTTTGCTCTGTAAGCCTGTGCGATGGCCTCCACTAACCAGTGGGACAAGTGCTGTTTGGAAAGGGCATAGCCTTTCCTAGGTCCTCCATAGCAGACAAAAAGCTGCTCCGACTGTCGTATGCCTGCTGATGCCCTGACATAGACTCTGAGGGCCCGCACCGGGCACAGTAGCCTTGACCTTTCCTCAGGCACTGGGGGGTCAAACTGTGCTAGCTGGATAGGCTGGTTTAGGTACGAGCGTGTCAGTACCTTCGGAAGAAATGCTGCATTAGGCCATAGTGTAACACCCGAGCCATCTGAGTTCCACCTCAGACAGGATTCGCTCACCGACAGGGCGTGTAGCTCGCCTACTCGCTTTGCCGAAGTAATGGCAAGGAGAAAGACTGTCTTTACCGACAGCCATCGCAGCTCTGCGTCTGTCAAGGGCTCAAAGGGAGGAGACCATAGGGTGTCCAGTACCAAGGACAAGTCCCATGGGAGAGCCCTTGGGGTGTTCGGGGGTCGCAGTCGCTGAGCCCCCTTCAAGAAGACAGACACCAGCTTGTGGCTCCCTATGGTGTCATTGTCGACCTTTGCATGCTTCCACGAAATAGCAGCTACATAGACCCTCAGGGTAGAGGGAGACCGGCCCCCTGCAGAAATTCCAGTATGGTTGACACGAGGCACTGTACTGGGTCTTTGTTGTGGACTCCACACCAGTCGGAAAACAGCCTCCATCTGCACTCGTATTGTAGACGGGTAGATGGCGCCCTGGCATTGAGGATCGTCCTCCTAACTGGTTCTGTGCAGCTGCTCAGCAACTAGTCGGGCCCTGCAATGGCCATGCCCATAGTTGAAGGCGGCTGGGGTCGGGATGCCAGATCCGACCCCCGACCTACGATAGCAGATTCCTTCTGTCGGGGAGGCGCCATTGCGTCCCGCAGCAGAGTCTGTGTCGCAGAGGAAACCAAGTCCTGCCGGGCCAAAAGGGAGCTACCAGCACCAGCTTGTGGCCCTGCTGAAGAACCCTGAGGAGCGTGGGCCATATCAGGGGATATGGGGGAGAGCGTAAAGAAGGCCCTGTGGCCACATGTGAGCCAGGGCATCCTGAACTAGGGGACTGGTCTTCTCCATCAAGGAGAACCAGTGGGGGCAGTGGGTCAATATCTCTGAGGCAAAGATATCTACCTCTGCTCTGCCGAAGCCACGCGCTGGGGCGATGGACAGGCTCTCACAGTGGCCGCGTCCAGAGCTAGACCGATGAAGGTTATGCTCTGAGAAGGGGTCAAAGAGCTTTTCTCCATGTTTACCCTGAGGCCCCACAAGGGCACTTGAGAAAGAAGGCGCGCTGTGTCCTGTGCAGCCTGAACCCGGGATGGCGCACAGATCAGCCAATCATCCAGATAGGGCAGTATCTTCATGCCCCGCGATTGCAAGGGGAGAAGGGCAGCGGCGACACACCTCGTGAACACTCGTGGGGATAGGGAGAGTCCGAATGGAAGAAACATGAACTGAAATTGACGGCCTTGGAAGGCAAAACGAAGGAACCGTCTGTGATGAGGCACAGTGGCAACATGGAAATCCTTCAAGTCGACAGACATGAACCAGTCTCCCGCAGAGACGACACGAAGGACGTCTGCTGTGCTCAGCTTGTGAAATGAGACCTTCAGGAACCTGTTTAAGCCCCTCAGATCTGGGACTGGGCGCAGTCCGCCGTTCCTCTTCTTCACAAGAAAGTAGGTTGAGTAGAACCCACCGAGCTGTGACCAGGGGTCTACCACCTCGATAGCACCCTTGGTCAGGAGCACGGCTAACTCCTGGTTCAGGGCTATGGATTTTTCCGGGTCGGTGATGGTGGTCACCTTGACCTGGCTGAAGGTTGGGGGCCGGCGTCGGAATTGAAGCTTGTACCCCTGGGTTAGGGTGGAAACCACCGAGGGGTCTGGAGCGTGAGCTGCCCAGTAGCTGATGTGCTTCTGGGAGAAATAATCGACGGCCGACTCGGGGACCTCAGTCCCTAGCTCTCCGCCCCTGGAAGCTCTGATGGGAGAGGGAGGGAGGGGGGGGGGGGCTGTTACTTTCCCTATTTGGTGCTCGCTGGGGGGGGTACATTGGTAGGGTTGTGTTGGACGTAGACCGGCCTCCTAGTGTGGCGCTGAGGCCGCTGGCGGCTGCTAGGGTAAGCAGGGGGCTGCCGATTGCCCCAGGGGGCCGACATGGGCCCCCGGGGTCTGTGGGGTGCAGGCGTGTCCCTGCGAAGGCCAGAAAACTGCTGCCTGATCTGAACAGCCTGCACAGTTTGCTGCACGCCTGCAGAGCGGCTGAGCCGAAAAGCTCTCTGGGTTTGACCGGGACGGCGCGGAGAGTCCGCCTACGTGCCTCTGACAGGGGTGACAGCGCCAGCCGAAACCTGGCGGCGGGTCTGAACCAGGGTTGACATTATGCACCCGAGTTCCTTCGACATCAGTGCAAAAGCCTGCAGTAACTCATCACTAAGGCTGGTGACGGTAGCATCGGATTTAGTCTGCTGCAGGAAAACTGAGAGGGCAAGCATAAGATGCGAGAGGGAATTACCAATACGGCCCATGCATGCTCCCGTGTTGTGAGCCTGGGAGAGCAGGTCGTCAGTGAGCCGAAATTGGACTTGAGGACACCTGGCGTCCGGCCTCAGGATCTCCTCCGGGGAGACTATGAGGGACACAATATTGGGCTCAACAGGGACCATGCGCTCAAGTCCACACCCTGCCGACTCCTGCGTGGACGCCAAGATTCGGCCCTCTGAAGAAAGCCCGGAGTGTGCCCTAGGGTCCCTCCAATAAGTATGTAGCTTCCTTAGATATTCCTCGGAGGGAGGAACAGAAAAGGTGGCAGGGGCGGGAACACGCCTGAAGAACGCACTCGTAGGTGCGGCTTCTGGCTGCTGTATGTCCAGCTGTAGACGTGCCATGACTGACCCCATGGAGTCGTCAACTGGCCCCTCCGAATGGGTCTAGGCTGAGGAATGGGAACCGGGCCTGGAAGAATGGGAATGCCACCCGCCACTGTACTCGGTGAAGAAATTGGTGGATGCATCCAGTGAGACAATGTCCTCCTCTGGGACCGGCTCAGCCGGGGCTGGAGCCGCTGCCTCAGTGCCCCCTGTGCCGGGATGAAGAGTCAGGAGAAGAGACTTCACCTGAGCAAGCTCAGCTGTCAGCCGATCCACCTTAGAAGCCAGCCTGCTGGGTCTAGCTCTCTTGGGGGCAGTTGCCCCAGCGGCCCTCGCGAGCCGGCGTTTGTCTTTGACTGATTGGGCTGGATCCGGCTGACCTGACGGTGGGAGGTCACCCTCGCCCATCAGGCGTTCTACCTCGGCCAATCTGGCGGCCCTTACTGCGTACGGCATGATGCCGCAGTTCATGCACGAGTCCTCTGAGAGATCCTCCCTCAGGTGCTCCAGGCCGAGACAAGAGGGGCAGAGGTCATAGCCGTCTTCAGGCTGGAGGGGAGCCATACAGGTCCCACAGCCAGCGAGGTTGAACATGACCTCTAACCGATGCTCCACCAGTAGCTTCAACGAGAGCACTCAAGCTAGTGGGAGATCGGTCCTGTGGCAGCAGGTCAGGCACAGTCTGTCTAGGAGAGGGGAGCGAAAGCACTCTCTTTACTAGTCCAGTCACTGCGTCTCTTGGTTTCCTACCAGTAAGCTCCAGCAAGCGGGAAACCGGTCGCCTGGTGACAGCCGGGCACAGGCTGACTAGGCGTAGTGAATGCTCTCTTCACTAGCACTAGTCTAGTGTGGTCTCGGCAGCGTATTGCTGGGACACTCTGCCTACCTCTAACAGCCGTACTACTTACAGACGCCTAATGTACACGCCTCTAGTTTTGAGTTGGATGTCCTCCCTGAAGGCCGGCCACGACGGTGTCGCGAGCTAGCCACGCAGCTAGCACTGCGTGCTCCCGTTAGCACTCCGCCTAATTAGCAGAACGCGCCGTAGAGCGCTCCGCCAATCGTGCAAACCACTTCTTACACTACCTGTCAATGAATGTTGTTGCTACAACAAAGCATACATACGTGTGTTCGGTCTCCCAGAAGACATTTTGGGGACAGATGTATTGATGTCCATAGACACTGGACATCCATTGGAACAAATATGCACCGAAAGAGACAAGCTAAAAAACTAACCACAGACAGAGAGACAATCAAAGAGACCATGCTACGTAACAGAGTGAAGCTTCAGCTTTACAGTGGATGTCTGAACCCAGACATAATAATATAATGTCTATAGGAAAATAACGGTGTGTGTGTATAAAAGATGGAGCTGGGCACTACAAAGTCATGAATACTTTAATGTAAACATGAGCGTGCATATTTTCGGTTGAGTGTAAGATAAGATAAAATAAGATAATCCTTTATTAATTCCTCAGTGGGGAAATCATAGGATTACAGCAGCCTTGCTCACGCTAAGTAAAGATAAAGATGAAGTAATATAAATAAACGGTAGAACATTAATAAAACAAAATTACAAAAATTAAACAGAAGAATAATAAATATACAGACGGAATAAAAAATAAATTAAGTGTGTATAAAAGTATTGCACAATAAGTAAAAATGTGTATAAAAGTATTGCACAAAAAGTAAAAATGTGTATAAAAGTATTGGACTAGGTGATGCATTAAATTAAAGTGTTCACAAGTGTTTAAGTGGTTCGTGGCCTACTGGGGGCTTAGCTCATTGTGCAGCCTGACAACAGCGAGGAGAAAGGACACCGGGGATGAATCAGCCGGTAGCTCAAAGAGTTGTGTAGCAGAGTGTCCTGCATGGGGTGAAAGGCGTGGTTCATCAGGGATGAGAGCTTAGTCATCATCCTCCTGTGCCCCACCACCTCCACAGTATCTAAAGGGACACCACTTCCTCACCAGCTTGTTCAGTCTCCTCATGTCAGCTCCTGAGATGCTGCTGTTCCAGAAGACACTCCATAAAAGATGGCTAATGCCACCACAGAGTCAAAGAAGGTCTCCAGGAGTGCTCCATGCACCCCAAAAGACCTCAGTCTTCTTCGCAGAAAGAGTCTGCTCTGTCCCTTTTTTTAAAGTGCTTGTGTGGGGTCAGACCATTCCAGTTTTTTGCTCAAGTTAACACTCAGGTACTTATAAGACTTCACAATCGCAACGTCTAGTTCCTGTATGCTCACCGGTACCGGAGAAGAGCATTTACCCCGGCGGAAATCCACCACCAGCTCTTTGGTCTTGCTGGAGTTTATCTGGCGGCGGTTCTGCTGGCATTATCTTAAAAAGTCCTAGTTCAGTTCTCTGTAATACCTGTCATCATCAGTAAAGATGAGACCGACGATTGCAGGTGGTAGTTGGTAGAGTTATGTAAAGTCTGAGGTGTAAATGGTGAAGAGGAGCTTGTACAGTTGACTTTACGCAACAACACAATCCAAATTGGCTCAACCGTGATATGAAACTTATGTTGTTTTTCTTGATTTTACAGGTCTGTAAGTTCCTCATTGTAGGTTTCCTAAAAAGCTATACTCATAGTTAAATCACAATCAGGCCCCCTCCTACCTCACCGACCTGCTCAACCACCACACTCCATCCCGTCAGCTCCGCATCTCTGATGCCAACCTCCTGTCCATCCCCAATAGGATCAAGCACCGAACATGGGGTGACACAGCCTTGTCTGTAGCTGCCCCCTCCCTCTGGAACTCGCTCCCCAAACTCATCCGTGACTGCTTTGACCTCCCCACATTCAAGTCACAAATCAAAACTCACCTCTTTAGAATTGCTTTTAATGTATGACTGTGTGCTCTTTTACTGCTTTTATTTATTTTTTATTTGTTTTATTATATTTGTTTTATTGTTTATCTTTTAGGATATGTTAATTGTTATGTAAAGGGACTTTGAGTACTTAGAAAAGCACTATATAAATAAAATGCATTTGTATTATTATTATTATTATTATTAATAATAATACTTATTATTATTATATATATGTATATGTGTATATATATATGTATATCTATATATATGTATATGTATATATATGTATGTATATATATATATGTGTGTGTGTGTATATATATATATATATATATATATATATATATATATATATATATATATATATATATATATATATATATATATATATATATATATAGATAGATATAAACAATGTTCATACAAAACATAAAAAGACAAAAGACACAAACTAAAAACATATTAAAAAACAAAGGCAATACAAACAATCAGAACTAAAATAAAACCTGTGTTAAAACAATATAAGAAAGCAAGTTAAAAGGTGTAATAACGTCTGACCTCATCGAGAATGGTGATAGAACTATCTTGGGTGTCTGATTTACCTGTTGCCTGTCTTTGTATGTCCATCACACTCATACATTTGTCAGTGGTTACTGTTAACCCTTGATGATAAATCAATAGTTACTGTATCAGTACTGTGTGATAGTCAAAGTCTAACCCGTCGATGTGTGCTGTCCTGTGTGTGTCTTACAGAAAGCCTGCTGCGGCCACTGTGCAGAAAGAATATGGGGGCTGGGCAGGCAGGGCTACAAGTGTATCAACTGCAAACTGCTGGTCCATAAGCGCTGTCACAGACTCATCCCTCAGACCTGCCAAAGGCTTATGGTGAGTGTGTCATCCTGTCCTGTATGGAGAACAGAAAATGACTAAAGTATAAATAAAAAAAAATGCATGAATAAATACAAGAATAAATCAATACATGTATAAATAAGTACAGAGGAATATCCAAATGCTTAAATAAATGTATAAATAAATAAATGCTTAAATAAAGAAATGAGGAAATATGTGTGGACACATAAATACAGACGTGAATAAATGAAGAAATACAGAAATGTAGAACACTTATATTTATATATCCCTGTATTTATTTATCTATACATGTATTTAAGCATTTATTTATTTATTCCTTTAATTATTTATTTTTTTACATTTATTTATTTATTCCTGTCTTTATTCATGCATTTATTTATTTATACTTAAGCCATTTTCTGTCCTCCATAGTCCCGACGTCATCGACAGTCTCTCAGCAAACTCTGATGATGAAGATTACTTTCCCTTATCAGGAGAGTTTTATGTGACATTAGCACAAGTGAAACACGTGTACTTATGCTGCCTCCAAAGTGCTAACAATATCCTTTATTGCACAACTAAAGCAAGCTCACTCGGTCCGCGTTGAAACAGAAAGTTGGTCTATAACTGTCCTTAGGCTTTAACGAGAGAAATGCATTTATTTCACTTTCTGTGATCAAGAAAGAGGAATTACAGTAGTAGATTTTTTTACATAAATATAAAATGTATATTATAGATGAATTATGAACTGTTTAACTCACTAACAGTAGCTCTAAGCTCAAACTAAGAGTCATTAAAACTACTAATGACAAGAGTTGTTCTTTTATTTCCGTACCATCAAAATTTTGTGTTTCTATGGAGAACACTCTCAGTGAAGTAAAAGAATAACATTTCGAATTGTTATTCGAAATGTTATTGTTGATGATTTACAGACTTTAGTGCAGTTAAAATGATTTTTAGGATGGTGGCAAAATAAAATGAGTCTAGAGCCTTGTAGACCAGTTGCGTTGATTTAAACAATAATAAGGATCATCAATGATCAGTAATTAGTATACGCATCTGTTTGTTTGTCGTGACCTTAACCGGTAGCTCGACAGTCTGCATACGCTTTAATAGGTGGTTCATTGGATTAATTCCAGGATCGACAAACGACTCTCATTTTTGTATCCTCCCATGCCAACAGGGGTCTACTACATAGGGAGGAGAGCGTGCAGCAGCTCCAGGAGATGGACCTTCAGTTAGCGTACTGCTCAGCTCTAAAACAAGCTATGAAAATAGCCCAATGGATATATTAGTGACAAGGCCTCGGGGCAACTCTACTTCTTCGTTCTCTCATGTAACACGTTGATGTAATGACAACACTGTGACCTCTGCACGTTCTCTTAATAATATCAACATTTGTAATTGAAATTCTGGCCAGATCTTACACATTGCCCCTTTAATGGATTTGTAAGATTGCTGTAGGCACACAATCGTATGCACAATCGTATGCATGGAAGATAAATTAATGCATTCAAGCACAACACAGATACAATTTCCTTCGCAAACTCCCCATTTGTCTTCCTGCTGCTCGTCTATTGAAACAAGACATCAAGTTTAGTAACAGAAAACCTGTGTGTTCCATATAATCAAAATTTGATCACAAAAGAAGCGCCTGACCAACACAAAGACCCAAAATTCTGACTAGAGTCAATAGAGCATTGGGCTAACTGTCCCCTGTCAGCAGTGAGTGTCCCCTCTAGTCATCACTGCATTAACCTGAGATCTTCAGTGTCAAATAAGTGACTATGAGGCATGATAAAATTACATTATTTATTTTTTCTTTTTCAGTGAAACCCCACATTATCACTAGTACCTGGGAGTAACAGCATGTCTGTACTAAAGCATCTTTCTAAATGCAGACTTTTCCTCACGAACATAAGATGTGCCAATGGGTTTTTAGGGAAATGTGTCGGGGTATATTTAGCTGGCATTTTGAATTTCTTTGTTTAGGATCCAGTCATGCCATCACAGGAACCCTCTTCAGACGCCAAGAGTGATGAAGTGGACGTTCCACAAAAGGACATAGATGGAAGTAAGACCTTCTTCTCTTTTTGACAAGCCTTATTTTAAATAAAATATACAAGCTCAATATTTGCCTCATATCTTCAGACGTTTCATAGGAGCGCTATCGATTCTGCAGTCAAGGACTTATTTATTTCCGAGACATTCTGGAGCCGTACATTGAAGACCACATGGCGCAACCGAACGTTGTCCATCTCACATAATACATACTATATGCAGACTGGATCACAGGAAGATTATGAATGTGTTGGAAGCACTCATAATCATATGACAGTGTTATTAGTACACCATACATATCATTATCGTAGAACATGATTACGGTGGACTCATAATAAGAAGAATTCAGAGAATCACACACAATTTATTTTCACTGCTTCAATTGATTGAATTCTGACTATGAATAATACACTGATCCGCCCATATTCAAACTCCTAGTTGGATGGTTATCTACACATACATGGATATACACATATATAGTACATGATACGTGCAAACAGTACATATATCCTCATATATTAATTTGTAGACTACTGCCAGCAGGTACATTTAAATACATATAATCTGATTGATTTGGGTGATGAGGCACTTAAAATTAGTCGATACATTTTCTCAACACTGATACATTTACTTGACTAATATTTTGCAATGCGTATGTGACTCCCTAGTGGAGGTGGCATTAAGCTGCATTCACAACAGGAAGTGTTGCGAATATTCGCTATGTTTTGAATGTGCCATCATTATGGGCTAAAATTCATCATATAAAAGATACAGTTTGTAAATTTCAAGAACTTTATGACAAAGCGACAGAAAATACCATCATGATCATCTCCGGTTTGTCAGTGAAGAAAAGCGATGCTGTTTCTCTGATCTTATTTTCCATTGTAGCTAAAGAACATCATACATTTCGCATTCGACTTTTCTCCCTTCTGAAGAGGAGCGTGCACGCGCAATTATCCTGAGGAGTGACGACTGGTTAGAATGAACGAGACTGTTTCAGGGCGGATCCACCTTTGAAAAACCGAGTAAGCCGGATGTCAATCATGTCGGTTATTTAAGATGGATAATAGGACATTTGATCGACTTTGTTGAACCCCGTACAAAAAAAGGGCCTTGTACTCCTTTCTCCAACTCTCACTTATGTTTTCCCGGTTGTCTTCTAACAACAAGTCATAAAATTTCAGAACGTGACTCACACTTGAGTGAGATTTGGTCAGACAAAATAACAAACAAACTTGATCAAGCAAAAGAGAAAGAAAAGTTTTTTATTTCTCTGTAGGGTTCAATAATGTTGATTGACACTTATGAAAACAATTTGAACTTGTCAACGCAGAAACAAGCTCTGTTGCTTGTATACTGGTATAATTTCAGAAATATTTGTCATCATTATTGACTTGATTAAAAACTTCAGTTTCCCTTTAACATAACGGGACTCAGACATAACTGGACTGCTGAATGTCACTGTGCTCTCTAAAAACTCACTTCTCATCATCCGCCCCACAATATTTTGAACAAGCCACAAATTATGAGCCATGTTTTTGTTGTCTTTTGTCATTTGGTGCAAACTGTCAACAGGTCTCACTGAATGTTACCTTGGAAACATGGCTCTTAGTCCAGAGTTAGCCTGGGGCTTGGGTGGCTAATGCCACAATTAAAATGTAAAAATTAAAGACTGTATTAACTTACTGCAAATGATCATTCATCTGCGGCTCTTTCTATGGTTGGGGGAAAATACAATTTTTTATAGTCTATTTTGTGCTGTTAATGTTGCTTCAACAAAGGGATTCACTAACAGATTTTAAAATTGCAACATTTAAGTCTTTTTAATTAAAAACATGACGATAAAATTAAGTATTTTCCCCCAACCATGGCAAGATCCGCAGATGAATGATCGTTTGCGGTAAATTAAGTCTTTCATTTTTACATTCTAATGTTTTTTTTGGAATAACCTGCATTAGATTAATCTGCGGGCAGAGAGAAGATTGGCCTAAAATACAGACTACTTTATGACCTCTAACCTGATTTGGTGAGCATCTACATGAGTGTTATGTCAGTTCTTTGTCAAATTAGTTGTTTGGCAGTGAAACCCTTGTGATAGCTTCAAGACCACACACAAACAGCATCATGACTGAACACAGCTGCCATCACTTTTAAGCCTGTACATTTTCATTGATTACCAATGACAACACTGTTTGCTTTGTACATTACATGTAGAGAGCAGGAAACACATGATGTTATCATCAGACAAGTGCATTATCGAATGGATAGTTGGTTCAAAGGTTCTCTTTAGCTTCACTTCACACTCCCCATCATCAGTTATGTAACTGTGCACTGTTATCTAATCACATTGTCTGTTCTTTGATGGGATCCCAAAGAACACAGTGGTACATCCTATTAAAGGGAGACTGTGTAGACTGATCTGGGGGTCTGCTGGTGGTCCCTGATATAAAATGCTCAATGGATTGACCTAGTTTGGAATTCCTGGTGGATCACTGGACTTGATTCTGTGTGCTTTACCTCACTCTACTGGCCAAAGGAAGGACAGCATGTTAAACCGGTGCAGATTCACTTATGTCACATTATACATGTGTTTTTTGTGTGTCTGCAGTACCTTTTCTACCACACAACTGTACAGTGGATGAAACAGAGGATGCAGAGGTGAGATTGTACTGTCGTTTGATGGAAGTCAGCATGGTCATATTTGTTGATTTTAAAGTTTGTAAAATAATCATCTTGTCTTTGGACTCCAGTCACAAAGTGTCATAATGTCTGTAAGAATACACGTTTCACATATCTGGGAAAAGGAGACAAATATTTTTCTTTGTTTGTAACTTTTACATACAAACATTCTACTAAGTCAGAATCAGAATCAGAATTAAGTCATGTTTATTTTGAATGTATCGATACACTACCACAACTCTGACCTCTGCCCCTGTAGGACATGAAAGCAGTAGTGGACGGCATCGATGGTATCAAGCTGTCCCAAGGCCTGGCTCTCGGGCTGGGTGACTTCGACCTGATCCGAGTGATCGGGCGTGGCAGCTACGCCAAGGTCCTGCTGGTCCGACTAAAGAAGAACAAGCAGGTGTACGCCATGAAGGTGGTGAAGAAGGAGCTGGTCCACGATGACGAGGTGAGACACTTGGGATGTCCAGGATGTGACACAGGGGGTCAGGGAAGATAGACACATACAGTTGTGAGGTGCTAGGTCACGGGTTACTAACAGTCGGACCGCAGTCCGGAGCCGGACCCAAACGCGGTTGTATCCGGACCCATGGACCTATGACCGATTGGTAGTTGAGAATTATTAAAAGTTGACAGGGCGCTAATATTTTAACCGGCGCAGCTTTTCCAGCCTATACGGCACTCATTCAGCGGACCAGGAAACACACTAACCAATCAAATGCATGTAAATCACATCACACGATGCTACTCGGCCAACGCGTATTCAGGTCACCATTGCGGCTTGAGTGATAGACGGGAGAGACAGGACGAGAGGCGCAATAGTCAGCAAAGTCTGCGAGTGAGAGAAGTTATTTCACATGATGTTCTCCAACAAGAGAATCGTGGACAGCGAGACCAGTCTTTAACCAGAGTGTTGTATGTTCATTCTTCTTAAAGGCAGTTCAAAACTCGTGTGTCTCATGTGTTCTGACGATTATTAAAAGCCCAATGTGAAGCTTTGCTGCGAGACAAAGCTCAACACAAGAATCTTAAAGCCCAATTGTTCGTAATCCTAACTCATGTATTCATTGTCCAACAAGAGACTATAGAGCTGCAACAAGTTGTTTAATAACATATATAGTCCCTTACACACATTTTATAAGAGAATAATATGTTGTGCATTTAACACCATCCAACCATTGCTACTGTGTGAGAAGCTGCGGGTGGTGGGGATAGACTCGTCCACCATCTCCTGGGTCACAGAATGGGCGTGTGCTGTCTGAAACGGTGGTCAGTGATGTTGGAGCCCCACAGGGAACTGTTCTGTCTCTCTTCCTGTTCACTCTGTAGAGCAATGACTTCCAGTACAATACGGGGTCATGCCATCTGCAAAAGTACTCTGATGACGCTGCAGTGGTCGGGTGTATTAAGGATGGATGGGAGGAGTACACACTGCTGAAACATGGAGGGAAAGCCGGTGAAAAAAACAACACTTTGCTGCATAAAAGTCCCTTTGAAATAAAACCACAGGATAAAAAAATAAATGAAATAATTTAAAAAAAAAAATAAATATATTTTTTACCTCTTAAAAACGGGTCCATGACCCACTCGCCGTTAGGGACATTGCTGGCCTGACTACATTCTATGCTTCACAAAACACAATAAATTGACTCTTAAACCTCAGGAATCGGGAATCTCTGACTGACTTTTATACTATTCCTTGCAATCTGTATTCACACTCATGGTTTCCACACCCAGCATGCAACACTACTGATCGCGATCTGTATTCACACTCATGGTTTGGATGTTTCTTGCAGGTTTTCAGAGCTTTTTGGCGATTTTAGGACATTCTGCCTTGATTTTAATCCAGAATACCAGCACTCCGGCAGACTTAAAACTGTGATATGTGTCAAACCGGCCTTGTTTTTTTTTTGTTTCTTTTTTTTGTTTTTCATTCTTTCTGTTCGGCCCAATACCAAGGGGACGTTGCGTCACTCGCTCACAGATGGAGACATTTTGGCGAGTGATTCAACAGCTTGGAACCAAAATGTAAATCCTTTAAAGGAGTATACTGATATTGTTTTTTATTCCCATGTGACTATTATGCACCTGGGCCGCAGAGTTAGTTTAGGTTTTGTTAGTTATCTTATTCTTTTGTTATGCACCTTCAACACCCCTACACACACAATCACACACCCAGCATGTAACACTACTGTCTCCATACTATCTCAGGTTTAAACTGCACCATCTTTTCATTAAATACATCGGAGATGTTGAAAATATTCCTCGATTTAGGTCGTGGCTTGTCATTAAGGGTGATGGTGGGTCCCGGAGCCAGACCAGTTGAGAACCACTGATGTATGGAATACATTTGTATACATTTGTTTACATAATTAATGGAATATGTAAACTACATGTTTAAATATATTTATATTAGATCTTTTCAGGAAGTGTCACACATAACCATTGAGTTAGATCCAGGCCTGCGAAACAAGTTGTTATGAGATGGCTGTATCCTACTTGTAAGAACGTAACCAGCATTGGTTTGATTGACTAAATGCCATGATGGCCAACTTTTGACTATTTTAGGGCTGCATCTTGTCCAAATTGTACTGTATGTGAGGAGGCTATATTATTCTTGAAATAATACGATCAAAGTCATTTTATTTTATTTAGATCGGATAAAAGCATGTTGAAGCACGATGTCTGGCCCTTGATGTGATTTTTATTTTGCTGACTTTGAACTGTCCTTTGCATAAACAGTACCCTTTTATAAGGAATGAAAACTAAAAGTATCAAAGACTAAGTTGACAGGGATCAGTGCTGAATCCTTTTGACTTTGCTATGTTTGTGTTGCATATTCCACTAGATGGTGTTGCTGCTCAACATATATCTGAACACAGAAACTGCTGGGCTCATGTAGAACGGGTATCACTGACCAGAGCTCCTGCATCATCAAACATCTGCACAACTAATACAGGATGATGTAAATCATGTCACAAGCTTAATGCCTCCACTTTTTTTTTTCTTTTCCATTAAAACAAAAAATTAATCCCAAATAAAAGAGGCTTTAAAGAAACCATTGAGTGCTAATTTTGGTATTGGACGTTCATTTATTCATGGGTCTATTCAGGCACACTAGTTTAATAATTCATCCCTTTAGTAGTCTATTTCCTGACATCAAAGAAAGCTTGTGCGAGCTCTCACAGACGGAACGCAAACTACGAGAAGAGCTAAAATGACCAACATGAGAAATGTTGTTGTGGCATATTCTGCATAATTATAATTTCCTCCAGTAATAATGAGTTGACCAGAAGGAATTTGCTATGGAGCGCTCTGTGTGAAACCTCTATTGATGTCATAAATTAACCATAAGGTGTTGGAGCACAGCGTGGGGGAACTCAAAATTTAGACAGGTTATATTGTACAGTACATAAAACATTAACCATTATCAACTTAATGACATTTTAAATCAGCATAAGACATCCCAGCCTCAGGCTAAACACTCACACTTCCCTATTAGTGAAGTAAGAACAATTAAAACCACAGCTGAATGCAAGGAAATAGATTCGTGAGTAAAGATACTGGCTGTGTTTCCCAGATTCGATCGTTCTTAAGGACTTAAGAAGGCTCGAAAGAAAGTTCGGCTAAGAAGGAGCGCTAAGATACGAGTGTTTCCCAGATGCGTTCTTAACTGCCTTCTTAAGATCTCGCCAAAGAAGCTTCCTAAGACACTCTTAGTGAGAGCTGTCCACCGCCGTGTTGCTGAAACTAAATCAATTGATGCCAGGCAAATCGATCACCCACCACTTAATCAGTGCTTAAATCACGCACAACACTCTGTGGTCCCCACACACAAGTGCAATTATGCTACGGGCACGCGTGTGTGTGCCATCCATGACACCAATCACCCGGGGGATCTCAGCCATGGCATGAAATCCACGGTGGACCTGGCGGACATCATTCCGTGTGGTGGGCATTCTGATGTGTGTCCGGGTATGGCGCAGGAGGATCGGTGTCACGGATGCCACACTCCGTGAAACCCATACCTTGCTGAGGCCGATGCTGTCCCCCACCACCTCCAGGAAGCTCCCCACTGCGTAAAAACGCAGGCTGAGGGCAACATTGCAGCAGGTTGGCCTCTGGATGTGTGGTGACACTAGCGTGACGAGGCGTCAGATCTCCACACGGGGAAGCCGGTACTTGGACTGGACAGCCCAGTCTGACAGCACATTAAGTGGGGAGAAGTGCTGATGCACACATATGCATTTATGAAAACTATCTGGTTTCGCGCACGGCGACGCTGTTGGTTAGCAGCGAGAATATGCTGTATTGCAGCCGTGGTGTCTCTCACGCGTGGACTTCAGCAACGCCTTTAGACGTGAGCCTCTCTTGATGAGGTTCCAGCCGAGTTCAGTTACACCTGTCAGTTTCCCTGATATCTATAGAATACCACAGGGTTGTTGATGTTTTATAGCTAATGTAAACTCATATGCAGATTCCGAATGTGTGCAATGAGTGATAGTAATGATGATTCATTTTATTTATGTAGCTACACGAACACAGGGCAAATTCTTTATTTTTATATCATTATTTTTCTTTTTATGCTATTATTTTTCTTGCGTCAGTGTTCTGCAGCTGTGGGCGCACATTCATCACTACGCATGGTTTTAGTATTCCTTTGAATGTCAGATATAACTTTCCCTGACGCATGGGTTTCAGCGAGCGTTTGTCGCTAAGAAGGCTGTTAAGAGTGGGTCAGACTGATCTTACGTTTTGTTCTTAGTGAAAGAGCGTCTTAAGCTAAGAACGACTCTGGGAAACACGTCATTCTTTCACAGCGCTCTTAGAGCGCTCCAAAGACGCGTTTAGCGCATAAGAGCAATTTAACGAATCGGGAAACGCGGCCTTTGTCTGTAAACAATACTACTGAATTCAATCATATTTACTTAATCACAATAACACACAATCTGTTTCAGCTCCTAAATGTCAAATGCAAATGCGTGCAATTACCACATCAATTCAAAATAGAGCTGCCCCATGGTTACCATGTAATTCAGACACTATGGAACCTTGTAAGTATTTGACAATCCAAAAGTGTGTTTGTTGTCTGTAAAAGGAGACATAGAAAGCAGAACAAGTCTTTGTTTTAGTATGCTGTATGCTAGCGGTTATTCAAGTTTTCCTCATAAACTACTTGCGATTGTGGGCAACTCAGTCTGAGAGGAGGCACAGCTCATTGCTGCCTCACCTTTGTGTCTCCTCTCTGTTTAAACAGGACATGTGCACATTCAGCGATTATTGTAATCATACAGAAAACATTATTATTGATCAATTTTTCATATTTATTTTATTTTATCAATATTAGTTTTTTACTTTTCATGATGAGGTAGAGCCTCCCGATGGCTATGCATATTGTGGAGGGGCTTAATGGGCAGTTGGCACCTTGCATGGCAGCCCGATGGTCTGAATGGGTAAATGATGACATGTAGTGGTAAAGCCCTTTGAGTGGTTGGAAGACTAGAAAGCTGCTATGCAAGTCAATTTACCAATTTTAAAACACCATGCTGAAGCACTGTAGACAGTTTATATAGATATCTTTTTCTTCTTACTGATCCATCCCTTAGAAAGGTTTCTATGTCTGTTAGAAGACCTTTCCTTTAGAATACACCAATAATCTCTTCCTCTATTGCTCAAGGTCATCAGGTAGTTAAAAAGGAAGGAGGAGTACTTCTACTTTCCAGTTCTTCAAGTGAATTGCTTGCTTGCTTATGAAGAGACATGCAGTCTGGAGGCCACAGTTGTGGTTTCAAGCTGCTCGAGTAGTCGTTGGCTTTAAAAATCCAGACTGCTGCTCTCTTGACCTCATACCAAGTAGAGTCAACAACTGGCCTTTTATGTTTTCTTCATTTCAAGTGTTGATTGTGCAAAGAAATGTTAAAATTAAATGGAAATATATAGAAGGTTAGAAGGTTTTGTTGGATTCTAGCATTTTCAAGGCACGTGATTGTTAGTTTGATTTACTGTTTTACATCAACTCAAACATTACAACTCCAACCTTAACAAACAAGAGGGTAAGTGTTCAAACATGACATTTTCTAATTCGTCACCTCACTTAGTGGTAGAGGTCGTAAATTAGAAAGAAGAAGTGTGAGGATTGTTTTAGAGACAGACTACAGTTTTATTTTGTGGCATTGCATCTGTTTAACCACAGAGAACATCTATTGATTAGACACATTGATTATTAATCCATTATCTTTCTCTCATGCCATTTCTGTCTCCGGCCTTCTCCCCTGATCTCTCAAGGATATTGACTGGGTACAGACGGAGAAGCACGTGTTTGAGCAGGCGTCCACTAATCCATTTTTAGTAGGCCTCCACTCCTGTTTCCAGACTGAAAGTCGGTAAGATCGCGATAACGCTGACACTCATACTGCATTTAAAGCCAATACATTTCGATGGCAGCTCATTGTGCCTGACGGTACTTTTCAGTAATATTAAATATTACTTGCTCCTGATCTATGGAGGGACTTTTACATTGATTTACCCTCAGTTTAAACTTCCACAGGTGCGCTCTGTTTAATGTCATTTTAAGAGTTTAATCAAACATTTGCTCCGATGAAGGTCCAGTGATCAAAATCTAGATGTCATCATTATACTTTAATAATAATAATAGTTTCAACTTATCACTTTACACAATAGACAATGACAGACGGAACAGAACACAAACGGGAAGACAAGAGCAAACAAAAGACAACAGAATATTTAAAGTAATAAAGAAATAATGAGAAGTAAACAGAAGAGGCTGGGTGGGGCAGCGCGGAGGGCAGGTGCAGAGGTTTATCAGGTGAAAGCAAGTTGGAAGAGGTGTATTTTGAGGGCTTGCTTGAATGATGGTAGGATGGGAGCCTGACAGTTGTGGTTGGGGAGGGTGTTCCAGAGGGGGGTGCAGCAGCTAAGAAGGCCCTGTTGCCCCAGGACGGCGCTTAGTCCTGATGTTCTTTACAGTGGTTGTGCCGGCAGACCTGAGGCAACGGGTTGGGGCGTGGGGGGGGAGGAGGTCAGCAAGGTAGGGAGGGCCGAGGTTTTTTAGGGCTTTGTAGGTGATGAATAGCAGTTTGTAGTCTATCCTGTACTTGACGGGGAGCCAGTGGAGGTTGTGAAGGACCGGGGTGATATGATCATAGCGTCTTGTGGAGGTGAACAGTCGAGCGGCAGAGTTTTGGACATATTGAAGTTTATTGAGGATTTTGGTGGGTGAGCCGTAGAGGATGGTGTTGCAGTAGTCGAGCCTGGATGTTATGAGGGCGTGGATGAAAATTTCGGTGGTGGCAGAGGACAGGGAGGGTTGGAGGCGTGCAATGTTCCTGAGGTGAAAGAAGGCAGTTTTGGTGATGTGGTTGGCCTGGGGGAGGAAAGAGAGGCTGGGGCCAAGGATGATGCCGAGGTTGCGGACCTGGGTGGAGTGGGTGCCTTCAATGTTCAGAGCGAAGGTCTGGGTGGAGCGGGTGAGGTTGT
This sequence comes from Clinocottus analis, assembly GCF_023055335.1. NCBI lineage: Eukaryota > Metazoa > Chordata > Actinopteri > Perciformes > Cottidae > Clinocottus > Clinocottus analis. The sequence goes on from NW_027176153.1 coordinate 5,947,504, forward strand.
TAGGTCCGATGATGAGTATTTCAGATTTGTTGGCGTTGAGTTTGAGAAAGTTTTGTTGCATCCATAATTTTATTCCATTGAGACAGGTGGTGAGAGTGGAGTGGGTGGCAGAGGTGATGGTCTTGGATGATAGGTAGAGCTGGTTGTCGTCGGCGTAGCAGTGGAAATTGATACCATGTCGGCGGATGATTTGTCCAAGGGGAATGATGTAGATGATGAAGAGGAAGGGACCAAGGACGGAACCTTGGGGGACACCGTGGGAGACTGGGGAGGTGGAGGATTTACAGTTGTTAATGGCAATGAATTGATGTCGGCCTGAGAGATAGGAGGTGAACCAGGAGAGGGCAGTGCCAGTTATGCCAAGGGAGTGCTGGAGACGGAGGAGGATGGAGTAGTTGATGGTGTCAAAGGCGGCGCTGAGGTCAAGGAGGATGAGGATGGTGAGGAAGCCAGAATTAGCAGAGAGAAGTATGTCATTAGTGATTCTCAGTAGGGCGGTTTCAGTGCTGTGTTTTGAACGGATTGGAAGGGTTCATAGAGATTATGGAGATTGAGGTGGAATTTGAGTTGAGATGCAACAGATCTTTCAAGGATTTTGGACAGGTAGGGGAGATTGGAGTTGTTGGGGATGTCGAGATCAAGACCAGGTTCTTTTCAGTACGGGGGTGACAGCAACAAACCGAACATGGACAAAAGAAGGATTGGCTTGTCCCTCACAGGTACCCTAACTACTGAACACACTGTTTATGTTGTTCCCTGATAAAATACAAATGTTTCTTCGGTTAAAAAAAAAAGAAAACAGATTTATATAATATATATGTATTTGCGTTAACTTGCTGTTGCTCCCAGAGTTCCTGTTATATTGTTCTGATAACATTACTCACGAGATAAAAGCATGCAATACACTAGTTTTTACTTTGTTATTGAATGTGGCGCATAATGCGATTAATCGCAGAAATATCATGCGATTAATTGGTTAAATTTTTTCAACTTTGCCCAGCCCTAGTTTTAATACATTTTCCAATCGCATTTGCATATTTCATTAATGAATAACCTACTCTACTGAAACCACAAAAACACTTTGTTAGTAGGTGGACGCGTGCTAGGTTTTGGTCACTTTATCAATTTGTTCAGAAAATTAAAACAAAAGATGACATTTTGGCAGGATGCCCTTTAAGACTCAACATTTAACATTGCTAATAATTGAAACGTAAAATATATGCCTTCCCAAGAAACAGGAGCTCTTGTATATTTGATATCTTTTCACATTTTCTGTTAAAGCTATTTCCGAAACAACATCAATGGTGTACTGATGGATTTTTTCATCGCACTCTGCTTTGCAGGTTATTTCTGGTGATTGAATATGTCAACGGTGGGGACTTGATGTTTCATATGCAACGACAAAGGAAGCTCCCTGAAGAGCATGCAAGGTACATGTATAGACACTACTAGCTTGTCTACTTTAATACTTCCACATGGATATTTTGTTAGTCAGGATCATAACTTATATCAGAGATGAAATGTGTCCAGTTAGTATTTCTAAACAAATACAGTCAAAATATTTGGACTGTCTGTCACACAATTTTTCAAAATGGTGCCTCATTATGCAATTGAAGCAGTCAATTTTTGGTTGAAGTGTAGACTTTCCGCTTTAATTCAATAGATATAACGAAAATACCATATTAACAATCTAGGATTTACACCCATTTTCACAGTCATCCTCATTTTCAGAGGTTGAGAAGTAATTAAACAAACTAATGCTATGTTCACACTAAATGCAACAAGAGTGGTATCTTCAAGAGTGTATGCTGCCTCATTCTCTTGGTGCCTGTAACTAAGCCCCCGCTTGCCAATTATTTTAACTATGTCCACTATACGCTCCAGAACCTGCCACCTTTTTCTCACTTGTTCTCTGTGAACAGACATCTGGTTGCCAGTAAGCAAACTCCTCATGTCAGCTTTGCAAGCCTTCAGCATGTAGGCTTCTGCACAATCCTTGTGTGCCTTACTGCCTTTATGCTCTTCTACGCACTGCCCATAATGTTTCCAATCTGTCATTCCTGTAATGAATTGACTTTTGTCAGTGGTCTTGGCAAATGCTGTGCAAACGAAGCAAAACAGTGTGTGGCGTCCCTGACTGTATGAAAGCCACTTTCGAAGTGTGCCATCCTCGCAGTGGAAAACGTTCTGCCGTTTGGGGTTACTTGTTGATTGTTGAGGGTGATGGTTAAAAAATAGCTGAAGGGTGTTCGGGTTGGGACGGGTGAAATAATTAATGGGTGGGCTTGGGATCTCTGGTGAGGGAGATGATGTACTGGGCACAAACCTGGACCTGAAAAGTAGAGAAATAGTACGGAATATGTTTAAACACCCCTAATATGTATGCAGATGTTTAATTGTAACAGTAGTTTATTAGTGTTTCATTAGTGTTAACTGTATATTGTGAAATGGGTCATTGTCTCCTTGTCTCTTATTTGATGTAATTTAATCTGAAATTTTCCATAAATAAGTGTTCAAAAAAAGAAAAGCAAGGGGAATATATTATAAACACTGACAGAAAAAAAGGTCAAACATATTTGAACAAATTAGACAGTGGGCTTAAAAAAAGTGTATTAATACTTAAAACACTTTAACTCTGGTGACCTGATTTATAATTATAAAAATTGTAAAAAAATAATTAAAAAAAACAGATCTGCATGCTCAAACCCCACCACCATAAAATAGTGGTTAAATGAACAAGAGGATAGTGGTTAAATGAACAGGATAGGATATCATTTTCAACCCTTTCAAACTAGATTTACACCACACACTATCTATTATGTCAAGTAAAGTTTATAGACAAAGTTTCTGAACATTTAATGAATGAGTGTTTATCTACAACATGTTAGCTAGCACACACACCTGCTATCACCACCACCAATCTCCTCCTCCCCCTCCTGTACTACTATGGCAGCAGGAACCTCACTCTTAGTGTCCGACGACACCTCCTGAGAGGGACCCAGATCAGATCCTATAATTTGTGAAGTAAAATTTCAAGGCAGTCTTGTTCAGGCTTTAGTTGCGTTACTCCAAGGCTTTACTACAATTTTAAGGATCTGCTTTTATAGCTGTTTGAATATTGTGAAATGATGAATATCATTTAAAGTCACTTTTCTCCAAAACTGTACAATAATATCTCATGGCCTTGTACATAGCAGAGGTCCTCCTGAACAAGACTGAATTGTAATTTTACTTTACAAATATAAGGATCTGTTTTATAGCAGTTTGAATATTGGAAATTGTTAAATTATGAATATCATTATGTCATTTGAAGCTGACTTGGAAGTCACTTTTCTCCAAAACTGTACAGTAAAATCTCATAGCATCATTTTACTTTACAAATTTAAGGATCTGTTTTTATAGCTGTTTGAAATATTGAGATATTGGGAAATTACGTTTAAATGCTTTTTTAAAATTATCTAAGCCACCGTAGACCACCATACTGTAACACCAGGAATAGACGGTCATTTATTTTCATGCGTGCGGCTCACTCGTCGGATGAGGGCTCGCTTGACTGCAGTTACAAAACATGTAAAATATGTCTAAAAGTTTCATCCTACCTTTGTCAGTTTGGACTATTTCATCTAGCCACTCATGTTTGAACATTAGGCAGACTTTTTTCTGGGGCACCTGCTCTGCCTTTCTTTCGCCATGGTAGCCTATAACTGGTGGAGCAGGGCCCGCCAAGAGTAGCCTAAACAGACGCACAGAGAGTGCGTGTCGAGAAAGGGGACGCTGATTGGCCAAGAAGATCGACACGTCACATCAAAGATCTTCTATTGCGGAGATGGCTCACTCCTATCTCAGCGCAAAAAAGATTTTAAACCTATAAAAAAAAAAACATTTGTGTGGTCTGAAAAATGTGCGCGGTCTGAAAAATCTATTGCGAGGCCACTTCGACTGGCCTGCGCGCAGCTTAGAGGGAACACTGGGCGGGACTACTGGGGCCTATCATAGGGTCACTGGGCTCTTGCGCGTCTTTTCATCCAAAAAAAAAAAGCCACTGCCATGCCGACCCATTACTGACCGGCCCACCGGGAAAACTCCTGGTACTCTGGCCAATCCACTCCTGAGTGTGAACATTGTCATTCTTTTTCGTCATATACCATCCGCTTCATAAAAGCGTCTGGCTTTTTGCCGTATAGGACAGCAGGAGTGAGTCGAAGCTTGGTGGAATATGCTTTTCTATGCACTTTGTTTGGGCCCAGCGAAAATTGTTCCTCAACAACATACTTGGTCCAAGTACTCCTTACAAACGTATGCTCAATGAGATTCTTTAACAGCTCTTCATGGAAGCGGCAACGCTGCTAAAATCCAACTTAACACATATTTTTCCATCTCTGAGAAATATAATGAGCACCCATAATTCATTGTGCCTCTGTACTTGCGGGGCATTCCAACTGCGGCTCTGATAAATGCTGGATCAAAGGCTGGGTAATTTAGAAAGGCACCGTTGGGCTCCTATCGGCCCCTGCAATCTGTATTCTGGAGACAGTGACTGTACATGTGCAAAGCAGCATGTTAATCACTCATAATGATTGTACATATTCATGAGCAGCTTTCTTAGAGAGAGCTCTGCCGCATTTCCCCCATGCCGTGGGGGAGGCGGGACGGTGGCCGATGGATGGTGCTGCTGATAGGACGCAGCGCCTATCAGTCTGACGCTAGCAGTGAAACAACGACGTACAATGGAGGCTGTTACAGTGAAAGCGTGGGGGAGCAGTGTGGGATTTGTGACTTCCCTGTCAAACATCCTTCCACAGTCTTTTCCTCAGTTTTTAACAACCATAGATTTACAGCAGGCAAACAGAGAATGGCAGGCTCATCACTGTTAATGTAGGCCTTTTCTCCCAGAGACATAATTTACACTATCTACACATTGAGACGAAATGCTACTGACTCACACCAAGTACATCCAATTATGGCTAAACTGGAGGCTTTTAGAGTAATGTGTCCTGTAAAAATGTTCATCATAAGGATATTTATCTTTGTATTATAGCTGTACTTATGAAAGCCTTTTTACACCTCAAAACTCAGTGATTAACCAGCGGTAACCAATAACCATTTGGTCGAAAGCATACTGCGACACATGGAGTTGAGGCAACAAAGTTTATTAGACAGCTTTAAATTACCATTAGCAAGTACGTACATTTACATTATCTTAAATAACTTTAAGTGAGCCCTGCCCTTCGAGCGCATACTGTCCATTCACAGCGTAGCATCGGCCAGCTGCAATCAAAATTTGACTTCTTTTTACCTTTTTAGATTTTCTTACTTTTTAGGTTGTGTAGGCTGTTCACGTTGTGTAATAGTGATACTTGTTTTCAGGAGGAGTAGGAAATAGATAAAGGTTTCTAAAATGTTATGTTTCTACATAAAACAAGGCGGCAACCTCCGGTATTGAAAAGCAAAGCCTGAAAGGCCTTAACCTTTCTTTTGTGTTAGCTTTCTGTTACCATATCTTGTGGTAATGGGTTGGTGCCAACCCATGTCGTAAATCAGCTGTAACATACACTAAAAACAAGTATCTATCATCTAATTTGTTTCTCATCTCTTGGTTATCTTGTTAGGCTTCCTTATTTTTGAAAATATTGTTGTATGTTTTATTATGTTTGGTGTGGGTCTTTGGGCCTTTTCTTTGTCAAGATACCCCTCGATTTCATGAGATTACATTTAGCTGACGCTTTTATCCAAAGCGACTTACATTAAATGCATTCAACCGTGAGTACAAACTCGGAACAACAAGGATCAGGAAGGTACGATTTCTTCAATAAAGTCAAACTACAAAGTGCTATCAGTAAGAGACATTTAGGCGCTACTACCGTGCTACTATTGCTCTACCTTCCTTATTCACGGTATAGTCAAAAAAGTTGTGTTTTTAGTTTGCGATGAAAGATGTAGACACTTTCTGTTGTCCTGATGTCAATGGGGAGTTCATTCCACCATTGAGGAGCCAGGACTGCAAGCAGTCGTGAATTTGTTGAGTGTTTAGAGTGGTGATTTTACAACGTTTACCCTTTTACCGTGTGAAAGTCAACTGTAGCCTTTTTGGTCTCCTGAAAAATAAATTGCCGAAGTCAAGGCTTCAAAACGGCAGTCCATAAACCATTAGGTGATGTCTTCGTGACTATGGTTATTTATCATTTATAGTCTATGGTAGAAATCTGTGAAGCTAACATTAGTAGAGTAAGTTGGCAACATCATTAACTCGCGTAAAAATTTCAATGTTGTGTTCGCTACTGAAGGAATGCTGAGCGTATAAGCTTAACTTGCTGCTTTTGCTTTTTTAATGAATAATACTCCAGGCAGAAGTGAATGCAATTCAGCTAGTAGCCATTGTCGTTTTACAGTGACATTGCTGATGCCAGCTTCCGGCTGAAACACGCTTGGTTTTTACCTACAATAATTAGGAGATACTTAATTATTATCTGTCAGTGCTGGTGTTGTGTTTCTTCCACCGTGCCTCTAGAAGAAAACTCAGTGTTCAGAATGGAAAGGGGATATCCCCTGGAAGCATATGCTCAGCAACTATGGCAATCTTCTCATTGAGCTTTTTCCAAACATGGAATCTGTGACATTGCTGGCTCATGTCTTTAGATGAATTGGGGTTTCGGCAGATTTTATCTATTTTATTACCCAATTGCTTTATCTCTCTTTTCTCCTTCACAGATTTTATGCTGCTGAAATCTGTATCGCCCTGAACTTCCTGCATGAAAAGGGCATCATTTACCGAGACCTGAAGCTGGACAACGTTCTCTTGGATCATCAGGGACACATCAAGCTCACAGACTACGGCATGTGCAAGGTAAGACACACATGTATTTTTGCATCTGTCTCTGCTTTTCTGTCCAACGTTCTGGTTGTTGCGCATCCTAACCTCCCTCCTCTCCCCCCCATCCTCCAGGAGGGGATCAGACCAGGTGACACGACCAGTACCTTTTGTGGAACACCCAACTACATTGCACCCGAGATCCTAAGAGGAGAAGACTACGGTGAGTACAGGAGTTGCAGTGGATTATCTGGTAATGTAAAGAGTTTCCAAACTTTTTCATTTGAGGCACCCCAGTTATTTTCAAACATGATACAACATGAATGATATTTTGGAGATAAAATCTTGATGATTAAATTACTACAGAAAGTTTTTCGTGCCACATCAGTCTCTGTTGTGGTCTCATCTGCTTCCCAATGAAATCACGTGAGATAGATTATTTAAGGTAGTGCGCCACTCCCTCTGGCACTATAATCTTAATAAAATCCTGCTGTGTGGCAGAAAAAGATGCACCATTATTTTCAGATCTTGTACTGTATGGGATTATAGAGGGATCTATGAACGTTCTCCCAAATGAGTGATGCAACACAATTTCAAAACCGGCTAGGATTTTAAAACTCCTGTAGTCTGAGCCTGGCTTTTGTGGCAGTGTATGTACATAAAAAATGTTTTTACTGGTGACCAAACCCAGCCTCAGTTTGTGAATAATACTGATAAGTGTCTGATAGATGAGTCTTTTCATGCCACACACACACACACACACACACATATATATATGTGTGTGTGTGTGTGTGTGTGTGTGTGTGTGTGTATATATATATATATAAATGTGTGTGTGTGTGTGTGTGTGTGTGTGTGTGTGTGTGTGTGTGAAGAATAACCTCTTATTGTTGTGTGCCAACCCAGGCTTCAGTGTAGACTGGTGGGCTCTTGGCGTGCTGATGTTTGAGATGATGGCTGGGAGGTCCCCATTCGATATTATCACCGACAATCCCGACATGAACACAGAAGAGTACCTCTTTCAAGGTGAGGAAGAGGAACTCAACAATACCTAGGGTTTATACCTGTACCCTGCTCTTGCAGTGTGCTGAGCGGCCCGCCCTGCATTTGAGGTTTCGTGTAACGCTGTTGCCGAGGCAACCTGTTCTTCACAGTGAACAACAAAGATGCATTTGAGGGATGGAAGGGTTTTTCAAAAACAAAGATGATTTTAAAGTGCTAGAAATGCTCACAACAGACCCAAATATGGCACACACATTTAATGTCCTGAATGTAGTTATATACTTTGATTTTGATCCATCAAAATGGAAATTTGCCCCCTACAAAACTCAACATAATTTCAACAACCCTTGAGTTGTGAAAGCACACAGTTTTCACTCACAATGTGTGATAGACCTGAAATTTGGCACATATGTCCAGTTGTGTGACCAAACCAGCCTCAGTGTGTGCTCTACAAAAAAAGCCTGAGAGAGCAATTAGCTCCACTTACTTCAATTTGACGCCATTATTAATTTTGTGAAAAACTATTTGTTTCCCCAACTCGTCCTAAAGTGCCCTCCAGAATTATTGGCACCATTAGTAAATATGACCAAAACAGGCTGTGAATTTTTTTTGCTGTTTATCCTTTTGGTCTTTTACTCAAAATATTGACAACAGTCATGCCTTTTCATTGAAATAAATAAAAATAAAATTTTTGAAAGAAACATTTTTTTTTTACATATAATATTTTTCTCCTAAATCCATCCATCCATCCATCCATCCATTATCTTGACCGCTCATCCTCATTAGGGTCGCGGGGTAAATCTGTCTCCTAAATATGTGCCATAATTATTGGCACCCTGAGAAAATCTCAAGATTAAAATCCAAAGTTAACCTGTTTGATTAGGAACTCTTAACTGGTAAACCATGACTTCCTGTTCGACTGGGGTTTAAATATGAGGTGATACAAGCTAGTGTAGCTAGTATCATGCATCACTATGAGAAAAACCAAAGAAAACAGCGAGTATCTGCAAGGAAAAGTTGTTGAGCTGCACAAATCAGAAAATGGATATAAGAAAATCTCTCAACAGTTGAAAATAACCCTTTTCACTGTCAAGGCAATACAAATTAAAAAGCTCTTTCACAAGAGTGTCTTGGACAAGACAGCAGTGTTACATAGTTTCACAAAGTTTCAGACATACAAGATAAAACAGTAATAGAACATTTTTGGAACGCAGTAGTAAAACCATAACCAAAACTCCAGTCATCACGTCCTAGTTCACACGGGTGCACATTCGTCATTCAAAAACATCTACATCCAGATAACCCTTTCTCCAACTATTTTAATCTATTTTTACAAAAAACCAAAGAGACCAGCTCCTGTAGCAAATTCCAAGCCGCGGGAGCAGCAAATCTAAAACCCCCTTTTCCCATTTCTAGACGGACGTTGGGGACAGCTAGCAAGAGTAAGACTTAAACATTTGTCACAGAGCGAAGATGGTAGCTTCCAGCATTTTTCTGATGAATTCATTTACACAGATGGAAGTACATTAAGAATTGCTTCCTAAATAAGGACATACCAATGATTTAGTCTACAGATGGACAATGCAGGCCAACCAACCCTAGCATACAGGGAACAATGGTGAGTAAGGACTTTAAGATTTGTTATAATCCTCAATGCTCCATGGTAGACACTAGTGTCTTTATTATATCAATGTGTTGCAACTCTGTTACGTTGTTCATTCTGGTCTCATGACATCTATTGCTTCTGTGCATCCTGGGAGAGGGATCCTCCTCTGTTGCTCTCCCTCAGGTTTCTTCCCTTTTTCCCCCCCTGTTAAAGGGTTTTACTATCTTTATTTGGGGGAGTTTTTCCTGATCCAATGTGAGGTTCTGGGACAGGGATGTCATGTATAAAGATTGTAAAGCCCTCCGAGGCAAATCTTGTATTTGTGATTTTGGGCTATACAAAATAAACTGAATTGAATTGAATTGAAGACATTGAGAAGATGCATGCATGTATAAAACATCACCATAATCAATCACAGACATAAAAGTAACTGCAACAAGTCTCTTTTTAGCATCAAAAGAAAAACAAGACTTATTTCTGAAATAGAAACCCAGCCCTACCTGCTTCTTCACAAGTTGCTGATTGTGAGATTTAAGAGAGAGAGAGAGTCATCAATTAAGAATCCCAAGTATTTATATGACGATACAGGCTCAATCACATGCCCTAAAATGTAATTATAGCTGGAAGGTTCAGTGGCATTTTGTTTGAGTTTGAAAATATCATCAGTTTTGTGTTGTCAGGATTCAAAATTAATTTCAACTCATGCAAAGTGTGTTAAACAGTATCAAAGGCTTTTTGCAACTAAAAGAGAGCCTAATAATGTGTAGGAGCAGAGCAGTAAAGAACAGTATCATCTGCATGAAAGTGAACATTTGCATTTGGCACATTTTTTGACTGATACTGTTTATATGAATTGTGAATAAAAGTGGTCCTAGGACCGACCCATGTGGCACACCCTTTTTTACTTTAAGAGAGCTAGAGGCGATGCCTTTAGCTTGGACACGCTGTGATCTGTTTGATGAATAATTTTTAAACCAACAGACAGTTTTGTTGTCCAAAGATTCAATAAAAATGTTTATTACCTTTTAATGCTTGAGTCCTTGACAATGCAAGGGGGAAGCTCAATACCATTCCAATTCCAGATAAAGATTTCATTGTCTTCCGAAACAGTCTTGGATTGTTTAGGTTGTTTGATGTTTCACTGAGAAAATGCTCAGCTTTAGCCTTTTAATGTCCTGAATGTAGTTATATATTTAATTGCAACTGCGCAATGCTTGCACAGTTGAAATTAAAAATTTTTTTTAAAAAGCCGCCAATCTCATTTAAGACCAGAACCCATTGCCTGGCAGAAGAATATTTATGGGGAACACTAGTTAAAATAACATTGATCACATTGACCCCATGCACCATGAGGAGGATGGTTCCACTGGCTAAAGAACCTCCATGGATCACAGCTGGAGAATTACAGAGGTTAGTTGAGTCTTGAAAAAAGTCAGTCTTGAAGGTCAGTACATTGAGAATCAAACAGGTTTTTAACATTCATCCGATGGACCGCGAGGTTTCAGACGGCCGGAGAGTCGCAGAGGAATCGTGATCCAAGTTAAAAGACAGTTTGCGGAATCAAATCATTAAATTGTAGTCATAAAGTCTCCAAAACTACCATCAGACGCCACCTACATCATCACAAGTTGTTTGGGAGGGTTACCAGAAAAAAGCCCCTGCTGTCAATCAACAACAAACTAAAGCACCTACAGTTTGTCAAACATTACTGGGACTTCAATGAGACCGGGTTATATGGTCAGATGAGACCAAAATGAAGCTTTTTGGCAACAAACATCAAAGGTGGATTTGGTGTAGACAGAAAGATAGCCATAGAGAGAAAGTATGGTGATGGTTTGATGTTGTGGGGCTGTTTTTCTTCCAAAAGCCCTGGACATCTTGTTAGGATACATGGTATCATGTGTTAACTCAATAATTCCAGTGACAACAGTAGATGATTAAAGCTTTACTTCAAGCCAATAATAACCACTGGTATGTTAGATACGTTCCTCTTGAACCAGACTGAACTTGCGCATGCGCACTAAACTGAATACTTCACAAACTCCCCTTTCTTTTTAAAGGAAAAACAGTTACAGAAAAACAAACATTTGTTTTTTCTAAAAGCTTAAACAGATAAACATTTTCTAGCAACTAGCAACTTTAATGAATAGAGTTTGAAGGTAGGCTTTTTGTGATTAGGTCCTTTAGCCTTTAAGTTGCCAGACACCTTCACTGAGAGCTCTCAGCAGACCAAGTGCAGATGTCACCTTCTTAGTCAAGCAGTCAACGAGCTGTGTCTTTTTTCAGTCACGCTTTTGGTGGACTTGATCGCATCAAGAAGAGAGTAATCGTCTGTTGCACAGACAATGGGCAAATTGTTCCGTGTGCAATCACCAGTTCGGAATAGAGTTTAGCCGAAAAGACTGCACTGTCAATGCCATTCGCAAGTGCCAAAGTCTCTCCTGCTACAGGTGAAAACTGTCCATTCTCTCCATAAGCATGACCAGTTGTCCGCCTGAGTGTCTCCGTCTGGAAAGTTCCCCATCGAGGAATCACTAAACACCACTAGTTTCAGCGAGCTGTCTTTTCCCAACTGCTGAAACCCCAAGGTCACCAATTCTGATTTCAGTTTCCTGACAAGTTTGTTTGCACATTGTAGAGTCTGAACAGTAGCATGCTTTGTACTTTATGATAGGATGGATATGTCACACATTATCTAGGGTCTACTCTGCCTTGCTACCCACAATATTTGGCCAATCTTTGACTTTAACATGTCAGTTTCAGTGTCTGTTAGAGGAGCCTCTCGCTGTGTGGCTCTGTTGAGATCCACAGGAATGGGTTGTAGATTCTTGATGTAAATTTGTTACACTTGTATTTCATCCTCCAAAGAGTGAACCTCCATTCCAATGTAGCTGAAGCTGTTGTGCTCTTCACGTCCAACTTGAAAAGCAACTTTCAAGTGAGGGATGACTGTTGTGGAGAATGTTTCTGAACCACCCCAGATGAAGTCATTCACGTCACAAGCAAGGAGTTTCATCACGTTGCAGGAGTCATCCAGCCAGTAGAACACTGGATCAAACTGTGATGCAGTAGCACACTATGCAGCAACTGGGAGCAGTTGCTGCATAGTGTCTTTCACTCTGTTGTACCAATACAGAGAAGCATCTGCCAAGCCATAAACACACTTTTTTTACTTCCATAGGATTCATTTGTTCTGAGATTCTTGGGGGGGGGGGGGGATATAGACATTTCGGGTCAACGGACCTTGTAAAAAGGCTGCTTTAATGTCCATAGAGTTAAGCTGCCATTTCTTCTGACATATCACTGCCATAATCATTTTTAGAGACTCTGAGGCACATGTCGGGGAGTTTTTTGGGAACTCTTGGGTGTACATTTCTTCAAAGCCTTTTGCAACTAATCTAGCTTTCAGTGTAACACCATCAGGTGTCTCCTTGAGTGTGCACACCCACCTCGTAGAGATGCATTTCTGGCCTTCATCTTTCAATTCTTCAAACACATCATTCTTTCTCCAATTGCTGAGTTCGTTGTGTTTGGCAGACATAAAGGCATCATCATTCACAATAAGTATGTCTTTTCCAGGATGACTAGCACCTAATTCAACATGGGACCACTTGATTATTGTGTACTCGTCCTAAATCAACAGAACTGGTAGTGACAATAATTTCCTCAGGCTCAATGTACTCCAAATTATACCAGTATTTGTATGTTCCAGTGGCTTTTCCTGCCCTGCTGAAGATTTTTCCTGTGCGTATTTGGCCACTCTCACTATCTGTGTATGTGACGACCTGTCCAGGTTTCAGACCTAAGTCTTCACAGGTTGTGGTTGTGATGCGATGTGATGAGATGTTGGTGATGCGTCAAATTGAACATGACTTTCTCCTTCTGGCTGTCTTGGTGTGTGAGAGGGTTCGCTGTTTTCCTCACCATTTGTAGGTGTCTCCTCCTCTCTTTCGTTTTCATTGTCATAATGATTCTCATTAAAGCCAGGTTCTGTTAATGTGAAGATTGAAGCCAGGTTTTGATAATGTGGTAGGATGTTTAGTCACTTCCAGCAAAATTTCCCTTTCTCTCGGCACTGCTTATGGGTGATCTACTTTTCGAAGTCTGGAGTGATGTACCCAAATGTAAGTGCTTCCGTGCCTCACAAATATCACCACACCATCTTGGCCAATGACCACACGTGGACCTTTCCATTCTGTACAATCCACCCGTTTCAAGTAGACTTTGTCTCCTGTTTCGTATCGGTCATCAATGGGCCGTAGTTGTTTGCGAAGGGCTCTCTGTATCCTTTCAGAGCACTCAGCTTCTGTAAACGTTCTTCTTGCAGTATGTAATGTCGTGACATGCTGGGCTATCCAAGTACTCATAAATCTCTCTTTAGTGAGAACTAAAGAGAGATTTGGGTTCTGGCCAAATACCAGCTGGTAGGGACCGTAGCCATGCACAATGTGCATAGAGTTCTTTGCCATCAGGGCCCAGTCGAGGGCCACCTTCCAGTCACATCCATTGTCCCTCTTTACCTTCAACAAGATTTCAGTGAGGGTTTGATTATGTCTTTCCAAAAGCCCATTGCTCCATGGGCTATAAGCTGCAGTTGTTTTTACTTCAATGTTGAAGCTTTCAGCCATGTCCCTCATATCTCCCCCATTGTCACTGAACAGCTTGGAGGACCATGAACACTTATCCAGCAAAGTATAAAGCGTTTTACAATCTCCCTGGGTTTCTTGGTGGTGAAGATGTTCCCTGCACTAACGCGTGTGAAGTGGTGAATTGCATGCAGATAGCACACTCCCGGCTCTAGCTCATGCAATTCCATAGCTACAGTTTCATTGTAGGTTCAGGCCATGGGCAAACCCACCGCTGGCCTTGGCTTGCTATATCTAATGCATGTCTCACAGTTGTTTACAACATCATTAAGGATTGTGGTGCATTCAGCATCAGCAATACCTGAGCAAGCCAGTAGTTTTTTTTCAGTCTGTCAACAGAGGCATGTACCCAAACTACTCCAAATTGCTTGCGTAGTTTTAACAAAACGTTCTGTTTTTCTTTTGTTGTCATGTTTTCTGTCACAATAAGAATGTCATCCTCATTCTGGAGCTCAATTCTTCTGGGTTACTATGTTAGTTCAAGTTTCACTGGTTGTTTAAACATTGTGGCTTTGTCATTTCCAATGTCTAAAACGGAAGCTGCTCTTTTTAGTGAAGTTTTGCGTAAAAGCAATGGGATATCTACTGAAACTACTTTTGTTTCAATTTGACATCTAGTCTGTCCTATCATGGCCAGGATTTTTACTTTCTTTGTAGACTGAACAACTCTCCCATCACCAAACTTGTCCCTCACTTTCAATAACTCACGTTGCGTTAGTCCACTTAATGATCAAGCCATTTCCCTCCACACACAGTTCTTGTGCAAGCTGTGTCAATTACAGCTGATCCTAGAGACTCCACCATGACTATCTCTGTGTCAGTCAACAATTAGTTTGATAATAAAGTAATGTTGCATTCTTCAATATCTGTCACCTCCTCATCTTCTGTCAATTTTGTATGTTCATTTTTGTGAGGACAATCCTTTGCCCAGTAATATGTGCTTTGGCAGACTGCACATCTTGTCCTTCTCCCATATCTGTAGAGTGGATTTTTCCCTTAAACAGCCGTTTTATTGTGTGAGCTTGAACTGACATTACTTTCACGCTTGCCTGTAAACGTTTGTAGTAGGCAGAGTCGCCAGCGCCAACACTCACATGAAGGTCATTAGCTCCCTCTTGTGGAGAATTATCACCAAAGATTCTCTTCAAGCCTGACTTCATGTTAACAAACAAAAGCTCTGGGCAAGCGGTAAGTGCCAATTGTTTGTCTTTAACATTAAGTCCCGCAGTATCTAGTAGCTTGAAAGCTAACACAGCATCCGGAAGCTCCATCTTGAACTTACGTAGTCTGTTGTACCGGCGCTCAAACTCGATAATGTAGTCGACCATGGAGACAGTATTTTTCCCCGAGACACGGTCAAACTCTGTGTACGCCTTGTACTGATGATCCTTTTCCTCTTTCAAAATAACGGAGTCCAATTTCACGAGGAGTACAAGCATTCCTCCATCAATGTTTAAATCCCCTGCGGCGATTTTTAGCGCACTATCCCTCGCTCTTCCTGTCAGCGATAAAGCAACCGCCAAGAGCTGCTTCTTCTTCTCCAGGTCCATCACTAGCCTCCAAACTTCAACCTTGTTTTTGCAGCTCTCGTATGACTTCTTCTCGTCAAACTGCAGCGGAGTTTTGTAGTTTCCAGCCGCCATCCTCTGCTTCCATGTTAATTCAATAATTGCGCTGGCATCGGTAGATGATTAAAGCTTTACTTCAAGCCAACAATAACCACGGGTATGTTACATACGTTCCTCTAGAACCAGACTGAACTTGCACATGTGCACTAAACTGAATACTTCACATCATGGACTCCATCAAGTACCAGCAGATATTAAATGAAAACCTAACCGCCTCTGCCAGGAAGCTTACAATGGATCGTGGTTGAACTTTCCACTAGGACAATGATCCAAAGCACACCTCAAAATCTACACAGAAATGGTTCACTGACCACAGAATAAAGGTTTTGCCATGGCCATCACAGTCCCTCGACCTAAACCCCATAGAACATCTGTGGAATCAACTGAAGAAGCGTCAACTAGCTGAATAAGCGTCAACCTCGGAATCTGAAGGATTCTGCATACAGGAATGCTCTCAGATCCATTGCCATGTGTTCACCACCATATCACGCATTATAGGAGAAGATTCAAAGCTGTTATCTTGACAAAGGAAAGCTGCACACAATATTAAATAATTGTGGCAAAATATTAATTTATTGTCAAAGAAAATAGACGTAGTCAGTCCGAGAGTACACTCATCAATTGTAATTTTTTTTTAGTTTGTGGATAAAAAAGATGCTCCTCAAGGCACATGTTTTTCATAGTTGGGCATAGATTCAGTAAGTAAGTATTCTCAGCTAAAGTTACATGATTTTGGTCTTTTTTAAACTGCTTCTCAGTCGACTTTTTTATTTCATGTTTGTGCATGAACGCTGTTGAGTTTAAAAAAAGTAGAAGTTACTGAATTGTTATGTGTGTTGTATTACCTTGTGTCCTTAAGATGCACTTTTGGTTTCTAAACGACTATAAAAGGGAACTTTTTTTTTTTCTCGTCGGTAAACTGTGATATCCTGTACTATCTCAGGTTCGAACGGCACCATCTTTTCATTAAATAAATTTGAGAAGTTGAACATTTTCTTCGATTTCGGTCGCGGCTTGTCATTCAGGGGCTTAGTCAGCCATTTTGAGTTTTGTGTCATTTTTCGTTAATTTTCTTCTTTTCTAGGCCAATTTGCATGGCATGCAGAATACTTCAAGCCATGACTCTCATAAAACATCTTAACTTCGGGACAGTTTTGACAAAGTAGAGTTGAGTTACAACTAGGGCTGGGCGGTATACTAACGGTTCAACCGATATTACATTAAATTTAATTTAGTTGACGTTTTTATCCAAAACAACTTACAATAAATGCATTCAATCAAGAGTACAAACTCAGAACAACAAAAATCAGGAAAGTACAATTTCATCAATAAAGTCAAACTACAAACTGCTATCAGCAAGTGCCATGAAGGAGGAGAATTGGTTAAAGATAACTACATATGAACACTTTATATGCAGACACCGATGACTATCCCTGTAAATTTGGTCACAATTTAGCATCCCGACCAAACAGAATCCAGCCACATTACTTTATTTCACCTAGTCAGATTCGTCCTCCAGTCACAAAAAATTATGTCTGTCCATATTTCATCAGCAGGCAATATACCCAGCATTCTAGCGTTATGGGATTTTGCAGTATAGGGGAATAGTAGGAAATCAAATATGAATATTGAGAGCATATGACAGGCTGCTTAACACCATTACTCTTTGTGATACATACCTAATATTGTGAGATATATGGCAGGATCTCACAAACAGGGCTAATTTTATTTCTCTCAGATATAAATTTGTTTTAGCTTGCTGTGCTCTCTCAATACACTGTTGTTTTGTTTAAGTCTATGAAATCTCTTGGCATTTGAGTAAACTATTTTTCTATTAGTGATAGACAGTAGTGTGAAAAAATTACTTACACGGCCAGGGTAAATAATAGTTTGAGAATATTCATTCATACTTTTGTCATATTCTCTGTTGATGAAAATATTCTTCTGTGAATTTAGTGATTTGTGTTTCTCAAATTTAGTTTACAGATTACATGATCGATAGGCTGAGTGCAGAGATACAATGTTGTCAGGCATAAAAGCATGTGATTTTCTTAATGTTCTAAAAGATAACACTACTGTAACGGTTGGCTGTAATCTACATTGATTTTACCACCCAGAAATGCTGTTGAAGTATGTGTGTGTGAGCAAGAAGTGGGTTAATATTTGAGAATTCATGTAATAAAGTACTGATGCATGCACATGCTGTACTGCATACTCCCTCAGCCCTTATGAACTGCAGAGAATCTGCCAGTACATCATGGCCTCTATTAAAGATTTAGGGTGTATGTGTGAAACGGTTCAGCATTTTTCTCTCTTGGTTTGCTTCATTTGGCAGCTGATGGCATTTACATTCAACTGTGATGGCAGCAAATAACTACACTGAGGCTCCCGACAACACTGGACTTTGCTCTCCATTAGTCAAACAATTTGAGCATGTTTATTGTTGTTGGAACATTGTTTAATAATTAGGATTTTTAAAGGTATAAGGACACGGATGTAAAAATGTGACAGCCAGCCTTCACTTCTACTTTGAAAGCCTGGCATAACAAAATGAGCCATATCTTTTTTTTTAATTTTTTTTTTTATTTCGATAGACATATAGCAGCAAAAATGCTTTTTAACTGAAACATCCATTGTTTTCTATCCTTTTTTTTTTTTTACACATACAAATATACAACATACCCCTCCCATCCACCTCTCCCACTGGTACACCCACCTAGAGTACAGGAAAATATATACATAGGAATAAATAAAGAAATAAAAAAACAAAGAGGTCATCTCATTTCGCCGAGCTGGTCGGCTACACATACACGCACCTAAACGCACATATCTCCATACTCCTACGTACATCTGCACGTAGACATACCTGTTTCACTCTACATGGCAAACAGTCATCATATCTCACAAACATATCTATAAACTAAGTGATAACAGGTTTGGTCGATTATTGATTACGGCCTATTATTCCCAGCAGACAAGTTGATACATGAACAAGAGAAAAATGAAAAATGAGCCATATCTAGAACGGAGTATGGAATAATGCTTGCATTTGGGCTAATGTGGTGCTACCCTTTTTGTCCAGCATGTACTGTAACAACCCTGTCTCATACAAATTACGAACACATCCACACATCCATATCAGTCACTACTTTGAAAACCGGATGTTGTGTTTCGGGGCTCTTTCCGCTCGTTTGAATATGTTTCACGTTAGTGTCAGCTGCAGCTGACAACCCGACTTAGAGAAGACCTGACCCGGTGCGACGGGGGCTGTTACCGTCCCGGACCCCGGTGCGATGCGGGCCGTTACCGGCACCTTTGGTGCAGTCTTCAGACCGGACCCGAGCAGTTACCGGCACATCATCAACCTCACACCGGTGGCCAAGGGGTCTTCAGACTGGCCCCGTTACCGGCTACACACCGCCCCTTTTCTTTTCCTCCTCCGGGCCGTTAGCGGCACATCATCAACCTCACACCGGCGGCCAAGGGGTCTTCAGACCAGCCCCGTTACCTGCTTCACGCTGCCCCTTTTATTTTCCTCTGCATAGTTTAGAAATTCAAATATGCTTAAATCCAGCGGGAAAGCAAGAAAACAATAACACAAGCACACAATTATAAACGTATTTGTAATAAATAATACAACTAAAATATGTGTATAAGCAACGTATACACATATAGTCAAGGTATTTGTAATGCGTCAATCACAGACGTATTTGTAATACGTCAAACACTGACGTAATCAGGAAGAAAATATGTTTCTAGTCAACGTAATTAAAGATGCGTATTAGTTCTGGGGGAACGTAATTTGTAGGAGACAGGGTTGACTGTAATGTAGAATTATGTAGTATTAAGTAACATCACCCTTGTGATTCTACAGAAGGTGTGTTGAAGGTCCGATCCGTTGTCTCTGTTTTACAGCTATCATTGTAACTTACTGTATGCATCGTCTAGCAATCCATCCTGGCAGATGACTTCAAAACATGAACATGGTATTTTTTACCTTGTGACTGTCAGAATGAAGGATAAAACGATTATTGCTGTAATAACATTACAGAGTTGTGATTCCTTCCTCGCAAAAATGAGGGCCAGCTTCAAAGACTTCTCCAGCATGTCACATACAACAACAGGTTAAACCGCAAGTCTGAAGTTGCATATACTTGTACATTTGATTAGCTCTCAGTCCTCTGTGCAAAGAAAATGAGCTAATGCCACTGACACTCAAGCAAAGCAGCACTTTTATTACATTCACTTGTGTGCTTATACTGATTGTTCTGTCTAGTGTCTGTATGTTTACTACAGCTGTCAAAAATGATGAGGAAATTACAATTCTCGTACATGTAAAAATCTGATCGGATCTACACAAAGAAACGTGTTTAGTCACTTGAATGTTTCCAAATGCCGCCCATGCACATGACCCTAACACGCTGTATTTTCCAGGCTGCAAGCTAAACATGAATCAGGGTCATTTGCTGACATTTATTTAAATACTGATATTTAAACAAAAAAACAGTTTTATCTTGTGTGTTTTTCGAAGCTGCTTCTAGACTGGGGTCAAAGCTTTGTCATTTTTGACAGTCTACACTAAAGCATTGATAGGATTCAGGAGGTGTGCATTTTTTATTAGCATATCTCTTATATATCACACCCTTAGGGTAGAGGAACCTTTCTAATATCTGTCATATTTGCATTTGTGTTCCTCAAGCCTCAAGCCACATGGTACCCTTACATAGCTTCCTCTTCCCTCTCTTACACGGTCAACCACATAACCACTATAACAGACATTCCTTCGTACTACAGCAGCCTCATGTGACGCAATATGTCTCTGCTGTGACTGTCAGGAGCATAGCATGGCACTGCGGCTAGCATCTGCTACCAGTACCATCCTCCTGGCGGTCTTTCTGGTAGAGCAGCAGGTTTCCCGATGAATTCCTGCCAACGGAAACCAACCTTTTCACTATAGGATGCCACCGGCCATATGCCACCTAACTAGACCATGTGCCAGAACCTGCTTTGGGTATCAGTGCTGCACAAGCCAGCCCCACATCTTTAGACAGACAGTCAGCTGGCAAACATGTGACAAAGTGGCATACATTTTAGAACATGTACAAAGACATGCTCCATAGGTTAATTGGACACTAAATGGCCCGTAGGTGTGAATGTGAGCGTAAATGCTTGTCTGTCTATATGTCTGCCCTGTGATGGACTGGCGACCCTAATGAGGATAAGCGGTTAAGATAATGGATGGATGGACAATTGTAATAACTGAAATATATTGAGGAAAAACTGTTCCTCTTGGAAGCAAAAGTTTGACCGAAAACAAAACATCTTTGGCCCTATCTTGCAACTGCTACAAAGAGGCGCACAACTGTCATTGCTAGTTTTAGCATATGGACAATGCACATGTGTATCTGTTTGTGCTCTGTGTCACCTCTCTTCATTACTTTGTTTGCGTGAGTGGAGGTGTAGGCTACTTCAAAGTTTGCGGGCTCTCTCCCCCTAAATGGCGGCAGTTTGAGGCTGGTACCCCCATGCATAGCATTCAGCAACCCTCCCTAATGGACAGCGACAAATGGTAAACAAGAAGCTTTCCCTAATCAGTGAACAATATATGAAACTTCATTCATCATTATAAAACAGTTCTGGGGCTGTGCACAGTAGATGGAAAGTTTGAGGTGTCCACATTTACATTTTAAATCACCACTATTTTGGATGTATTTTCCCCAATATATCGTACTACGAGAGTATGTTGTTGACAAGATAAAGAGGAAAATGGCATTAGAAAGGGTCCAAGCATATATCCAAGCATACATTCATATCAATCCAAGCAGAAACTTCTTGGTCTGAAAAGTGAAGCCGAGGCTGACACCTGTACTATTTCTACTAACCATCAGGGGGCGATTCCTCTGGTTGCAAAAAGTCAGAAGAAGAGTCTATGACTCCCTGAGTAACCATTGTAAACATGAGTTTATGGTCTCAAGTCTTCTTCAATACAGCATAATGTTCATTTATTAAATTATTGTCCACTTAGAGTCCACTTTGTATATACAGTCTATGTAAAATATGAATATGTTTATAGTCTATGTATTCTATGTATTTACATTATAGTCTAATATCGGTAACACTTCATAATAACTACACCTTATTTAGCATTAGTTAAGTAAGAGTCAACATTGAATTAATCATTTATAAAGCATTGTTCCAACATTAACACTCAATAGTATGCAATTAATTAACACAATTATACATTTATAACATTTATTCTGGGTTTTCATGGTTTATAAATTATGGATTCCCCATTTGTAAATTAAGTAATATATATTACAAACCTATTATTAAGGACTTTAAGATGATTATTAAGACAAGTTATAAAGTGTTAATAAATTATTACAGCATTAGTATCAGTTATCTTCTCAACAGAAAAGAAAAATAGACAGAACACAACGTGATAAAAACATATGAATATACAATTATTATGCCCTAATGGTTAACATGTGCTTCAAAAAAGTGTTGTAGTACTACAGTTTATGATTAATATAGGTAGTTACTAGTCGTTACTTAAGTATTAGTTAAGAATTTTGTGTTACCCCATCAAAAGAGAGTACTATATATGCTTCACAACGCATTCATAACACTTAGTACTTAACTGACGACTAATAACTACCTGAATTAATCATGAATTGCAGGATTAAAACACGTTTGTAAAGCACCTGTAACATTGTTCCTAACCATTTGTGCATACCAAAATAATTATATGTATAAATAAATGCATGAATAATTGCTTTATAAAGTCCTGAATACTTCATTTACAAATGGGGATCCATCATTCATAAAATGTAAAAACCCAATCATGAAATGCATAATAGTCGCGCTTATTAATCAAGAATAAAACATTTATAACTGTTTATGAATTGCATACTAATGAGTTGCTAATGAGTGTTCATATTGGAACAATGCTTTATGATTGATGAATTCAGTGTTTACTCATGCTTTACTAATGCTAAATAGTGTGTAGTTATTAATAAGTGCTACCTATTAATCTAGCAAATAGCGGCACGTTCTCACTACCAACTCGTCTAATATGGCAGCTTGGTCATTGGCCCCAATCAAGTTGGATCTTGTGAAAACGGAAGTTTATTTTGTAAAGACAGGACATGCATGTAACGAGTTGAAAATGCTAAGTCTAAAACTGATGCCAAAGAGCTTAAAGAGCGTCTTAGTTTAAAGCTTTGGGCCACAGACCAAGCTGCAGTATTTGGCACATTTGGTGAAGCAAGAATTTGCAAATAAAACATGATGACAAAGTTCTATAATCATGCTTTCCAGAATAATTGGGAAGCAACAAATTAGCATATGTAAAATTATGTTTAGTGTCCTTCACATTGCTCAATTCATTTTTTCAACTCAGGTTTTCTTTTTTTTTCAGCCATTGCTTTATCTGCCTTCTTCCTCACTCTCACAACCTCGACCAAGAAAGGTAGCCGTTCGAATACAACGTTATTATCCACCCGAATAAAATCACTAATTACTAATTCTTATGTTTTTTGTCTTCTCTTAGTCTGAAACAGTAGATGAAGGGGCGTGAGAACACACACTGATCACCTGACCTTGAGCTGTGATAAGAGGGGGGGGGAATCTCTGGTCACCTCTGCGTGATCTGTTAACGTGTGAGGCAGCACTCCATCTATTTATTTCAATAGTCGGGAGAAAAACATTTTCAAAGAATTTTTGTTCATCGCTCGTATGACATTGTTGAGCTGTGGGAGTCTCAAGGCTGTGTGTAGCCGATCAAAAGTGAGAAAAAAAGAACAAAACAGTGTCGTCTATCTCCTCCCTTCTTTTTACTCCCACTCAGCAGACTTGGTCACTAACAGGCAGGTTGGACTGTGAATCATCCGCCTCCTTACTCACGCTTGTCCTTTTCCTTCTCTTTGTGTGTCTGTCCTTCGTTTCTTTCCGTCAACAGTTATTCTTGAGAAGCCCATTCGCATCCCAAGGTCTCTGTCGGTGAAAGCTGCCAGCGTCCTCAAGGGCTTTCTCAACAAGGTGAGAGCACTCCATTCCCAATTCTCTCTCTCTCTCTCTCTCTCTCTTAAAATTAAGTATCCACAACTTTTATTAACTAATCCCACGGTTTAACACAAGCACATTTTTGCCTTCAGCCTGCATACTGCATGTCTTCCTTAGTCTTTTTTTAAAGCGACAGCGCTCTCCCTTTGAAAGGGTCAATACAATTAATTTCTTCCCTTCACAGTTAGTATTTTTTGTAGTAGTTTTGGGGAGACTCTCGCTCAGGGGGATGAGTGGTCGTCCCATAACCGCAAGGTAACCGGTTCGATCCCCAATCCCTCCACAGTTCACATGTCGAAGTGTGACTGAGCATGACACTTAACCCCTAGCTGCTCCTTAACCAAGGATAGGTCAAATGCAGAGAAGAATTAAAAAAACATAATTGTCAATCACACTGTAAGACGATTGCTGTTTTGCTTAGTCAGTATCTTAGTATTAATAAAGTGCACGCTTCTTGTTTCTTTTTTTAGTACTGTAGGTCTGTTATCAAACATGGGAATAATATAACTATGAATTAACTTAAACACACTTTTAAAGTAAACCATTCTATTCATTTTAGAGGGCTACACATACTGTGTGAGTGTTTTTTTATGTTTCAGCCACAAACCGATTTCTCAACTCGGGACAGTGTCCAGAGAATCCGGCCCAGACATTGTCTGGAATTTTCCTTTCACAAAAAACAGACACATTCTTACCTACTAGAAATATTCAAACTTTGTAGGTCTGGGTAAAGCGTGCAGGACATGACGCAAAAGCCACTTGCCATTCCTTGAATTTACGCTTCAACATTTACCAACAAAAGTTTCCAAATCTCTTCTTCTCTTCAGTTTTACTCTTCCAGTTTGTGTGTGTGGGTGTGTGGGTGTGTGTGTGCGTGGGTGTGATAAAATCTATTTTTGGCAAATTATTACAGAGCATTCCCATTTATTCTGTGCGTTTTGTGCATTTCAGCCCAAGGTTTCATGTTTTTTGTAACTAGGTTTTGTGTGTGTCTTCATGGCGAGCTTGGATGCACAAGGCTGCTTCTGTTCACGCAGGCAGCCTTTCACATGCATTTTACCTCTGGAAGGCATCACCAAAATTGTTCTGATGAAAAGAGCCCATTCCAAATTAAGCAGTTAAAGGGGGGTGACATGTACTCATGCACATGCAGGGCATGATGCAAACATGTGTGGCCAGCATTATTATTAATTGTCCACATTGCTTCGTTCTGTTAAGATCTAAATTTAATAAGAAAATGGTATCTTTTGACATAGTCCCCTCTGGACTTTATTAATGTCCACATAAAGTAGAATCCATCTCACAGTAAGCCTGCATTCATCTACATCTACATTCTAAAGAGTAATCTTGCATTGCATGAAATACATTGCCTCCTGTTTGTGTTCCTGACCAGCTGTCTTGGTCCCAACAGGATCCCAAGGAGCGTCTGGGATGCCAGGTCCAGACGGGCTTCACAGATATCAAGGCACACACATTTTTCCGCAGTATAGACTGGGACCAGGTAAGAGCAGACTAAGTGAGGAGAGAAACAAATAGCATGCTGTGATTAAGGATTCACAATCATTATACAAAATAAACACATTCCAATGTTCACAAAAGGAGTAGGGAGAAGCATACATTCTCAAAACATACAGATGACATAATTATAGTCTGCTTTGACAAAAACCTTTTGCTGCAAAATATGAGCCTTTAGTCCACCAGTGTGTCAGCACAAATCATAGCAAACATGACAAACTCATCATCTTCGGAAAAATAAAAAATAAAAATAAAAATATATATATATATATATATATATAAATTACGATTATGAAATTATATTTTATTTTAATAAGGAACCGTTTTATCTCATTGGGACTTGTTGGAAAAAGTTATTTACTGTTTGAATTCAAAGTACCTTTTCTGAAAATAAGAGAAGCATGTTTTTTCAAAACTAAAACTATGCTATCTCCTCATGCACAAAGTCGATTTAATTCATTTAATTTGCTAAAATGCCATAAAAAAAAGTTGTAATATTTCCGTAAGATTCTTCACATGAATAAGCTATTTTAAAGTTTCAATAAAACCTTCATAAGTACCCCTTACAACAGTGGATTTCAGTCAAATACGTCCCTGTAACCGTATGGGTCTGTGGGAATCAAATAAATCAATCTGAATCCTTTTCTCACACTTATTAGTACCGCCACATTTTGTTTTATATCTTGGCCATCCCGAGATCCTACGATCTTATTGGTCCTCTGAACTTCTGAAAGCATGTCAGACAGCACATGCGGAAGGAGGGGTAATGTTGATATCTGCCTTGTCATGGTGGGAGCAAGGATCAGCTTAGTAGGTCATTTTTCAATTTTTGAATTGAAAAACACGGCTGAATATGCTTCCTCACATGTCAATGCTTTGCTTGATTGTGATTAAAGATGTGTAGTATTAGTTTGTGGATTGATGTTAAGACACCGAACAATAATGCTTAAAAAACTTGGAGAGCAATCAAGGAGTTATTATTGAGGAATCTTGCTCAGACTCTTGACTTTTGGTCATATTCATGCTGAAAATAAGTTTAAACATATTTTGTAAAGGCAATTAGTTGCAGATTTGTTAGAGATCGAGGACAATAGGGTCTAGTATTTATATTGTGGTCATATGAGTTGTAGAACTAGAGGGTTGATCTGAAATGACTCCGGTGAACAAAAATAGCTCTTCAACTGTTGACTGTTGACCCGTTGCCCCGATAAACAGCATCTTGTATTTCAGCAATATTCTGTCTGAAATGTTAGCTAACCCATTTCTGTAGGGAAATAATGAATGAAAAGTAGAATTGGCAAAAAAAAAAACAGCTGGCCAAACCATTAAAAGAGAGGCAGCAGGTTGACGTGAGCTTTACTTTCAGTTGGCTATATGCACGAATAAGTGAATTATTATCAAACTATTTACAGCTCTCCTTAGCTCAGGGGTGTCCAAACCTTTTGCAAAAAGGGCCAAATTTGATAAACTAAAGATGCCTGGGGGCCAACAGTTCCTTCTGACATTTTTTTTAACCACCAAAGTTACATGAAAATACACACTTTCACTGTCACAATTACCAAATGACAATGTAACCAAATATAATATCATGTAACCAATTCTGCCTTTCATTAACTCAGATAACAATGAACAAACTGTATAGAATACCTTACATTTCTATGAGTTCAATAACATTGCTTCGTGAACATTTTAAACAGGAGTTTAAAGTTAACTTTAAAACAAGTGAATTATGCCTGTGTCTTTTACAAGATCTTTTAAGAAAAGCAATAGTTTGTGTGACGTTTTTCTCTGTGAATAGTGACATATGTTACCGTTCAAAACACTCTAACCCTAACATTTTATATTGTTCAAGGGACAGATAACTTGCTCTCCAGCTGATGCATTTAAATGTACAACACTATTTATTGTGATGGCTGCAAGTGTTTTAGCTTCAAGCAGCCAATTTACACAAATGAGCATTCCAATTTTCGCTCACCAGCCAGGTGCACCATCACTAATGATGACAGAAATTTTACTCCATGGTAGTGTTGCGACCCTGTACAGGCGTCCGTTGGGGTGGGGATGTGTCAGTCAGTGGCTTCTCACTCTCTCAGGCCAATCACACGAATAAATCTGTTTCTTTGGTTTTCCCTTTAATGGTGTGTTCACATCTAACGCATCAAGATCACATGTAAACTCAATGCACAGCTCGTCGAAGCTGCGTAGATGCATATTTTCCAGGGGGCAGCGCGTCAGACATGTAGAGGCAGCACAAACAGCCCATTGGTCACGGGGCGAACTCTGGTCGACGCGTGATTTGTAGATGCACAAATTGAAATTTCCAACTCCTGCAGCAAAAACGTGTGAGTCATAGTTGTGTCAGCCAATCAGCGTTGAGATGTTCCGCTCGTCACCGCTGTTCTGCCGGCGCTGAATCAAAGGCGCAATCCCAATTTCCACCCTTACGGACTCACGGACTTTGAGGCACGCTCCCGCGAAGTCCTTAAGGGTTTAGGGGGTGTCCCATTGTCACATGGTGGAGGGCCTGAGGGCTCTGTGGCAGACATTTTGAGCCCTTTATGAACCCTTTTCGTAAGTCAACATTAGATGCTGACTTTGCCTAAGGGAATTACCCATAATGCATTGCAACGCGAGGTTAAACATGCAGTTCCCAGTGGAAGAATGGAGAAGTAAAAAAAGAAGGCAAACAAAGAGGCACGTGGGCATTTAGCCCGCTAAAATACCTTAACGACATTATGGAACATAAAAACATATGAATTAGAGGAACGCAAGCAGAATATATATATATACATATAGATAGATAAATAGATAGATAGATAGATATATCAAACATTTTATTTTGACAAAAACGAGTGAATAAATAATATAAAATGACTTCTCATCTTCTGAGGAAGACATTCAAACCAGTGAATAAAAAGAATAAAATAAATACATAATTGTACACAATACTTTTTCATGTAGTCACCTGATGTTGCAGCAAAGTGCTCTCCCATTCATGTTCACATTAGCTCAAGCCCTCACAGACTCTCACACTCAAACAGTTAGCAGCTGACGTCAGTGAGTCCCTGAGGGTTCAGGGTTTGAGGGTTTAGGGTGGAGATTGAGATTTGGCCAAACTGCTGCCGGGCGCCCGGAAGGAGCGCTGATAGCGGCTGTTGTGGGACTACGGATACTATAATGAACCCAGACACGATGGAGTTTGATGTTCCAACGTTTTTGTGACTTCCACAACAAGTCTAAAGAAGTCTAGTGGTTATTTCATCCATAGTCCATAACGGAAAAGATCGCAATTTTCAATGAGAAAAGCGGCTGAGATAAGCCACGCCCCCTTTGTAGCATCGCGATTAGTGTTGCTGCTTTTGGTGTGAACACAATTTTTCTCGCCGCGCGTTAAAAAAAATGTCGGTGCGCATCATGATTTTTTTTGACGAGCTCAGTGTGAACACACCATTAGGCTTTTTAGGCCAAGCAGGTCCTCTGTCACGTTCATGTTGTCATCAACTTTTTTAAAAAAAAATCACTAGTTGTGCAGTGTCCGATGCATCGTGCTTTTATCGCAGGCTAATGAGAAATAATCAAAAGCCGCTCCCCTGTCCGCCAGTTACCCCTGAATATCTGATGATATGTCCTCAACTCTCCGTGCCACGGTGTTGCGTTCCAGGCACACATTCATAAATTCTAGCTTCTTCTCGGGGCAAATGTTCTTCTCCACTCTTTTCATGACAGTCTTTGATAAACACACCTTCAGTAAAAGGTTTGCCAAGGTTAGCAATTACCATGGCCACTTCGGAGCTGGCTTTTTGTTGTTTTCGTTTGACTCACTGGCTCTCGTTAAGAATCGTTGTTGCTTCACTTTTTCAGCGCGCTCACTCCCTGTTAGCTTGTCGTACATTGTAGCATGTTTAGACTCGTAGTGTCTCTCTACGTTGAAATCCTTAAACAAGGCACCCGTCTCTTTACAAATTAGACAAACACAATTGCCTCGATTTTCATTGAAGAAGTATTGTAATTCCCACCGCTCCTGAAAGCGGCGGCCCTCACTGTCAACTTTTCTCTTTTTTTTTGCCATCGCCATGGCAGAAATTTTTCGAGAACGGTTCGCACAGATGCAGAGCCAGATGACATCAGAATGGTGCAGTCACCGTGTGGTTAAAGAAGGAATCTTTAACTTTTTATGAATTATTTATTCTGACAGAGCTGGCGGGCCATAAATATAACATAAGATCGAAGCTGTGGGCCGTGATTGACCCGCAGGCCTGACTTTGGACACCTCTGCCTTAGCTGTTTGAAATGTCAGCTAACCATTTCTGTAAGGAAAATAATGATTGAAAAGTAAAACCGTCAAAACAGTTTGGCCAAACCATTAAGGAGGCTGGAATGAGCTTAACAGTTGGCTATCTGCACGAATAAGTGAATTATTATCAACCCATCTACAGCTCCCCTTAGCTGTTTGCAAAATGATTCGTATGTGTTGATGGGATCCCACATAGTTAGCAATATTTTAGTGAATCCAGCTCATTATTAGTCTGTTGTAATAGTCTGGTAAACAAACCTGATTTTCTCAAATACAAGCAATTATTTCAATCCCCTGAGAGTGATTGTTTGAAGGTTTTAAAAAGTTTACTGTGTTCATTGTGTGGCTTTATATATATATATATATATATATATATATATATATATATATATATATATATATATATCCATCCATTTTCCGCCGCTTATCCGGGGTCGGGTCGCGGTGGCAGCACCGACCCAGGCTTCCCTCTCACCCGCAATATTTTCCAGCTCGTTCTGGGGGACCCCGAGACGTTCCCAGGCCAGCCGGGAGATATAATCCCTCCAGCATGTCTTGGGTCTTCCCCGGGGCCTCTTCCCAGTTGGACGTGCCTGGAAAACCTCTAATGGGCGGCGTCGAGGAGGCATCAGGATTAGATGCCGAACCACCTTAGCTGACTCCTTTCGATACGAAGGAGTAGCGGCTCAACTCCAAGCTCCCTCCTGATGTCCGAGCTCCTTACCCTATCTCTAAGGCTGAGCCCGGCCACCCTACGAGGAAGCTCATTTTGGCCGCTTTTATCCGCGACCTTGTTCTTTCGGTCATGACCCAGAGTTCGTGACTATAGGTGAGGGTTGGAACGTAGACCGACCAGTAAATGGAGAGCTTCGCCTTCCGACTCAGCTCCCTCTTCACCAAGACGGACCGGTACAGCGCCTGTTTTACTGCTGCAGCGCACCGATCCGCCTGTCGATCTCCCGCTCCACCTTACCCTCACTCGTGAACAACACCCCGAGGTACTTGAACTCCTTCGCTTGGGGCAGGCATGTTGTCCCCACCGCTAACTCTAATCCCTGCCGCTTCACACTCGGCTGCAAAACGCCCCAGCGAATGCTGGAGGTCACGGTCCGAGGAAGCAAACAGGACCTCGGATTCAAAAGGAGCAGTGCGGATTCCGTCGCGGTCGTGGAACAGTGGACCAGCTCTTTACCCTTGCGGGACTACTGGAGGGGTCTCGGGAGTTTGCCCAACCAGTCTACATGTGCTTTGTGGACTTGGAGAAGGCTTTCGACCGGGTCCCTCGGGGGGTTTTGTGGGGGGTGCTGCGGGAGTATGGGGTGCCGGATCCGTTGGCACGGGCTATCCAGTCTCTGTACGCCTGCAGTAGGAGTTGTGTCCGTATCCTCGGTATTACAGTTTTTTCCGATTGCTAAACGACAGTGGGCACAACTGGAGTCACATGTGCAAAACTCTGACTACAGTCTGCACAGCAGCAGTTCATGGGGACCAAACTCTAGTTCTTTTTTCATTGCTTAAACACAGTTTTCAAAACTCTGCACACTTATCCCATGACTTTAACCACAACCTACACAACACTGTGGATTTACAGCACTTTGTTCAAACGCTAACACACTGCTGTCAAAACTGTGAACCACACATTCAAAACGGAATAGATTTCAGCCTTGTGCCTTTCAAACACTGCTGATTGCAATTTCAGCTGAAAGGCTAAGCAGGTGTCTTGTTTTAGATTTGTTAGTGAACACACACACACATAAATATATTTAGATATATAGATATATATATATATATATATATATATATATATATATATATCTATATCTATATGTCTATATATATATCTATATATAGATATAGATATATATAGATATAGATATATATCTAGATATAAATATATCTAGATATATATTTATATCTAGATATATATTTATCTAGATATAGATATCTATAAGAATGTCACTTTTCTTTGAAGAAAATATTACTTTGTATGAAGTTACTAAAATTATTCAAACTGTAAAGATGAAAAGTTTGTATTTTCTGTATTGGTGTTTGATGCTAGTGTTTTTACTCTCAGTGTGTTCTGAGTGACAGTGTGTGTGTTATCTCAGTGAGGGTTGTGCATAGTGTTTGACTGCACTGAGCATGTTTTGAGCCATGTGTTAAGAGTTGTGTTGCTTGGAATAAGTTTTGCAGGTGATGTGAACTGTTTAGCTCAGGTGACTGTTGGTAGTGCACACTGTAGTTAGAGTTTTGCACATGTGACTCCAGTTGTGCCCACTGTCGTTTAGCAATCGAAAAAAACTGTAAGTCATGATGCTGCAAAAGTATCAGTTCTAAATTAACCAAACCAAGTGGAAAACGTTGAGTTTACTAACTCATTGAGTCCTTTATACCAGAGGAAGCCAAGTATAGGATTCAGCTTTAACCTAGGGATGTACTGTATTAGCAGCCATTTTATAATGTAACATGTTATAGTATTATTCATACACATTATTCCCCTAAATCCTAGAGCTTGCATGTGTGATGACCTGAAGTACAACACCCTGAAAGACAAAGGAGGAAATAATGGGGTTACAACTCCCAGAATATTATCACTTAGTTCAAACAGATAAACTGTGAGGTGGAAGGTGACACGTATTCCACTTAGCATATAGCTCATCATTGGTGGGATCAGCGTGCATGTTGCTTCCTGACAGACAGCTGCCGACAGCAGATCTGGGGTTTCGCTCAACTAATGTTACAACAAAGAGAGCGTAAACACTTCACGCCCACATTCAATATGAATCAGCTCTGAGAACAGGGTACAGCTGTCATCTCACATTTCCATTCCCTTGTCTGACTTGATAATATGGATCTACTGTATATATCAAGAATAGCACACAGAGAACACCCTTCTGTGATGGTTTGAACAGGCAGAGAAGTGAGGTGGAGTGTGTGTGTTTGTGTGTGTGTGTGTGTGTGTGTGTGTCTGCGTGTGCGCGTGTGTGCATGTAATAAAAAATGGATGATATAGTTAGACATTGTGTGTAGACTGCTGCTCGGTACAGTGAAGTGCCTTCCTCCTGTGTGGAGCAACAAAAGTGAATTCCTAATCACATATATTCACAACTAAAAGCTGAGCACTGGTGTGTGTGTGTGTGTGTGTGTGTGTGTGTGTGTGTGTGTGTGTGTGTGTGTGTGTGTGTGTGTGTGTGTGTGTGTGTGTGTGTGTGTGTGTGTGTGTGTGGGAGAGAGAGAGAAAAAGAGAGGTTACAGTTGCGTGATTGATGGCGTAGCCCTGACGCACAACCTCATCTGAAGCGGACATGAAAGAAGAATTGAAGCCATGCAATGTTAAGGATCTGCATATTGTCGATTTTCACCAGCGGGGCTGGGCAATGTACACCTATGACATACATGAACAATGTTGAGGTGATTATGATGTGACGGAGTTGTGATGGCCGGTGTAACTTAAGATTGTAACTGGATTGTATCAACGGGCCTCCATTTATACAGATAGATTTAAGAAAAAAAGTCTCAATTTTTCTCTTTTCTTCTTCTGAAACTACATGCACGATGTGTGCAGGACCAGGGCTGGACATTATGGTCCAACATTTTATCATTAAACACTTTTTATATTTAACTGATGTCAATAGTAAAGGGATTTATTAATAATAATAAAGCTCAATTTAAAGTTTTTAAGAGTATTCCCTTTAAAAAAGAACCCTTAAAGAAGGTTAATTGTGGTTTAAAATAGTTGATTAACACAACTAATATGGCCTTATGTTTAGCATGGACTATAAACACGACTAATAAAGAATATGTAGCCAAAATAACTGATGTGGTTCCCATCACATTGAACGCGTTGTTTCAAACGATGAGGAGTCATTGACTGCCAATTAAAATGAACCTGTTTGGTTAAATCTGATGCCCCAGCTGACCAAACCCACTCAGCTTCGGGGACAAAGGCCAAAAGCGTTCACACGTCAAGCTCAAAATGTTAACGTTTATTATGTCTCCCAGACAACTTCAACAATTTATTTGCTGTGATATAATCCGGATACAACGCACAACTGAGCAGACGTGTGGAGCAAGGCTCCGTCGAAAATGAATATACTTTACTAACTAAATCAAGCTATTTGTGACCTAAAACATTACACAATGTCGAGAAACCGAGGGAAAGGTCGCCCTCCTAAAGACGACAAAAAGACACGGAAAGGGTAGCTACCACTCAACTAACTCGAGGAGACAAGCAGCAATGAGAACCAGATTCTAGCGGCCATACAGTCCATGAGGGACGACTTTTCCACTAAACTACCTAAAGTCATCTCCTCCAACCAAGAGAAAAACGAAGCTCAAGGGGCATTTTCTGAAAGATTCACAGAAGCAGAAACTCACTTTAGCACTGGGGAAGACAAGATCACTTCACGAGCAATACAAGCCAACACTATGTGGGAAAGAGTGAACAAACTCACCTCACGGATGGAAGAGATGGAAAATCTACAACATCGCTCCAATCTAAGACTGGTTGAATTACTTGAGAGAGCGAAGTCCGGAGATGCGCGTACATTTTTAACCACATGGCTGCACAAGGCCCTCGACATCGAAGCAAGAGAACAACAACAACAATCGGTAATCGTTGAGCAAGCCTACAGGCTGTGGAGAACACCATTGCAGACCCAGAATCAGCAGGGTCCAGACAAAACCCGACCACGGACTCTTCTGGTGAAATTTCTGACCTACCAAAACAGAGAATGAGTTATGAAAGCAGTACGTATGAAAGATGTAATCAATACTGACGGTGGCCGCGTCATGTTCTTCCCGGTTTTCTTAGCTCAGGTCCAAAGAAAGAGGAAACTTTTTGACAGAGCGAAACAGAACCTGCGCCAAATGTATATGGTGTATGGATTTTTGTTCTCAGCAAAACTGTGAATTCTACATGATGAAACTTGGCACTACTTCACTTCTCCATCCCAAGCTGAAGAATTCATCCGAAAAATTAAGAAGGGAAACAACAGCGATCATCACCTGAAAAGTAATGATTATCAGAAAACTTCGGCAGAATGGTGAGACGATCTATTCATTGTTGAATGTGAAATTCTGAGAGTCTGTTGTGGTAAAATGTAACTGATGGCAAGTTAGGATTGTTATTGAGATGTACTAGGGTGACCAGACGTCCGGATTTCGGCCGGACAGTCCGGATTTTCAATGCCCTGTCTGGCGTCTGGCGCAGCATCAAGCCAGACGCGTATTTGTCCTCTTTTTTGGAGCCGCGACTGCGCCAGCATTTCTGAGATTGGACTGGAAAGTTGATGTTGTCATCTTCATAAATAGAACATCTTTGATGTGACACATCGAGTCTTGGCCAATCAGCGTTAAGATGTCTCCAGCGGCCGTTTCTCAATATGCGATCTTCTCTGTACTTGATAAGAAAACTCACTACTGAAAGTTGACGTTCTCTGAATACTACTGTTGAATCACAAAATGTCATTTTAGGATGTTTTCAGGCGAGAAATTAGTTGTTCAAGCATCAAATCTGTGGTCGGTTTGTCAAGAATCAGCCGACTTAAACACTACGGAAAGTGCTGCATGACATTGGAAAGCTTTGCTTAGCGTTCAGAATCCATTGGAATTGCATTTAGTTTGTATATTACTTTCTGTCGCTGGCGACAGGTTTGGTACTAAGGGTTAACCTATGATATAAGGTTAGAACAGCGGGGAATTTTATTATTATTTATGTAATATGTATATGTATATATACACATGCATATATATATATATATATATATATATATATATATATACACACATATATGTAGATATGTAATATAATGTATGTGTATATGTGTAATATATATATATGTATATATATATATATATATATATATGTGCATATATATATATATATGTGCATATATATATATATATATGTGCATATATATATATATGTATATATATATATATATATCTGTGTGTGTGTATATATATATATATGTATATATATATATATATGTATATATATGTATATATGTATATATATATATATATATATATATATATATATGTATATATATAATTTATTTTGGAATATTTTGTTACAATCGTGTAGTCTATTGTTTCCCCTTATTCTTTTTTTTGGAGGTCCTTTTTGATATATCTACCTGAGTTGCCTATATGTGCCTTTTTTGTTTTTGTGCTTCGGGTTTGTTATGTGCCTTGTTTTGTTTTGCTCTGTCTTGTTCTGTCCTCCTGTGTTTGTGTAATAGAGAAAAAACAACAATACAATTATTTGTTAAAAAAATTGCTGTGATATTCTCACAGCTGCCTCACAGTCTATGTGCAAGTCTCCCTTTAAAAATAATTTGCACTTTGTTGAGTTGGGTTTTAGTATTACACTTTATGTCCAACTGTTTTATCTTTATTTATATCAGAACAGCTGCTTAATGTATGAGTGTCCTCTAATAAGGGGACACTCATACATTAAGCAGCTACATTAAACAGCAGTCCCCAACCTTTTTTGAGCCACGGACCGGTTTCGTGTCAGACAATATTTTCAGGGACTGGCTTTCACAGTGTGGGCAATACATATGACGCAACAAATATGACATAATAAATATGACATAATAAATATGATGTAATAAAATGATACGACCGAACTTACCATTCATTACGCCGAATTAGTGGGAGCCCTGAGCTGGATTCTCTGATAGGAGCCGGGTCAGGGTGATGGGAGACAATTGATGTGTGTACTTTATATCTGGTCTACTCCGTTACTTAGACCTTTTATGTCCAGTCTACTGCTTAACTTAAATCTTTATGTCCGGTCTACTGCTTATCTTGCATCTTGCTTCACAAAGACCGGGTGTTTGAAATGGAGGCAGAGTTTTTAGAGTTTTTTTGGCGACCCTGGGATATTCTGTCTTGATTTTAGACCAGAATACCGGCTTTTAAGTTTCGTTTTTAGGTTAATGTATGTCAAGAGGCTCAGACGAAGGTCCTTTTTCAAAATAAAACATTTTCCCGGCTTTGTTTTCTTCATTACAATAATTTTATTTATTTTTTTAAAATATTTTGACTTTTTTTAAAATTCATTAATTCTTTCTGTGCGGCCCGGTACCAACCGACCCGGGGCCGCGTCCCGGGGCTTGGGGGCCGCTACCCTAACACCAATACTGACTCTGCGAAGCTTGCAAAGTTGTTTCTGTTTTTTTGCTGTTATTTTTCTCTGTTAATTAATATTTACATGCATTTCTACATACTTGAAGCAGAAAAGGTTGCCTCATATATGTAGCAATTTGGTTGCGTTGATAATGCTAATTATAAAATGATGACATTCAAGAAGTTGAATCAAGCCATGCGCGACAAGTTTGTGTTGTTAAGACAGAGGTAAAAATTGAAAGACATTAAGTATAAGAACGCTCTTGCAGAAGGCTAAATTCAACATTATTCATGGAAACTCTCCCAAAAATCCACAACCACATGATCACGAGTCCTGCAATTGGAAATTAAATGTGTCAATACTGTATTAACTGTTGGAGTTTTATCAAATGGTGAATTCTCAGTCAGGTGATATTAACGATATGGACATAAATAAATATTAAATAATGTATATTGAAATACAGATTATGTTGACTTCACATAGCTCCATTCCATTGTATAGGCAAATATCAATATAAAGAATATCATTATTAGTAGCTGTGATGAGGGTTGTATTAGAATATTCTAATAAATCATGCACAATAGAGCCTACATCTTCAAAATTCTACACTGTTTCAAGTGCACGTGTTTCCACTTTATGACTCTATCAAAGCACCATTAATATGCTACGTGAATGCTAATTAATGAAAAATTAAGGCCACTTCTCTTTTCTCATTGTTGCCCCATCCCTCATGGGACAATTAGCTGGGGTGGCAGGTAGTATACTGGCGCAAAAGAGGGGGGAAACAATTGTCAAGAGTGCGTTAATGAGTGCTGCCACAGAGCTTGTGAAGTACACACCAAAGGCAAACTGGGGAAAGATATCAAAGCGGTGAGGAATCCTGAGCCCAGCGACGAGGCCCCCGTGTAGCACAGAGGAAAAACAAGTTGACAAAGCTGTGAGAGGAGGAGAAGCGACGCTCTCTGCCCTCAAACTCCAAACCTGTCTCCAGACCTGACAGGCCTGGCACACTGCTGCTGTTGTTACCACATATTAATATTCATCAGGCGGTTCCTGAGGGAGCGCTGGGTTTTCTCTCTGAAGAGATGACACATTTGAATATAATTTACCTGCCGTCTCTTTCATGCTCTCGCCAAACCCACAGTTCTTCACTGCCAGAGAACTGTCAAGATGATGAGTGTTGAGAAGAAATGTATCATTTGGAAGCAGGTACAACTGGATTTTACTACTGTGAGTTCTTTTTCATGGACACTGAACTCACTTAGGCAGGAAGCCAGACTATCCTCTGTAGTCTCTCACGTGGGTGCATCTTTGTTTTATATTTGTAACTTTATATTTGTGTTTTGTTCCATAATAACACCAGAAAGCCAGAGGTTGGCACTTGGCAGCACACATCTAAACACAATTAGTATTTTGGAACAAGCCAGAATATGATTTTTGGATAAATTGACCAGATGAGAATGGGTGAAATGTAATTAATGTCTTATTGATTCCTGCAGACTTTGCATTAAATGCTTTGCTACGATCTCATAAAAGCAAAATGATCCATGGGGTATTTACCTTCCTACTCCTCCAGCTACATGCAATAAGGTTTCTGTTTTTGGCTGGATGTTCACCAGGTCAGAGGTGGGTGGTCTCATTTACCCCTGTAATTGGTTTAATTCAACGATTGTGTAGCCATGTGTCAGTCACAAAGTCTTTGGGATATCTGTTAACCCTAGTTTGGGATCAAAAATGATTTTAGCATGTAGCTTTGATAGCCAAAGTGTTTACTGACTGGTTGGCAGAACTCACATGTGTCTAATGGGATCTCACAGAAATACATCAAATGACCAGGACCTCTTATAAGCTCATTATGTGTTGACTGCGCGTAATGTAAAAAAAGGTGTGCCATCACCGCAGAAACGATTTAATCTTTATTTAGGTTTTAAGAAAAACTTCATGGTTGGCCT
This sequence comes from Clinocottus analis, assembly GCF_023055335.1. Taxonomy (NCBI): domain Eukaryota; kingdom Metazoa; phylum Chordata; class Actinopteri; order Perciformes; family Cottidae; genus Clinocottus; species Clinocottus analis. The sequence goes on from NW_027176153.1 coordinate 5,986,157, forward strand.
AAAAATTATAAACATAATAAATAAAAAAAGTAAAATCTCATTAACTCGCCAACTCTTTGGGACATCACCAGTCTCCTGGGTGAAAGTCCTGTTTGATTGACCCATCCACCTACCATTCGTTGTCTTTCTGACTGTTTTCACTACTTTACTAGCTGTAAAGTAGTCATTATGTATCACCGGATATCCTGATAAGGAGAGGGAAGAGGAGTACACCGGAAGCTTGTGAGAAATGCCAGTGAGCGATAAAAAGTCACAATTAAGCAAGAGTAAAATGTAGAAGTGCCCAGACACTCTTTGGTTTTTACAGCACTGAGTTGTTCCATAGTTTGATTGTCTGACTGCTCGTCTTTCTTGTTCTATCTGTGTTGTCAAATATCTCAGTATTTAGTTTTAGTTTAGTATTTAGTAGTACAAAAGAGAACAAAACCCTGTACACACAGCACCGTGTTTTCTTCCCATAAATGTCCCTTCATCCAAGCGAACAATTCACTTTTTTTCTTTGGAGGACATTCAGTCTGACAGCAGATCTAGACAGATATTTTGAAAAATATTTTACAGACAAAACTTAAACTAACAGTGAAGTCAACTGATATTGATCTCCCAGTTTTTAGGGAGATGTGCTTCCACGCTGTCCGCTGTCCTCCACTACAACGAGAGCCGAAACTCCACTTGGTGTGATTAAGTGAAAACAGTGCAAGTGCTTCAAATCAGCTGACTGTGGAAAGTCTGCAGTCATACTCTAATTGTCACGTCGTCCAATCCTATCCTGGAAGTATCTATGCCAACACCCAACACTTCACTCTCACACACCCACACACGCACACGCACTGACACACAGACACACACTCGCACACACACACACGTACTGGCAGGTGCTGTGATCTGAGAAGCCATGGCAAGACCTCTTTCATGTGCCCCTTTGGCCTCAGGGGAGCTCTTTGTGTGTGTGTGTGTGTGTGTGTGTGTGTGTGTGTGTGTGTGTGTGTGTGTGTGTGTGTGTGTGTGTGTGTGTGTGTGTGTGTGTGTGTGTGTGTGGGGTGGGCTTGTTCCTGCCCTTCAGTGTGCTTCATTACCACCACACAGAGCTTTAACCTGCCCAACAACACATCGGGCAGACTGGGGAAAGAAGGTGGAGAGGGATGTGAAAAGATGAAACAATTGACGATGAGTAAGACGCAGGCAAATGAAGAGGAGGAAGATGGAGACAGGATGCGAGGGGGTGAAACTGGAGTGTAGGGAGGCACTGGAAAAGCAAAAAAATATTAGCAAAGGGAGAGAGAGAGAAACAGATTGGGGAAGTTGGGCCAATTTGATGAAGAGGGAGCAATACGAAGAAATATGAAGAGAGAAAGTGAGGGTTTTTGTGTTGTTTGTTTGAAGTTGTTCCCACAGAGCACTTTGAACCAATAACATGAATGAAGCACAGAAACTGCTGCTTCTGTTGTAGCACACACACACACACACACACACACACACACACACACACACACACACACACACCCTAAACCCGATAGAACATCTGTGGGACATTATGTTTTGGTCCATCAGACGCCGCTAGGTTGCTCCTCAGACTTTACAGGAGCACACTGATGCCCTTAGACCGATCTGGGAGGACATCCCACAAGATATTGAGTAGCATTGTGAGTTGCAGAAATTGAATTTTGGCAAAATGGACGAGCCTGCCACATAATTTTTTCACTTAGATTTTCTGGGTGTCTGTGACATCAAGCCTTCTGTAGGCTGAAACGTTTATTTCCTTCAAAAGATGTGGCATTTTGAGCGAGAGTATTCCCACATTTAACTTGGGTATAGCAGGGTGGTCCTTCATTTTAGAGGATTGGCAGTTCGAGCCCTTTAAAAGAGACGTCTGCAAAGCTGTTACTATTGTCTTTTTTTTTCCTTATTCAAAGCACAAAAAAAGGATTTTTTTCTGAATTACATCATGTTGTCAGGCAGCTAGACCAGAGGAATGATGAGATTAACAATACTGCACATATTCAGTGGGCTGCATCTCCCCTGAAGCAGTGGCGGGACGTGCTTTTTTCGACCAAGACCTTCAGTGCCGTCTGATATTGTTTACATAAATAAGCACATGACTGGATGCTGCGTCATTAGCGGACAATGCTTGTTGTTCACATCAACAAGAACCAGTCACATTTAGTCATGTATCTGAGGGTTCATCTTGCGCCTATACTTTACTTTATTAATAAAACAACACGATGCTGCATAGTTTGCACAAGAGGGCAACCACGTTTATTCTCGTTCCACACTTCACTAGAACATTCATCTCTTTCCGTTTTTGCCTTCACAATAAAAGCCCCAGAAATGAACACTGCTTCTTAGAGAACTTTCCAAATACTCAATGTAATAGCTTAGCGTTCTAACAAAACATAACAAAACAATCCAACAAAGCTACGAAAACACCACACGTCTCTGCAGCTGCGAAGGCAGCCCAACTTTCCGTTGCCATCTCTGCGCCGTCTCTCAGCCAGCCACTACACCGGCACTCACCAATGAAGCCACCACGCTCACCCGAGGTAGCTTAGAAAACATCACATTTCATTTAGCTGACACTTTTATCCAAAGCAACTTACAAATCTGGCAGCGAGCGCTCTCCCAACCCCTAGCTTAGCTCTGTGGAAATGGGACCCAGCAGAAAGCCAAGCAGTGTGAAAAAAAAGCTGAAAAAGCTGTTGACACACTGATCAATCACAGCGCATGTTCATGGTTACGCGGGGCCTGTGACGAATTTTACATCCAGAACACTAGCAGGCCGCCCCCTGTGATTTAACCTGCTGTTTTACCATAGAGAAACAAAGGTGCAATCTGATTGGATAGGAGCTCTCCTTAGACAGACGAAGACAGGAGCTGTGCAATGAGGAAATAAACTAATAGGGAAGAATAATTATAATACATGGAGTGTGTTTTCAAGAAGGGGGACCGGAGAGTGTGCTCGAACTATCGTGGTATCACACTACTCAGCCTCCCGGGAAAAGCTTATGCCAGGGTGCTGGAAAGGAGACTCCGACCGCTTGTCAAACCTCGGATTCAAGAGGAGCAGTGCGGATTCCGTCCCGGTCGTGGAACAGTGGACCAGCTCTTTACCCTTGCGGGGCTACTGGAGGGGTCTTGGGAGTTTGCCCAACCAGTCTACATGTGCTTTGTGGACTTGGAGAAGGCTTTCGACCGGGTCCCTCGGGGGGTTCTGTGGGGGGTGCTGCAGGAGTACGGGGTGCCGGATCCGTTGGCACGGGCTATTCGGTCTCTATACGCCTGCAGTAGGAGTTGTGTCCGTATCCTCGGTATTAAGTCAGACACGTTCCCGGTGGGTGTTGGCCTCCGCCAGGGCTGCCCTTTATCACCGGTCCTGTTTGTGACCTTCATGGACAGGATTTCTAGGCGCAGCCGGGGGGCGGAGGAAATCCGGTTCGGGGGCCTCGGGATCGCCTCTCTGCTGTTTGCAGATGATGTGGTCCTGTTTGCTTCCTCGGAACGTGACCTCCAGCATTCGCTGGGGCGTTTTGCAGCCGAGTGTGAAGCGGCAGGGATGAGGGTTAGCGCCTCCAAATCCGAGGCCATGGTTCTCTGCCGGAAACCGGTGGATTGCTCCCTTCAGGTGGGGACAACATGCCTGCCCCAAGCGAAGGAGTTCAAGTACCTCGGGGTCTTGTTCACGAGTGAGGGTAAGGTGGAGCGAGAGATCGACAGGCGGATCGGTGCGGCTGCAGCAGTAAAACAGGCGCTGTACCGGTCCGTCTTGGTGAAGAGGGAGCTAAGTCGGAAGGCGAAGCTCTCTATTTACTGGTCGGTCTACGTTCCAACCCTCACCTATGGTCACGAACTCTGGGTCGTGACCGAAAGAACGAGGTCGCGGATACAAGCGGCCGAAATGAGCTTCCTCCGTAGGGTGGCCGGGCTCAGCCTTAGAGATAGGGTAAGGAGCTCGGACATCAGGGGGGAGCTTGGAGTCGAGCCGCTGCTCCTTCGTATCGAAAGGAGTCAGCTGAGGTGGTTCGGGCATCTAATTCGGATGCCTCCTGGACGCCTCCCATTAGAGGTTTTCCAGGCACGTCCAACTGGGAAGAGGCCCCGGGGAAGACCCAGGACACGCTGGAGGGATTATATCTCCCGGCTGGCCTGGGAACGTCTCGGGGTCCCCCAGAACGAGCTGGAAAATGTTGCGGGTGAGAGGGAAGCCTGGGTCGGTCTGCTGGGTGTGCTGCCACCGCGACCCGACCCCGGATAAGCGGCGGAAAATGGATGGATGGATGGATGGAGTGTATTTGTGAAAAACTATTACATTATAAAATAACTTTGTGATTCTGTTTAGGCCAGAAGAGAAGGCTTAGCAGGCTCTCACGGCCCGCCACTGCCCTGAAGTAAGTGCAATAATTGACACTTTTCTTGATGTCATTTGACTGAAGATGCGCCATCTTGGGGTCCAGTATCCTGTTCATGGATACATATCCATGAACAGGATACTGGACCCCAAAATGTGGATGGTCAGGTCAAACTAACAAAGGACTTTCACCCAGGAGATGCTGTTCAGGTCCCATGTGAAAACAAAATATAACCTATTATACTGTACATTTACTAAATAAGTTACATACTTAACTAACTCCACAAACACAAGTTAACAATTGTACTTTTTACAAACCCAAACCACAATATTTTCCTTGGTTTGGTTGCCTAAAAAGTTGTTTTGTTTCAATCTACAATGTTAAATTTCACTTTCACAACATGGTAGGTGCCAGTGGTGGGTCATCAGGGCCTTCTGGCCTTCTTCTCTGGTGGGCCAAACAGAATCACAAAGTGAAAAGAAAAAGAAACAAAATAGAAAATGTATAGCTTTTCCACAAATACACTACCCCCCCACAACCCGCTTGTAGCTCAGGGGGATGAGTGGTCATCCCTTTACCACAAGGCAGCCTGTTCAATCCCCAGTTCCACCCATAGTTCACATGTTGTGAACCCTGACCCCCGAAGTGTCCCTAACCCCAGGGTGCCACACAGGGCAGCCCCGTTCTCAAGTGCCATTCACTGACCAAGGATGGGTCAATTGCAGAGAAGAATTTCCCTAAGCTCCTTCAGGCCTCTGGGATGGCTTCTTGGGACCTGTTTAACAGCCTTTTTTTATCCAATCACATTTCACTTTTACATTACATTTAGCTGACGCTTTTATCCAAAGCGACTTACATTTTGGCTCTCAACACTGTAGACACAGCAACAGGGAGCAATTAGGGGTTAAGAGTTAAGAGTCTTGCTCAAGGACACAACAACATGGACTAGCAGAGCCGGGCCTCTAACCACCAATCCTCTGATTGAAAGACGGGCATGCCACTGAGCCACAGTCACCTATCTATGTATCTATCTATGTAAGATTAGCCTGGTTAAAATACATGAAACAGCCTTCTCAAGACCCGAGACGTGTGATTGGTCACAGGGCCTGCGTAACTATTGACATGCGTTGTAATTGGTTAGTGAAGCTAGCATCTCAACTAGAATCTCAGGATGCTGTAGTTGCTGCTGCACCTTAGGCTCCTGATGCTCTCCCTGCGCCAAGGTGTGCATCTTTACGCGGGCATTACATTTCATTTTAGTTGCTTAGCGGGGGAGCCCGTGCTGGTGGATGAAGTGGGTTATTGAGTCGGTCCACGCACCCTGCGGATTGCGTCATGTGCCCCGTGGCATTGCGTCATAATGATGGACCGGCTCCGCAACTCGGGTGTTTACACACATGATGGACTGTATGATCGGGCCGTATATTGAGTGTTTCAGTCTGTGACAGTATCTCGAGGGACGCTTTTTTCCTCTCCGTCCGCCCGTGATGTGGACTATATGGCACTCATTCAAGGACTAGATCTAAAAACCACAACCCACCAATGTTAGGTGCGGTGTGGATGTCTGAAGCAGCTTTCAGACACCATAATGAGTTGTCTCTTTTTTAAGCTACCCCTAACCAAATTCTAACCACTTTTTTATGTGTGTATGTTCTTCAAATGTGGAAGCAAGTAAAAACAGCATGTCGAGCAAACCTGTGTATCAGACATCTGACTCCTTTGTGAAAATTGTCCTGTGTGCACAATTTACAGAATGAGTGCCTGATGTGCAACCATGGAAACAAACCAGACAAAAACTCTGCTGGCTGAATCACTCTGGCACAATTACTCTGCTGTGCTGTTCTGTTGTTTTTATTTCCCTTTTTCAGTCCTGTCCTCTTTTCCACAAAACAATGTGTACAGTGCCCATGTTTTACTTGCAAAACTGATCAAATGGAAAAGAGCCTCGTTGTTTAAACCTGCCTGATGTTTAAACTTGCCTGACATTTATTCAACTCAAATGTGCAAGTTTCCTTTTGTTAGTCATTTAGTCAATTAAAACATTTGACATCAACATTGTTATTTTTTATTGAGCAGATCTTGAGCAGTAACATACATTTTAATCACACATTTTTTACAGAGCTATTATAACACCAAACTCAATATTAGACTGTTTCTCATTTGTACTTTCTTAGTTCCTGTCTTATTTCCTGTCTCTTAGTTTAATTGTTAAAATTCAAAAACAGCTGGTCGCTGTAGTATTTGTGGAAGCAGGACAGTGTAAAACAATCAAAACAAACTATAGTGTGTTTGTGGCTTCATGGTACAGGTCACTCAGTGCAAGAGTGAGGTTTATTGATGTGTTTTTTATAGTTCTTCGACATCAACTCTATATTAGGCTGGTGAACAGCGTCCTGAACACGCCTCCCTCGGGAATAGAATGTGATTGTCTGTTCTAAAGTGAGCTCATAAGGTTAGCACGCCTTTCTATATGAGTAACTTAGTGTTACTTTTGAAGGCCAAGGAATGTATAATTAAAGTGCTTTCACACAGAGAGCTGTTGGCGTAAGGCAATGTGCCTGTCCTATACTTCGAATCAGCGGCATTGGGTGAAACACCTACTTCTGATCCTACCAGCTTGTGCTTGTACACCTAAATCTCACACCGCAAATCTCACCATGCAGCTAAAAAGAGCGGGTTGTAGCTTAGAAAAGGGGAAATGGTGTGCTTGACCCAATTAATATAGTAGGTTCTGGTGAATATAATTAAACCTTATGATTACATTTACAGAATGTAAAGTATGAATTATACTCTTGCAACTACAACTGCGGCTGGCCACGCAGTTGGATTGACGGACTCGTTTTGGTTTATAGTTCCCGTGCGTTTTCCATACTCCAGAACAGTAGGTGGCGCAACGGCCGTAGAGTCGACCTGCACACCGACGTTCACCGATATCTCCCTCCAGGAATTCACCGCCATCTGCGTGTCCTTATACTCCGTCAGATGTGTTAAATAAATGCTCATTTTTGCGGACCTCTTCAGCCAAACGTTCTTCAACGGGATCCATGGTTCATGTTTCTGCTATGGCTTTTAAAAACAGCTATGAAACCGGAAATGCGAGACTCAGAAAGGATGTGGTTAGCTGACCAATCACAGTCTTGCGGGCTTGCCTTGCTTTGACGGATAGTCAGAAATTTTGGGTGACGCACGCAAGCATGCAAAATGGCCGATTTCACCATGCAAGGGGGGCGATGCGTGTCTTGCTTGCTTGCGTCTCTGCGTAAAATCCGAGTATAAATCAGCCCTCGAGTATAAATCAGAGTGTTTTAACTTTGAAGCATTCCATTACTAACTCGACATGCTGGAAACGGATGCCTTACTTATCTTTACACTCCTTTAGTGTACACTTCAGTGCTTTAAACGTAACAACCGTAACAAAGTAACAAAGTAAATGCTATATAAGAAGCAGTGTGCCACACCACATTTTACATTTTTTATTTATTTTTTTTCTTTGAATTGATTAATATAAAATACTCTATGCTATAAATACTAATATTTATACTACTACTACTACTACTACTACTACTACTATTAGTATTACTACTACTACTACTAATAATAATAACAATAATAATAATAATAAGACATAGCTGAGAATTTTGCTGGGCTGTAAAGCAGCAACCGTTCTCATGACCTTTAGTTTGACAAAGCAAAGTTGCAAATTATACCTCCTTTAGTGTACACTTCAGTGCTTTAAAATGTCAGCTAAAAAGGTTTGATGAATGTAACACCTCATTGAAAAGGAGTTTCACCACTCAAATAAGGCTCCACATTCTTCAGGTAATTAGGGATGCTTCTGTTTTGTGTTATTTTAATCAAAGCAGGGGTTGTGCATTTTTTTCCGACAGCAAATCAATGGCTTGCAGTTGTAGAAGGTTCTAATTTAGAGTACCCGATGTGCTTTGGGTTTTGTTTTTCTACTCGCCATTATTGAGAAAGAAATGTTGTTCCATATAACAGGCTTTTTATGTGTTTGTTTTCCCTCAGCTGGAGAAGAAAGAGATGACGCCGCCTTTCAAACCTCAAATCACTGATGACTACGGCCTCGAAAACTTTGACACACAGTTTACTAATGAACCAGTGCAGCTAACGCCAGATGATGCGTAAGTACTGCTTCGTGAAGTCATGTTGAATGTTGAATGTTAGACCATTAAAGCCAACCGCATGTAAATCACAAAGAGCGCTCTTTGCACTTGTGTTTGAAGATGTGTTTACAGGGAAGGACTGGAAATGTACCTACGGTCAATTACGTGTTATTTCTATATGTGACTTTACAAGTCACTCCATGATGACAACTTTGACAGTGATGAATCATTACCTAAGTCAAGATGTTTTTTGATCTCTGCCATGTTTGACAGTGTTGTGAAATGTGAAACACATCAGACATCTAACTAAACGTCTTTACAGCCCTTTAAAATAACCTTGAAATTAGTAATGATATTCAACCATAATTAGAGTACAACAATTGTGCATTGTTATTATTATATTAGTGGAAACACTCAGTGCCGCATTCGTCCTATGGTGTAGGGAGAGGATAGTTGGTTGCCGAATCAATGTCAGGTCCAGATGTATTAATGTGGTGAAGGGGCCCAATTGTAACCACAACCCCCGGTGATTCCAATCACACGGATGTGCTGAGTTACAACAGATGTGGCGAAGCGATTGACTGCAACGCCAGCCCCCAAATTAAAACTAACGTTAATTTTTCAGGACTTTCAGCGACAGCTGAACTCAAGGATGAACTGATCAGATTTTCACAAATATGATTATTGGGTATAACTCAAGAAATCAAGTGCGAAATATTACAATTTCAAACAATTGTCTAATAAGACAAAATTGACAAAAGTGATGATATTTTGGACAGACAAACATCTAAACTGCAACATCACCAGTTAGGGGGAGCATACGACTGGGTGGGCTGTAATTCTATTTTATTTAGTCCTGTTTCAAAAGTCATTGTGTGATTGAATCATTATTTTTTTTAAGTAATCAGATTAAATTCAAAATTGTTGTCTTAGTTTTCCTGTCGCTGTCATTGTTAATAATAATATTAACTTCCCCCTATTGTGTTAAAAATAGGGGGAAGAAAAAAACAGTCTCCTCTTTTTATAAAAATAAAGAGGGATTTTGGCCAAGATTTGAATCTTCAAACCACATTTTAGTCGTGTCTTTTATAAATAGTAGTTTCGCGTCACAGTTAATGTTTGAGGTGTTAGTGTTTTATTAAAATAGAGCGTCATATTACAGCCACATTTTGGTCAATGCCCCCCAGGACTGAACTGTAGTTGTACTTGGCTGCTGTGAGTGTGTACAGCTAAAAAGGTGATCAACAGACCTTTTAGATTAGAGGTTGAAAAAGATGTGACATGTATTTTCAGTGGGGGGGATGTTGTACCATCTTTTTCCAGAAAACTTCTGCATCCAATAAAGAAAACCATCCCTCCCTGCGAGTTCCCAACATTGACGTCGTCATCCATGAAGGACATTGTTTTGATTAATGCGAACGTGTAGCCTTTCAGATCTGACAGACGCATGAGAATTTTGAAGAGAAAAGGCTGCAGAGGTGTTTATGTTGTGCAGAGCACTACAACAGAGCACAACAACAGAAACATCTCTGCAGACCAAAACACAAGCATGGCATGTTTTTTCTCCATGCCGTCACAAAATAGATTCAATAAGGCGTTGGGCAGGCCCCATCGATAAATGTTACAAGGCAACATTTTAATTTCAATACATGTTGGATACATTTTTCAACATTTATATTTTTCCAGCAAAGCTTTTATTGGACTGATTTTAACAAACCATTTCTCAACAACCACCCTGATCAAAAGCAGGAGCTGAATGGAAAAAATTAAATACACCATGCACTACAAACTGCATTCTTATTAGCATTTTCATCAATGACATAAGGACATGTAAAAAGAGCTTTGTAAAAACAGATTGTAATTTCAAACAATGATGTGGATAACAATCTTTTATAATGACTTATACTGCCTGAGGGCTAGAATGCTACCTAGAGCTTTCCAAACAATGAGAAGCCATGAGTAAGAATCTGATTATGAAAAGATTTGGTTAATCGCATCTATCGTGATATATTGTGACACAATAATCACTGACCAAGGTGAAACGCCTGGCACCAAAACACTAAAGCCCTGACCTCTCTCCAACAGCTGTGGGTTTTAACTCTTTGTAATCTCAACACAATGAATCGTGCAGCTGGGGATGAGACGGACATGAAACCGTACTGCAACACTACTACCCTGATGATCATGTTGTGCCTGGATCTTGTCTGATACACCTCAATGCAGGACACAGACAAGTCTCTCAGTGCCAGACTTGCTGTCTGGCCTTTTTGACTTAAAATGAAGCAAAACTAGTACATATCAGTGGCGACTGGTGGAATTTTTTTTGGTAGGGCCATTTAATACATTTCAGCAAACATCCCTGTGTGATTCAATGCAAAAAAGGTATCACATATTACTACTATGCAGTTATATATATATATTATATATAGCTATATATAACTATATTATATACATATATATTTATATATATATATATATATATATATATATATATATAGTTATATATATACACATGTATAGATATATATATATATATATATCTATATGTGTGTATATATATATGTATATATATATATATATATATATATATATATATATATATATATATATACTATTATTACTACTACTTTGCAGTTATATATATATATATATATATATATATATATATATATATATATATATATATATATATATATATATATATATATATATACACATACCATAGGCCTTCACTGCGTGCCGTATAGTCCACACCACGGCCGGACTGGGGAAAAAAGTGTAGATCCGCTCCACCGTATGACGCGAAAAAAAAGAAAAAAACTCTGCAGATGAACAATGCACGGAGCCTGACGCACGAAGCCACTTTATACGGTGTGCAGCGCGCCGTGGGTGCGCGCTGCGTGACCCCCCTCCCCCGCCGCCACTACCAGCCGTGTCTGGACTCCTCGGGGGATCTACAGATTGCAGCCTCAGGGCAAACGCAGCACAATCTCACTACTACGAGCATGGAGGAGGTCACACAGGATGTGTGGACCGACCTGCAGAGCTATTTTGACTACTTTGACAAGAGAAAAAGGTGCGGCCACTCTGTGGAGCAATTGTGCCATTACGCAGCGCTAGCGATCCTGACTGACCGACTTGACCAGGCTAAACCAGTCAACAATGCATGTTGTCCAAATAAACACCAAACAACAAGTCACATTTAGTAATAACAAAACTATCTAACAACATTAAAGCCTGCACACACACACACACACACACACACACACACACACACACACACACACACACACACACACACACACAGCTGCAGCAGTCTGACCAGCAGCAGCACAGTAGCAGCAGAGCTGTGTAGGATTAAATACAGTTGCACATGTAAAAAATAAGTTACAAAGCCAGCATTTTATATTTCCGTAATCCTCCTAGCTTTTTGGCTGATCTGGGACCAGGTGAACTCTGCTGACACTGTCATGTTGTAAAAGTGGGCGGTGCGCGCCTCTTCTGCCATGACGAGAGCGAGAGACCTGAATGCCCGCAGTCTGGGGCCAACCTCGGGCTGGCCCTCCTGGAAGTATATTACCAGGTATAATTCATAGCTCAAAATACTAATATTGACAATTTGTATTATTTATTACTATTTTTATAATTAATATTTATTTTATTTTAATTAATTTTTTGGGGTGGCTCAAGATGGGCCACCAGTGGTGGCCTTCTATTGACCTGCTGTCACATATGGCGCCATTTTTGGTATATACACCACCGGTTAAGCAAAGTTGTACTTGGACACCGTTGTGGACCTTTTTCCTGCTTGTGCAACTTGGAACTTTTGAACATGTACAGCAATGACTCCATCATTGTGAAATAGCTGGGCACAGAGCAACAAGGGCTCCCAGTGTTAATTGGAGCCTTATTAAATGCCCATCATGCTCAGCAACCATGACAGATGTCTTTGTGGCTCAGTTTGAAGGTGCTGTACACCTCTGCACTAGACACTGCACTTCAAACCAGCCTTGGAGTGGGTGAGCCTCAAAGCTCATTAAGGACCTGCAAAGAGACGGCTCTGACACTCATTCCAGTTTTTTTGTGACAGCGTTTGACGAGGGGAGTCCGTGACTTTTACGGAGGCAATTGTAGATAAGGTTAGGGTGGTGCAGTGAGGGTAGGACGGAGATGAGTGGGAGATTGGGGTGGGGAGCTTACTGCCAGTTCAGTAGTGGAGATATCAATGTGGCATCAAACACCACAGCACATCAAAAGAAGAAGCATGCCTCCTCCCTGCGTCTCACACTTTATCTCCACACCCCTTTCTCTTCCCTCTGTTACCAAGGAGAGGGGCTGATGTCGCCCACTCCTACTCTGAAAGAGGGTGATGCAAAAAAGCTCTGCAGTCTCCCCTCTCTCCCACTCGTGTTGGGCTTGGCATGAGAAGAAAGAGAAGTGGGAGCCATGTAGGGAGAGAGAAGGGTAAACCCTCCATGTTTGAGATTTACATTGCAACATTAAAAGCCAGATTTGCTGGGGGCCCTTGCCAGCATGGGAAGGGGGAGGGGTTAAGGGAGAGACCCTTTCATTTTTGTATGCCAGCTCCCTGTCTTCAAAAATGGCAGTCTCGCCCAGTCCCCAGAGAAGCTTACTTTTTTCTTCTGTGGCCGTGGTCCTTGGTTGTTGTTTTCAGCTCCTTGACTTTGGAATTCCGCTTGGATCTTAATGCATATCATGCTTTGCCCCAAACCTAAGGAGCCAGGTCCTACACTGTTTGGACATCATACTATTAAATGTAACAAACTTCTGCTCCACAAAATCACATGTCATATTGTGGTCCTCTATTCATTCAACATAGTTGATTAATTTTTACTTCATTTCACCTAACACCTTCCAAAGCCAGCAGGCAGCTACTTGTTTCCACTTACGTCTTTTAACTGTGTCAAATTCAGTCTGAATACAGCATTATAAATAATCAAAACTTTGTCGTGATTTTGTGGAAAAGTAGATCAGTACTGCACTGAAAATACAAAAATCTACTGGTAAGATAACTTTTTTTTTTTTTTTACAATCAACACTTGACATCATTACTTGGATTGACAATAGCTCCAGCCTTGTAGAGTAATTTTCTTAATTTAATATTGAAACAAATTGTTCGTATTTGTTTTCCAAAAGCACTTAAAATACAAGTTCTGTCTCTCTCACTTCCCCCTTCCTCTCCTCTTCATTCTGCATCTGGCAATGCTTTCAAGTGATCCAACTCTGGAAAAGAAAAAGAGGCAACATTTACGTTGGTTGAACACACTATTTGATTTAGTCAACTTCCAAACCCTCTCCTCTCTCTTTCGTGTGTCCCTCTTTGTGTTTGTTTTCTTTCTGCCTCTCTTTTCTCTGAAACTCCCAAAATGAAAAAAAAAACACAATTTGTAGTGGTGCTTGACCTACTCTTTTGGTGAAAGTACTTCACATGGGATTAGATGGAGGAGAATGACTTGCTTCATCAGTATGCTAGTGGGCGAAAAGAAGAGACACTGTAGCATTTCTTTCCCTTGTCCTTGCACTTGTGGGTGGGGTAACTGCAACCTGCTCGACGATGTCAGAGGCCCCTAAAGTGAGACACCAGGGGGAAGGCCTTTTAACTTCAAAGCATAAGTGTAAAGGCCTAGAGGCCTTTAGCCACTGGGCCTTCCCCCAGCGAGATGCCTCCTTCTTGGGCTTCAGTTCATCCTCTCACCATCATCACTTAACTTACAGATGAGTAAACAGCCTGTTGCGGTAGGAGAAGCGGTGTTGCTAAGGAAGTACGTTTATTTTTACCTAGCCACTCGGAGCCCACTAGTTATGAGGTTCTGCTCCATTTACCTGTGATTATACCTTTGTTAATGAAAGCAGCACATTCAGGAAGCAAAGGAGCGGTTTGAGTTCCTCTACTTATCCAGACCGTGTCCACACCGTGTTTTTTCTGTTTCACTGGACATGTTCTAAGAGATGCCATTTTACAGGGTTTAAGGATTTATTCTGAGTGAAAATAACTCCCTCAGACTTTCTGCAGGACAGCAAGCAGGTACCAACACAAACAATGGGTTTTGTTGTTCCAAACCCCAAGTGCATTATCACTTAACTGTCCCCAGTCACTTAAAAAAAGATCCAGACTTCAGTCACATGAAAGCAGAGACGTTTTCATTAGGGCTGTAAAATGATTTTAATCACATTAATCACAGGTTTCTGTGGATTAATCATGATTAATCACTTATTACTGATATTCTCGGTATATTTTTGTAAAAACATAAAGATTTATGATAAAAGACGGATATATACATTGTCATTTATAAAATGGGGGTGCTGTTGTCCACTATAGGCTGTAGGGTCAACCCCATTATCGTTTCATCCCGCTCCACAGTCGTGCATCTACACGATCTTTAGCTCATAAAAACGTTGCGCTAAACTACCAAAAAAAAAGTTTGTCGATTATTGATGCAACGATGTTTTATGCAGAACTAGTTTCTTCAAAGCGTAACAGGATATTTGTCGCGAGTGGAGGTGACAAGATGCTCAGTGTTGCCAGATTGGTGATGGTGTAGTATCTTACCAAAGGCTCAAAATGGTTGCATTTGGAGGATAATTATTGTGCATCTGGCAATCCCGAGATCGGTCGACCAATACCAGTTCTCTCTACCGTCAGAGCTCAAGCAAGAAGATCAATGTAAGATACAGTTTCCACAACTTGTAAGGGCGTAAAAACTAGCTTGTGAAAGAACCAGAGAAACACAAATATCCAACAAGGCAAAATCCCGGATGTTTTGGAATCCCTACCGTACGCATTTTTTAGGTCTCAAAAAGAGGACATGTCCGGGAAAAAGAGGACGTCTGGTCACCCAGGTAATTCTCATTACTCACAAAAGTCCAGTGATCCCCTGTCGGCGCCACATGATCCGTAGCAGCCAAGTCATTTTCCGTTTTGTTCTTTCCAGCTTTATACAGTTGGTGGATTTGTGTCATGATTGTGCGTCTTTGCGGTGCTTTGATGCTCGGGTCCCCCGTTGCCACTCGCAAAACTTTGGTGAACCCCTCATCCTCAACAATATTAATTCCGCAACAGCAACTCAGCTTGTCACAGGCAGACTTAGTGAGGGGTCTACGTTGTTCAGTGAGGCTGGTTTGACGCATTCCACTTGAACGCCCCTCGCCGACCAACATGCTGCAAGTTGAGATGGTACTTAAGCTAGTTGTGCTACGGTGAAACGTCAACGTCTTCCCGAGTGAACATCGGACATCTACATCTAGCTGCATTAGAGCGGAAGTAGTTCAATAGGTATATTAGAAGCTCATTCTGCGCATGCGTTAAAAAAATTAATGCATTAATCCTGTAATTTAATCATAGCACGTTAACGCGTTATTTTTCACAACTCTAGTTTTCATTCCTTTTTTGTCAGAGATTATCAGTCACATGTCGCTAGTGTCTTTCCTAAAAGTAGACCTTTTCACATCTCTGGTAGACCTTTATGTCTCATTTGTTTTATTGACGTTAATCTTGCCCTATCTCCAACAACTGGGTTGAGAACCTCAGAAGCCTATCTTTGTTAACATATTGAACAAATATGACTCCTTGCATGTGTATATAATCTACGCAGCCTTAAGAACTTGGATTGCTTTCCTATACTTTGATTAGACGGTGATTATGGGCGTGAAGTGATTGTCTTGACAGAAGTTAGCCTCACTGTAAAACCTGATAAATAAAGTTAACTTAAATAGTTTAAGGAACTTGAACCATTTAAATAACTCAAATCCTTTTAGTGGAATGCTTAAATAGAGTACTCCTAACTCAAGTATTTATTGTTAGGGATACTTAAGTAAATACGTGACTAGTACTAACTTCATTCTCTGTATAGAACTTAAAACATATTGATTATTTAAACTTATTTGTAATGTTTGTATAAAGTCAGATGAAATGAATTTAAAGAACCAATATTATTTTTTGACCACAACATTACAGCTATGGTTGTGCTTTATACCAGGTCTACTGTATTAATTTTTCATATACCGTCATACCGGTGCATAGTCATAACAAGTATTTAGTCATGGTAAAAGCTTTAGTCATGGTTAAAACTTCATAATAACAATTAATTAACCTACAACTAATGCTCTTTAACAGATGAAACACCCCAACACAACAGTTTGTGACTCTAAACTATTTGTAACACTAATAATTGTACATTTATAAATTTACACCGCCAAATTGCATGCTGGGTACTGCTCGCGTTCACAATGAGAAGAAACAGAGTTTTTCTCAAGACAGAGTTTCAAAAGTTTAAATGATAAAGGACATGCAATAGTCGGGCCTCAAGGACACGTTGGGTAAACGTTTGCTAGAATATGTTTGATTTTTTTTTCACACAAACATGTATGCCTGACTGCATGCTAAAGAAGTGGTCACATTTCCCTGGAGGTATGATGAATACCATTTATGGAGATGCACCAATCCGATTCACTAGCCACATCAATGCTGAACTTCTTTAGGCGAGGGGTTTAATTAATCCATGCCTCTTGGTGAGATATGTGGTTCTAGAAGTGGCTACTTGCAGGGCTAGCTGGTCTTACCTCTCCTTTTTTCTCATTATTGTACACCTTTTTATTTGATGGAAGGTTGTTGAAGAGGGAAAATAAAGCTCAGATTAAAACAATTATTTCAATTTTCTTAAAGCTACTAAATTTTCTTTTAGCTACTAAGCTGGTTAATTTAGCTTGCTTGTGTTTTACGACACGCATTTTGTTGAATTTTTTTTTTTTTTAACTCTTTACTCACTGTCTGCAAACCATTCCTCTATGTTTTCTTAAAGATCAGGAGCATCAATATGGTTTACTTTTGGTTATGCTGCAAATTAGTGGGTCAAAATTCACAGAAGTTGAACTTGCCTATTGGATTTAGTTGCGCACTGATAAAATAACAACTTTAATTCTTCTCTCTGTCTTCCTCTCCTTAGGGACGTCATCAAGAGAATAGACCAGTCAGAGTTTGAGGGATTTGAGTACATCAACCCCCTGCTGCTATCCACAGAAGAGTCTGTATGAAGGGGAGACCAGCTTCCTCCTTCGCCCACCTACTGTCTGTCCAAGCTGCCGTCTCAGCCAAAAAACACTTGCAAGCCAACTCTGAAAGGCAAAGAGGAGGAGGAAGCGTAAAGGACAGGGAGGAGAACCTCACCCTCTGGACTTTGTCAACAAGGCAGAGCAAACTGGAGAATGGGAAATGTTCCTTCATGGACCGTTCAGATTGTTTTGTTGGAATACTAAACTTGTCTTTTCTTGTGGAAAACAAAGACTTCAAGAACATTCCCTGACGTTACGTTGTCTTCCCCTTTTCTGTTCTTTTTCTCCTTCGGCTTAATTCCGTTGTCCTCTCTGAATGTCCATACTCATGTCATAGCTTCGTGATTTGAACAGATAGCTGTTTCATTCTGTGCCTGCTGTCATAAACACATCTCAACCGATCTCACATCCCTGGAGAAATATGACAGTTCTGCTATAGAACTTGAAATTTTACATGCACTCTTTCTTTTGTTCAATTGTTTTCTATTTTTGGGGAGGGAGGGATAGGGATGCAGCACCTCACACAAAACAAGAATGTACAATGACAAAAGAAACTAAATTAAGTTATTATTGTGTAGTATATTGTAGGTAGTGAATCCAGAATTAACAATGCCTTTTTATTGATGCACATTTTCATCCTGAACACATTTCTTTTTATCTTATAGGATTTTCACTACTGGGGAGGGGAGGTAAGGACAACTTTTTATTTAAGAAGTGCCTCTAAGATCGTATTGATTACCATGGCTCTGAATGCACTTATCTCTGATAGAACATTTCTTCACCCGTCCTGGCTGATACCATGGCTAGACTCTTAACAGGGTTGTTCCAGACCGGTCCGATTGGCCGTCGTCCATACAGTCCCGTATCGGTATAAAGGTGTCAGGCTACGGTTGACCTGCTGCTCATCCCAGTCCGGCAGCTTCAGTAACACATTAAATCAGGACATCAGCTGAAAAACAAAGCAGCACCTCGGCTTTAATCTCCACAGTGTGTACAGGCTTGCTAGCCGACTCTGATTCTTCTACACAAGCTGCCACTGCGTGACCATCTGCAGCCGGTCGGAAATGTCACATGACCGGTGGGTTCTGCTGTCTTGTGGAAATGTGTCTCCATTTCTATTTTGGGCTCATTGTGTGTTTCCACCCCCACGCCAAGGGTTGCTTTAAAAGGTGCAACTAAAGCTCAGTGCAGACTCGACTTACGTCTTTTTGCAGTCAAAACTCTTGTTAAACTGATCAATACAATTCCAATGTATTTTATCTATAGTTGTGTTTTTAAAAGGAATAAAAGCTGGCCAAGAGTTCTGGGCCATTGTCCATGTTTGTTGGACAGCTGAGCTGACAGGAGCACAGAGAGACATTGTAAACTCATTTGCAGAGAACAGGACAAAGGACAAGACAGCAGTATGTCAGCAAAGTGTTGAGTTCTAAAAGCATAAGGAAACCAAAAGATATCAAAAATGTTATTTTGACTAAAAAGCACTGGACATGTAAATTCCAGAGCAAATATTTAGTTTGATTTTAGGAATCCTTCCACTTCAGTCCCATGTTTCCTTTTGTTATATGGTTTTGTCACATATAGAGGAACACAATGCTCTTCTTATTTTAATGCTTTAATGCTTTAACTTCAAACATTTTGGTTTGTTGGTATTTTCTTCACTTCAAATTGAAGTTTGCATTTGATGTAGAATAACTATAATTTGTGATGGGACTTTGTCATCATTTTTAAAGACTTAATAACCTATTGAGGAGCTTATGGATTGCTTATTGTAATTAACATCCCTACTTCCCATTGTTAATGTGACCTAATCCACTAAATACAACTTAAAGTTTGTCAATGCTTCATTCAACATTAAGTTTTTCTAATAGCTGTGGATGACGGGTTATCACGCTGGAGATTAATAAAAGTCGATTATATCTAAAAACTAATCGATTGTTCTTCGAAGTCTCCCACAACATTATGGAAAGAGTTGCTGTCTGTCTGTTCACTCGTCCGCGTTGTCAAAATCATCTCAATATTCAGCCAAGATGCTGAAAATCCTTTACGTACTCAAACAAAACAAACTTTAAAACACTCCCCTTTATTCACATTTCCACGAGACACAACTCACATGACAAATTAATAAACAGAAAGGTAAGAAAAGGTTTTATTTATTTTGGTTCTTTCCATAGTGTTTTCGGACACTTGTAAAAACCTTTTGGAATATTTTACATCGCCTTTTCAAATGACAAACACATAACCAACAACTGATAAATAACAGAAACAAATGGACATGATTAATGTGGTGAGATGGGAGATTTATCATATAATCCAAGAAGGGTTACCATATATTGTAAAATTGTACTTATTCCTCAAGCAATAAGTGATTTTCTCTCAAGGTAGACAGCTGTTCATTTCAGGGAGCCACATTCCAATTGAGCGGGATAATTCCATTTCATAAAGTTACCCAATAAAGACGTCTCTGGGTCCAAGAGAAAGACAACACCATGATACTGGATAACCCTTTTAGTTTAGGCCACTGCTAAGTGGAGTCTAAAAATGTTTCCTCTTCTAGGCCAAAAGGGGGACATTATTGCATTGTATTTGTGAAAGTTACATGGAGTTGAGCTGATGGAGAAATTATGTTGATATATATCTAAAGTTTAAAAAATAGAGGTAACACCATTTCTGCACAATTCAAATTTATTCCCTGGTCTTTTTCTCATCTACTTCTGAAATTTGTCGAAATTATTGTTTAATAAAGTTGACAGAGGAGCTTTACACACTTAAACATATAAATCGTTTTTAACAGTGTGTGGTCGGCATAACAGTCATAGAAGGTTATTATTCCACCAACCTGTATGGTTGACTCATAGTGAAGTCATACTATTGCAGTTAATTGAAGAAATCTTTGTCAGGTACTATTTCTGTTGAACCTGTTCAGAATACACAAAGAGCCGTTCCTCGTAGCAGTGAGGACTGGTGCCTTTCTATGACCATAATCTCAAAAATTCTTTGGTTGCAGTCTGTTTATTTTAGGAGAGAACAAGCTCC